>NC_137003.1:27491514-27896514 GCF_032717465.1 Coenobita brevimanus
TGCTTCTTCATATGTTAAGTAATCATTTATGAAACATCTATTTTCAATATTTCCTTCCCTGATATGCACTTATATAGCATTATCATGTCACCTCTTTTCCTTCTCTCCTGTAGTGTTGGTAGATTCAGTTTATTTAGTCTTCTTTCTTTCTTCGTAGCTTAGGTCCCTTAAGCTTGGTATCCATCTTGTAGCGGCCCTTTGAACTTTTTCAATCTTGTCTATGCTGTTTTTTGAGATGAGGACTCCAGACTACTGATGCATATTCCAGGGTTGGTCTAATGAATGATGTTATTATCCTTCTTAGCATGTCCTCATTTATGTATGTGAATGCTATTCTCATATTTGCAAGCAGTGTATACATGTTCCTGTACCTTCTCGCTGATGTGGTCAGCCGGAGATAGTCTGTTATTGATAATCAAACCGTAGGTCCTTCTCTCTCTTTCTGATGTGTATAGGGTTTTTATTTCCTAACTTATAATCCCAATCAGGTCTTTTCCACTTTTACCAAATCCTTTCTGATTACATGACACTTGTCCACATTGAATTCCATTTGCCATGTATTACTCCATTCATGAAGTTTACTTAATTCTTTCTTCTAGCTCTTTAGCAAGAGTCTGTGTTAGTAATTCTCCTTTGTATTTTTGCATCATCTGCAAACATATTCTTAGGATAGCTCTCATTTCCAGTGTTACTGTTTATATCATTTATATACACTAAAAACATGATTGGTGCCAGCACTGAACCCTGTGGTACTCCACTAGTCACTTCTTTCCATGATGAGTAGTTTCCTCTTAGTACTGTTCTCATTTCTATTTTTATGAGAAAATCTTGCATCCAACAAAATAGCTTGCCTCGAATTCCTCCTTGATGGTACAGTTTCCATAAAAGTCTTTTGTGTGGTACTGTGTCAAAAGCTTTCTTGAAATCTAAATAGATACTGTCCACCCATCCTTCTCTTTCCTGTATTGTGTTTGTTACTGTCATAGTAGCTCAATATATTAGTAACACATGATTTTCCTTTTCTGAAACCAAACTGTCTTTCTGTTATCATACTGTGTTCTTCTAGATGATTTACCCAAGCTTTTCTTATAAGCTTTACTAATACCTTGCTTACAACACTGGTCACTGATACTGGTCGGTCCAGTTGAGTGGATTTTGTTCATTTCCCCTTTCTTTAATAAGGGGACAATATTTGCTTTTTTTTTTTTTTTTTTTCAAATATCAGGTAGTTTCCCTTGACTCAAGGATTTCTTGAAAATTAAAAATAATGGTTTACTTAACTCCTTTGCACATTCTCGTAGTACCCAACATGAAATTCTCTCATCAGGACCACTTACTTTTCTCCTCTGTCTAATTTACTTAACTCCTCCTGTATTACTTTTCTGCTATTTGTATATATCTGGTAGTATGTGTGGACACATGTATGTTCCACATAGTCCCTTCTCAAAAATTTTTTTCTTGTGTAAAAACTAATTGGAAATTCTTATTTAGTGCTTCCACATAAATATCTTTCTCTTGTGTATAAAGTGATTCCCTCGTCTGTAATGGATTGTATTATATCTTTTACTTTGGTTTTGGCCTCGTATGTAGATGTAAAACAGCTTTGGTTGATCACTACATTTATTTATTATATCCTCCTCAAACTGATTTTGGGCTTCCCTCCTTATTCTTCTATAATCGTTTCTTGCCTGTTTGTAATTATTATACACTCCTTTTCACGTACAAATCTCTCTCTTTCTTTTTGATTTTTTACATTTTCTATTGGAACCATTTCTGTATTTTTCTTATCTGCTTTTTTTTGTGCTGTGGGATGTACTCTCTGGACTCCTATTCTTCATAAAATTCACAGAATTTTTTATATACAGCATTTAAATCTTGTCCTCTAAGCTCATTTTTCCAATCAACTTATAAGAAATACTTTTTTAGGTCTTGATAATTTCCTTTTATAGTTTAGGCTCTTTTTGTAACTTTCATTGCTGGTGCTAACTATGTCATATGCTATCCTGAAGTTATAATTTAGTATCTTGCATGATCGCTTTTGCCGAGTGGAGGGTGACATATTAAACTGTCAATATCATATTCTTGCCTCTAGTAAATATTAGATCTAGCACTGAAGGTACATCGATTCCTCTTTTTCTGGTGGTTTCCCTCACATGTTGTACATTAGGAAGAACTCTTGTAATGAGAGATCCAGGAGCTTTTGGTCCCAAACAGCTTTCTATGGCTAATTATATCTAGAGTATTCCAATTTATATTTGTATTAAAATCTCCAGTTAGTATAATTCTTTCCTGGATTTCTCTTCCATTTTATGTAGTAATGATCTTAAACTCTGAACTTGTACTTTCTGCCAGGTCCTCATATTCATCTCTTTCCCTATGTGTTTGATCTGGGTGGCATGTACAAATTGACTACAATTACTTTCCCTTCAGATGTGTTGATCTCAACTGCAATCAGTTCTACTTATGATGGTATATCTAGTTTTATTTCATTGACTTTTAGATTTTTTTCAGTTCATATTATAATTCCTCCTTTTTTAAAATTTCTGTCTCTTCTCCATATATTGTATTCCTCTAAGTTTAGTATGTCATTGGATATCCTTGGTGTTAATTTTGTTTCAGTTAGGCATATTATTTGTGGTTCATTTTCTCTGACATAATCATTCATCTCTAGTAATTTAGATACCATTCCATCCACATTTGAGTACATCAACTTTATCATCTTGTTTATATACTTGTCATGACATGGCGGGTGTGTGTGTGTGTGTGTGTGTGTGTGTGTAAGATATAAGATAAATGTATCATGATCCCGTTTACCGTCACTAAATGTTTGCTTATGTCACTAGGTTTTGTTTGTCTGATACAGTGATTCATTTGGTAGGTTACTTATTTGGAATTATAAAATGCTTCATGCATTTATATTTATTATTTATATTTGACCCAGACACCGTTCCATCTGCTCATATATTAGAATAGGTGCAGTGCACTGGGAAACAACAGCTATATATATATGCACACATTAGGAACCCATGAACGTATTGCATATACGACATCATATATATATAGTGCAGGACTCGCGTACGTTTGCGGCAGTGGTGTGGCTCTGCACCTGTGTACAACGGTGCCACGTTTCCCAAACTTGCGTATGTGAAACGGAAGGCTATTTATGCACAAGGCATCACAAATTGATAAATTCAGATGAATAAAACTTACACTTGTGTATTTTGATGGATGAATCAACAGTAATCTTATTATCCATACAATATTTATACAGTAACACAGAAACATGGCATACATATTGTACAGTGTTGCTAAAAGAAATTGTAGTCACTTTTAATGGTTTTTAGCGTAGTTTTAGGGTGGGTAATAATATCACAGTTATGGATATAAAGATAATGAGCTCTGAAAAAAGGAGAAATATGCCATATCCAAAGTAAAAGAAATAATTCATGTAATTCTCTTGTGAGTGGCAACACTTACACACCCAGTCTGGCCTAAGATAAAGTACGTACTCCCTCCGTAGACCCAACCATAGCTTCAAGTATAGGTGTTGCTAGGGAAAAATGCTCACATTTACTGGCTTTTACCATAATTTTAAGGGCGAGGAATAATCACATTTATAATCATAAAGCTAATATGTAGGACAAAATAGTAGGCATATGCCAATACCGAAGTAAAAAAAAAAAACACTATTCACTCGTGAGCGGCAACACTTCCACACCTAGTCGGAGAGAGAGAGAGAGAGAGAGAGAGAGAGAGAGAGAAAGAGAGAGAGAGAGAGAGAGAGAGAGAGAGAGAGAGAGAGACAGGAGAGGGGCAAGCATTGAAAGAAAAGTCGGCATCACTAAATATAACAAAACCAAAAAAACAAATGAAAGCAAAATTATAAATAAAATATAAAAAAAGAATCAAAACTACACCGTGTGGCTCACTTTTCCTGCCAGTAGAGAGAGAGAGAGAGAGAGAGAGAGAGAGAGAGAGAGAGAGAGAGATAACGGTATAGAAAACGTGGCAACACTGTACACAGGTGTGGGCCACACCACAGCCGCAAGCGTACGCGAAGGTCCTACTTCATAGGTGAATATTACAATGCCAAAATTCCTTCAATTCATAGGTGAAGGAGAATATAACATGCTAAAAAACTTCACCTGATACTGTATACTGTAATGAGGGAGGATATCTTACTGACATCTTGTTGCCTCAGTATTTCCATGAATCATTAACCATTCCAGTAGCAACTTTCAAGTATTTAAATATAGCAAGTGGTTAGTTCGTAATGAAATTCCAGGATATAAAAAGAAGGGGGGAGGGGGATGCGTGCCTCGTCCTTATTACACAGACAATGCTTATGACTGTTATCACATACCCAGCAACACTGAAATACATATGATTAACATTCACAAGTGTGTAAATGGAATGTTTCTGATAAATCCAATGGCGAGAATTAACCTCTGTAATGAAACCATAGGAAAACAAAAATGTACTTTACACAGCAAGAGTTTATTAAATAGTCAAGTCCAACTCCCCACCCATTTCAATAACGGGGCACAGCTCTTGTTCTGGCAACTGACGTAACAAAAAACGTTCACGCACCATCTCTCCGGTCGGCGTGCCTCGTATGGTGTCTCCCACGATTCAGAGATGTGTGCCATGAGCTCCGGGTGACCTTCTCCTCGTAGTCATAGGTCCCAAGTGTTTACCATCTATGCTCCAAAAGTGCTCAATTTCTATTCATATCGGCTTCTGTTGCTGGGCAGTTCCAGGAGCTGGGAAGGTGGAGTCCTGTTCGTCTAAACCAGCGTCGTAGCAAAGTGCGAGCTGTTGTGGGACGGGGACACCTGTCGTATGAAGAGTATGGGCCCAGGTGGAACGGGAAAACCTTTCTCACGAAGGGATGGCAAAGGATTCTTCAAGCACCTCGATGTACAGTTTATCTGCTGTGAACCGCCTCCTCAATTTGGAACACGTCACCTGCACCATGCAAAGCGATATCTAGCCCCTCACATTGCAGTGCAGTGACATTGCCAGAACGAGGTACCTCAATGATGTTACGACGCTCGTATCTTCAAGGATATTATGAGTTAGTGGATTATTGACGTTTGTGTATTTCTTTTTCTTGTATATTACGCCTAAAACTGTGCATAAACATTCTGTATTCATATATGTATTAGTCCATAAACATACATTATAACAAATCCCTTTTCGCCTGAGCAGCAATGTAATGTTCATGCGTAAACCGGCAAACCATTCATAATTACCACCTCGTCCACACTTCACGACCGTTTACCAGGCATGGAGCACTTAATACCCCTAGACCGCAGTTGAACTAACGCTGTCGATATTGACATATTAATTCAATATTCCCTATGAATATCTGTTATATACATCTCTAAAGAACACTAAGATTTTAGCATGCCATATGGTTTGTTATACCTGGTGCTATTTTTCATCAACTCATATTTGAAATTGTATTTGTTTTTTTCTTTTTATGTAATTGTTTTTGCATACCGATATGTAGTCTAAATGTAATGAACTGCTAGGTATCAACTATTTCATATTTCATAACCTGATCTCCTGGGTGGTAATCATTTACAGAACATTAAGGGAATTAATGCACATGCTTATGTTCATGGCCAAATTGTACAAACTGGTTAAGTTTAAATATTTCAATACATCGTAACTATTTATTGTTTACAAATCAGGTTAGCATAATATTCAGGTAAGTAAATATCATAAATAACTTACCCAGCTATAGTTGATGCGTAATTGTCAAATGCCTGCTGGTTACATCACCATTATTCACTGCAGCAAAATTACCTGGCTGAAGGTCCTGGTGCATTATGGAAAGTCTCCAGACCCATTCACTCTCAGTTTTGGGACTGCACGACATCTCTGTCCCTCTGTCGTATAGCCACATTTATAGTCCTCCACCAAGGTCCTCCACAAACAATTAGGCTGCAGCTTATTAACTAATATTTAATGAACATACCCGGTGTTATTTACTCTCCCGCAGTGGCCTTGGCCATGAGAAATAGAGAAGGGTACTTTCTCATTTTTGAATACTTCACGTCCCCAGAACTCAAGGTCTCGCTCAGTATGGTGTTGTGCCAATTCCAGCCTCCCGGCTCTGTGAGCATCAGTCAGTTTCTCGTGTCCGGGAATTCTGTGATTTATACCCCTCTCGTCAGCCTGTGCCTTACAGTCATAGCGCTGACATCCAACTGCAGGCTCAGTGCGATAGCCACGGCGTTAGTGTGAGGGTCTGCTTCAGCTACTCCCACAATAATGCCATCCTGTTCCGCGTTTGTCCTCCGATGCGCTCCTGTCTCGCTGTTAACAAACCAGTACAGTGGGTCTCATTTCATTCATTAAAGTGCAAAAACAATCGTAAAAGAATGGGTAAAAGTAAACCTACTACAAAACTAACGCATAATCACACATTACTTCCATCTACACTATATTCAAATACAATGCACAACCGACAGACAGTGATTAACAATTGGCACACGTTGGACACAGAATCAGCTGGAGACAGTTGCTAAGTAGGTGTTACAGAATTGTGAGTATTTGGAGAGACGATTTAATAATAGTGTCATGAGGGAGTAGTGTGTCGACATCACCTCACCGCACTGGGTTGAGGTTGGTGAGCGTAAATAAGACGTGAGAAGACGAAACAATGTTTAATCCAAAAGGTATTATGACCTACACAAATTATCCTGACTAAATGATGGTTTGCTTCTACAAAACAACACTATCTATATTGCTGCTTCCTACAGCCAAGTCTGTTAATCAGCACACGTCTCAGTGTAATCCTACACCTCTACCTACTTTAACATGTTACCGTGCCCTCTGCCCTCATCCTAAATCCTCTTATCTTGATACACCATACTATATCACCCATATCACTTTCCTCTCCATCCTCATTATCAGCCCCCTCCCCCCCGTCTACTAACTCTGCCACATGCCCCACCAATTTTACCTCGATATTCACACTAGTAGCCAATAAGCAAGTGCTTCAGTATCTTTAAGATGTTTGGCGGCGCCACCCACCTCTCCCACCCTTTATACATCCCCCACCCTCCTCCATCCATCTACTATGTTTGCCCTGCTTCCACTCTACCAACCTCAACCCAGTGCTGTGAGGTGATGTCGACACACTACTCCCTCATGACATTATTATTAAATCGTCTCTCCAAATACTCACAATTCTGTAACACCTACTTAGCAACTGTCTCCAGCTGATTCTGTGTCCGACGTGTGCCAATTGTTAATCACTGTCTGTCGGTTGTGCATTGTATTTGAATATAGTGTAGATGGAAGTAATGTGTGATTATGCGTTAGTTTTGTAGTAGGTTTACTTTTACCCATTCTTTTACGATTGTTTTTGCACTTTAATGAATGAAATGAGACCCCGTGTACTGGTTTGTTAACAGCGAGAACAGGAGCGCATCGGAGGACAAATGAGGAACAGGATGGCATTATTGTGGCAGCAGCTGAAGCAGACCCTCACACTAACGCCGTGGCTATCGCACAGAACCTGCAGTTGGATGTCAGTGCTATGATTGCAAGGCGCAGGCTGCACGAGAGGGGTATAAGTCGCAGAATTCCCGGACAGAATGAGAAATTGATTGATGCTCACAGAGCCGGGAGGCTGGAATTGGCACAACTCCATGTTCAGCGAGACCTTGAGTTCTGGGGACGTGAAGTATTCACAAATGAGAAAGTATTCTCCTCAACTTCTCATGGCCAAGGCCATTGCGGGAGAGTAAATAACACCGGGTATGTTCATTAACCCTTGTAAGGTAATCTTGATTTTGTTACTATATTAGGTAACGTGGGGTCTGACAGACCCCACGGAAAAAAAAAAAAAATTCCGTTTGAGATATTTCAAAATGCTTCAATACACAAATAATTCAACCCCTTATCTGTAAATAGGGCCAGAAAAAATAAAGCTTAATCGAAAAAATATATATATTTTTAAAGTTTATACAAAAATGGTTAAATTTTAGGTATAAAAATTTTAAAATTAAATCTCGCAAAATTGAAAAGTAATATCATGATTCCTTGGGTGGTCTGCAGTAGACCGATGTTGGGACCTTCTGTATACAAAAGGAGAAAGACAGCAAATTGAAATAAAAATAATCACAAGAGGGCTCAACTGAGGTTACATTATAGGTAATCTGCGGTCTGACATACACCAATAGCTATATAGAGCAAAATCAGAGCCAGGTACAGCTATGACCCCATCATCCCCATGAAGAGCATCACTAGGCAGGAAGGTAATGAGACGGACAGATCTGTAGACCCTATGCTCATATTTTTAAAAATTAAATTTCGGGGACTGGGGTCTCTGAGACCCCACATTACCTAACTAGGGTTAAATGTTAGTTAATAAGCTGTAGCCTAATTGTTTGTGGAGGACCTTGGTGGAGGACTATAAATGTGGCTATACGACAGAGGGACAGAGATGTCGTGCAGTCCCAAAACTGAGAGTGAATGGGTCTGGAGACTTTTTATAATGCACAAGGACCTGCAGCCAGGTAATTATGTTGCAGTGAATAATGCTGATGTAAACAGCAGGCATTTGACAATTACGCATCAACTCTAACTGGGTAAGTTATTTATGATATTTACTTACCTGAATGTTACGTTAACCTGATTTGTAAACAATAAATAGTTACGATGTATTGAAATATTTAAACTTAATCACTTTGTACAATTTGGCCATGAACATAAGCATGTGCATTAATTCCCTTAATGTTCTGTAAATGATTACCACCCAGGAGATCAGGTTATGAAATATGAAGTAGTTGATACCTAACAGTTCATTACATTTAGACTACATATCGGTATGCAAAAACAATTACATAAAAAGAAAAAAACAAATACAATTTCAAATATGAGTTGATGAAAAATAGCACCAGGTATAACAAACCATATGGCATGCTAAAATCTTAGTGTTCTTTAGAGATGTATATAACAGATATTCATAGGGAATATTGAATTAATATGTCAATATCGACAGCGTTAGTTCAACTGCGGTCTAGGGGTATTAAGTGCTCCATGCCTGGTAAACGGTCGTGAAGTGTGGACGAGGTGGTAATTATGAATGGTTTGCCGGTTTACGCATGAACATTACATTGCTGCTCAGGCGAAAAGGGATTTGTTATAATGTATGTTTATGGACTAATACATATATGAATACAGAATGTTTATGCACAGTTTTAGGCGTAATATACAAGAAAGAAATACACAAACGTCAATAATCCACTAACTCATAATATGCTTGAAGATACGAGCGTCGTAACATCATGGAGGTAGCTCATTCTGGCAACGTCACCTGCAATGTGAGGGGCTAGATATCGCTGCATGGTGCAGGTGACGTGTTCCAAATTGAGGGGCGGTTCACAGCAGATAAACACATCGAGGTGCTTGAAGAATCCTTGTCATCCCTTCGTGAGAAGGATTTCCCGTTTCCACCTGGGCCCATACTCTTCATACACGGCAGGTGTCCCGTCCACAGCTCGCACTGCTCGACGCTGGTTTGACGAACAGGACCACCTTCAGCTCCTGGAACTGCCCAGCAACAGAGCCGATATGAATGAAATTGAGCACTTTTGGGCATAGATGGTAAACACTTGGGATATGACACGGGAGAGGTCCACCCGGGAGCTCATGGCACACATCTCTGAATCGTGGGAGACCTACAGACGCCGACCAGAGATGGTGCGACGTTTTGTTACGTCAGTGCCAGATAGGCTGTGCCCCGTTATTGAAATGGGTGGGGGTTGGACTGACTATTTAATAAACTCTTGTGTAAAGTAATTTTTGTTTTCCTATGGTTTCCTTACAGAGGTTAATTCTCGCGGTTATCAGAAACATTCCATTTACACACTTGTGAATGTTAATCATATGTATTTCAGTGTTGCTGGGTATGTGATAACAGTCATAAGCATTGTCTGTGTAATAAGGACGAGGCACCATCCCCCTCCCCCTTCTTTTTATATCCTGGAATTTCATTACGAACTAACCACTGCTATTTTAAATACTTGACAGTTGCAACTGGAATGGTTAAAGATTCATGGAAATACTGAGCAACAGATGTAGAAAGATATCCTCCTCATTACAGTATACAGTATCAGGTGAAGTTTTAGCATGTTATATTCTCCTTCACCTATCAAGTGAAATTTTAGCATGTCATATTTACCTAAACATGATGTCGTATATGCATACGTTCATGGTTCTAATGTGTGCATATATATTAGCTGTTGTTTCCCAGTGCACTGCACCTATTCTAATATGAGCAGATGGAACGGTGTCACAAGTCAAATATAAATAATAAATATAAATGCATCAAGCATTTCATATTCCAAATAAGCAACCTAGCAAATG
Source organism: Coenobita brevimanus (assembly GCF_032717465.1). Lineage (NCBI taxonomy): Eukaryota > Metazoa > Arthropoda > Malacostraca > Decapoda > Coenobitidae > Coenobita > Coenobita brevimanus. The sequence goes on from NC_137003.1 coordinate 27,501,904, forward strand.
AATCACTATATCAGACAAACAAAACCTAGTGACATAAGCAAACATTTAGAGACGGTAAACGGTATCATGATACATTTATCTTATATCTTACACACACACACACACACACACACACACACACGCACACACACACACACACACACACACACACACACACACACACACACACACACACACACACAAACACACACACACACACACACACACCGAACCTAAACATGCAAGGGACACGCGCCTGCTCGGCAACTTACAGACCCCCTCGAGGGCAGCACCATCGTAATCACCTGATCTTTGACAGTTCCCTACAAAACACTAATTGTGCATAATATCTTAACGACCTGTTACACTAAGCTATGTATATTAGTGTAAAGTGCGGTCACAGATGCTATGGGAATTATTCTATATACTGGTATGTTTATTCTCTCTCTCTCTCTCTCTCTCTCTCTCTCTCTCTCTCTCTCTCTCTCTCTCTACACTCATAATAAAACATTGCCTTGTATTACCTAACTCACTAACCACCTCTCATCCCTCTTGTCTTTCCCCCCTTCCCCTCCTCCCCCCTCCCCCCTCCCCAGTATGCCTCCTACCCGCCTGGCAGCCTCACACGCCTGCCAGGTCGCTACTCCCTCCCTCCCCCGCACGTTCGATACTGTGAAACTCTGAACCCGGGTCACCCACAGGATTTGCAACGCTGACTGTACTGTGAAATTGTGTGCGCGGCTGTACCTGTTTCATATTATTTCTGCTTCTTCCCAAATTTTTACACCTCACTCTGTTCATTTCTCACTTCGTACCTACCAGTTTCTGTATGTACGTAGTTGGAGAACGCCATATGTTGTATTACGTACGACGCATCTTCTTTCTTTATTTAATTTTTTTCATCCTCCCTACCGGCCCAGATTAGCACCTCTGAGTGGTGTCCGTCTGTGTTAGTTTTCGAAAGACTATGAGGCCTTGTAGGGCTACTCCCCTCACCTGTTTCATCTCCCCACAGATAGAAACACACCTGTTTTCATGGTTCGTGTGATAAATTTCAATGAAATGGAGACTTTTCACAAGAGAATTTGGTTGTTGCAGAAACTGTAATGATAAGTGTGATGAAGTGTAATGATAATGTGATAATTGTAACGGTGTGATAAATGTGTAACACGAAGTTGGAACAGTAAAAAAAGAAATTGGAAACAAATTATTGCTTTTTTTCCGTTCTTTTGCATGCATTTATAGCATTATTCGACTTTATTTTGATGTCCTTAATGGTTATAAGCATTTATATGCGTCTGTGTTAGTTTTGGAATGACTATGAGGCCTTGTAGGGCTACTCCCCACACCTGTTTCATGTCCCCACACCTACATACACACCTGTTTTTATGGCTGGTATGACAAATCCCATTGAAATGGAGGGCTTCCACAAGAGAATTTGGTTGTTGCCAAAATTTTTCTCCCCAATTACCACCAAGGCCTTGTAGGCCTACTCCCCACACTAGTTATCTCCCCACACCTATATACACACCTGTTTTCATGGTAGATGTTACAGAACACTATGAAGCGCTTTCTTTTCATGCGAAAAGCTGATTATTTCCAACCCCAGAACACAGTCAATTTGCCCTTGGGGAAAGTTGCCAAAACACCCCTGAATTGCGGTTGTAGTAGGTACCCAGCCTGAAACAATTTGCGGATTAAGGGGTTAACCCGCCGCATCCCAGCAGATTTTTCATCAGAGCTCCCCTCCCCCTCCAATCCCAGCAGATTTTGATTTTTTTTCTTTTGGTTTACACCTCCGCTTTTTTGTGAGAAACAGCGTCAAATCACAGAAAAAGGGCTCACTTGAGCTTAGTAATGGGCTATACAGGTGACCCTTTAAACACTTGGTACCGTGTTCTCTGGAGCCGCCCTGCAGCTGTCACGTTTTCTATGGTAACGGTAACTACTGCAAACCACTCAGAATAGGTAGATATTTTTTTATTTGGTACGAATTAATATATAGTACAAGAGTATATTAATTTTCACACAATAATATAGACGAAATAAGCATTGTTTCACTCACTGAACACATCAACATACTACACCTTCCCTGACAATATTACCTCATCACTTCTGCTCGTTTCTTCCTCTATTGCCACATAATCTTTGTTCTCCACATCGTCATTGATTGGGGAATCACTCTCGCCTTGAATTTCTTACCGTGGCGCGACATGTCTTTACTGGCCAGGTCACTGGTAACAGGTGAATTGGCGAGACAATGGCATGCAAGGGGGGGAGGTCACATTGGGTAAGGCAGAGTCGCCACCTGGTGGTGGGTAGTAGAAATTCTTCCGCGTATGCCTGCCAAAAATCACGTGCTAAACTTGAAAAATGTGCAAAAATGACAGACCTCGCAACTTCAAAATGTATGAAAACACTGGCAAGACTCAACATGACAAAATGTAACGTACCAGTACATTAAGGGGACTCAGCGGTTTAATAGTTTGGATGCTTTGTTGTGAAGAAAGTTTGATTTAGAGAGGTTTATTACTGCTTATGCATGGTTAATGACAATTTTAAATTGACTGAGCGAATCAAATGCTGTTGATTTTAAGTAAAAGCTGTAAGGTAAGGACTTTTGGGTAGTAGCTCTGACATAGCTGCTGTCAAACCATTCTGGGGAGTCCAGTCTTTTAATGAACTGTTGACTGTGTATGAACACTTTCGTAACAACACGTATGAAGACATTAATGTGAGGCTGGATAGAACTGAAGTCACTTGAGAAGAAAGAGTGCCATGGAATATTAAGCAGATATTTTTTAAATCCATCCTAGTCTGCCCTATCAAAGTACCATCAGGTCACCCTGACAGGTTTAGAACGGGGAGGTTTGGCACAACTGCCTAATGAGGCTTTGATGAGACTGTGGTCGGAGGATCCATGTGATGACAGTACTTCTATCCTGTATTGATCCGGGTTATATATAATGAAGAGGTTCAAGAGATACGTGTTATGGTGAAGATTATCTGGTATTCTGGTTGGTTGTTTTACCAATTGCATGAGAAACGATTCTGCAAACAGCTCACATTCTAGACCAGTATTGTCAGTCCTGGAAGAATGCCATAACCATTCTACACCATGTGTGTTAAAATCACTCAAAATGGTAATTTCAGTGGTAAGGGTGAGGTTAAGGTCAATGAACTGTGTGAATATGGAGTCAGATATGCTGAGTTCTGAAGCACTGGTAGAGCGATAAACTATACAGATATTTTGGTAAAATTTAGATAATTTAGTTTATATTATGAATAATCAGAAATAACAAATTCAAAACAGTGTCAACTGCAAATTCAGATTTGAATTATCAGCAGGTGCCACTCTTGCCATGGAAGCTTGTAAGGAGATGGTAACCAGGAAAACAAAATGGGGATATGTCAATAGAGGGAGAGATTTGAGTTTCTGTGAGGAACAGTGCTTGATGTGATATAGATTGGAGGAAAAAGTGAATGGAATTCCGATTGGTAATAAGCCCACAGATATTAGTGAAATATAAGGCCAAACCCGTGCTGCTCCACTGTCGAACACAAACTGTGTTTGCAATAGCCGCTGTCGGCACAGTCGCTTCATTGCAACCAGGAGGGCCCTGTGCCACTAGCCCTACCCTGCCTGTGGTGGCAATCAGAGATACCACCGGAATTGCTGATAATAGAGCAGCGGCCGTTGCGAAGGAGGGATGGCAATAGGTGTGATATCTAAATTGCATGTAGTGTGGTGTGGACAGTTGAAGGTGGAGGTATTATGGGAGTAGGCTGTGCTGGCCTACTCTCTGTGTTAATGAAAACACTGAAAATGTTCAGCAAGGGGTGGTGGTCAGAAACAGGTCCTGAGGGTTTGTAAAACGGGAGCTCCAGATCTCCCTGTCACCAACTTGCCATCCACCTCGACTGGTGCTGCAGTCTACTTCATAATATAAAATGCTATTGTATGCAAGTTAAATCGCAAAGGAATGGGTGCTTCGAAATTTCCTTTGCCACTCAGAATACAAAATATATCGTAGTGTAGTATGTTTAAAAACAGATAGGCCTGATCGGTGGGTAGGATCAACATTTATAGCCCGCCTATGGTTATATCTGATCAGCCTGCATTCTGTATTATAGTGCAGTTAGCAATGATAGAGAGGACGAATATAAATGTCTGGACATGTAGGCTACAGATACATCTTATCTGTAAATTGCACCTATAGTTTGCTCACTATAACTTTGCCCAGATTCTCGTCCTTTTGCAGTTTATTTCATATAGCTCAGTGCCAGAAAAAGACAATACTGCTGCTCTACATCCTTCCATAGCACTTCTTCGTGGCTGACATCGTTCTCTCTTGTTTCAGAGTACTGCATCCAAGCAAGCACGCATCTGTGTTTGTGTAATGGAGTTCAGAGATTGTCTCCGAACCTGATTAAAATCGTCCAATAACGCCACAATAAAAATGAAAAAACGAAACGAGACTCAAACGAATTGCTTTATAGTATTTTTCTTTCTTTTAGGCAAGTGTGTGTGTGTGTGTGTGTGTGTGTGTGTGTGTGTGTGTGTGTGTGTGTGTGTGTGTGTGTGTGTATTGGGGGATACAAGAATGAAGCTTTCAAATTATCTCACCGAATTAAAGGAACTAACCATTTTATACAATTTTTTATCATATTTATTTTTACTTCGCTTATGTAAACAAGTATGTATGTATGTGTGTATATGTGTATGTATGAATTTATGTATGTATGTTAGTAGGTAGGTAAGTAGGTATTGTAGGTAGGTAAACGTCCGTTTATGGGAACGTCGTCATCGAATTAAAGTTAACTGTTTCATATATCTTGTTAATTTATTTATTTACTGCTTTTATGTATTTCTTTATTTACTTGTTTATTTATTTATTATTTTTATTTTACTTATCTGTTTATTTATGCAGGGAAGCGTGTATGTGTTGGAGAATCCCTGGCCCGCCTTGAGTTGTTCCTCTTCGTCTCGTGCCTGGTGCAGCGGTTCACATTCCAGGTGATACAGGAGATCGACCCAGGCATCAACAATCCCATATTTAGGTCTGTGCCAGAGTTCATCGCTGTGTTTAAGGAAAGGCTCTAGGGACGGACACTAAGGACAGGCTCCAAGGATGTTCCAAGGACACTCTAAGGACATACTCAAAGAACACGTTCCAAGGATGCTCAAAGAATACTCTGCAAGGATGCTCTATGGACATGCTCTAAGGATGCTCTAAGGACATGCTCTAAGGATGCTCTATGGACATGCTCTAAGGATGCTCTATGGACATGCTCTAAGGATGCTCTATGGACATGCTCTAAGGATGCTCTAAGGACCTGCTCCAAGAATGCTCTAAGGACACTCCCTAAGGACACGCTGTAAAGATATGGCTCCAATAACAAATTTACTCTATTCCTGCCCATCATCTTTCCATCAAAGTGAAATTCATTTTTTCCTGGGAACCAGACTGCACAGCTAAGGCTTTAAGGAAAGCCTCTAAAGGAAAATATGCTCTATTTCGGGCACCATATTTTCTTCAATCGATCCAGTAAGTGCAATACATTTAGTAAACCAAATCCTAATAAAGTCAGTACCCAGTAAACCCAATAAACACAATAAAACCAATAAACTCAATAAACACATTAACCCATTAAATCCAGAAAACCAGTAAACCCCAAAACCAAGATCAACCCTTTTTTTTTGGCCCCGGTGTATCAGGTCCAAACCACTTCCATCAAATAACACTCTAGTAATCTGAACCTAGGTTAAGATCGCTCTAGAGTAGTATGAACCTAGGCTGTCACTCTAAAATGACTTGAACCTAGGTTTACATCACTTCCCTGATCAGGGTCAGTACACTTCCTCCAGGTTCAAATCACTCTCCTACAGGCTCAGAACACTCCTCATTTTTCCTATAAATAAACTAATAAAAATATACAAAGTTGCCTCCTTTTATAATATGAAAAGGATATATATACCAGAGATAACCTACTATATTTCATGCATATATTATGAAACGTGAGTGAATGTTTTGTATGAAAGTCCATTGGGATTAAATGACTAAATAAGATGCAAAGGTTGGAATATTATAACAGAGCATATTATATTTTCATGCATATTTTAGGAAAAGTGACTGGATGTATAATGTGAAAGTCTGCTGGGATTAAATAATTAAATATGATGCAATTTGATTATATTGCAAACACAAGACCATATGACAGATTACATGGTATTAATCTGCCTACAAACACATTACAAATTCCTATTGTCCTGGGTCCATTGAGACACTCACGCATTAATAACATGATTAAAAGTGTTAACTGTAGTTATACTCGATTTTTTCCAGCTGATGATCCACTTTCGTGAATGTGGCACCTGCGCACTCCTGCTGCATGGTTGGTTGATTCCGTTTCATACCTGAAGTATCATATTTACAAGAAACAGTTGTACGTTATATTCCAGTTCTCATAAATGTTGTTGTGCATTGTCATTGTACTATACAAACAGACATGAAACGAGTATGTATCTGAGCTTCACCCAAACGGACAATAAATTTGAAGTTGAATTTGAATTGAAATAGTTATTGTTGTAAAAGGTACAGAGTTGTTGCATCTCTGATAATAAATAAATGTATTATACTTACGGATATTATATACTTACGTATAATATGGGCGAAGGTATCGAAGCAGTAGAGTAGGTGTGATCTATAATAAAGTCTGACGTCTTGCGAGATTACATAACTTGTCTTTCCCACCTAGCTGTCTCTCGTGTCCCCCCCTCCTCTGTAGCGACTGTTCCATTCGCCTTCCCACTTCCAAGACTTTACCACTAACAAATCTGCTAATTTACTTAGAATGGTAATATTGTCTAATGTAATAAGTGCCTAAGTATTAAGATACCTTTTATTTGCAATTACCCAGCCAAATGCATTTATTTTTTTATTTTTTAATATAGCGAGACGCAACAACTCTGTACTTTTTATAACAATAAATATTTCAGTTCAAATTCAACTTCCTCAAATTCATTGTCCATCTGGATGAAGCACAGATACATACTCGTTTCATGTCTGTGTGTATAGTACAGTGACAATGCAAAACAGCATTTATGAGAATTGGATTATAAGGTACAATTGTTTTTATGTAAATGGATACTTCAGGTTTGACATTGAAGCCAACCAATCACACGGCAGAAGTGCACAGGTACCACATTCACGGAAGTGGATCATCACCTGGAAAAAAAAAAAATCGTAAATACACTTGGAGCCAATGATACGTAACTGGTGGAACCACAAACAGTTGCTCATATGACAACCATCTTCTAACACCTGCTTGATCTTCTGTGTGGATCACAATGGGCCTATTGAGCAGGGAAGCTGCTGCAATAATCTCTGTATCTGTCGCCCACACATTAGCGTACATTCGACTGTTGTTCACGTATTCATCCATGTCCTTCTGATCTGAACAGTTTTCAAAGTGAGACATATATTGCTGATTGGTGAGCACTTCGACCACATTGTCTAAATTTCTTGTGGTGGTTCTCAGTCCCTCTTATCTCCTTTGATAATGCACGGAACAGGCAGTTGCCATCCTCAAGAACTGTGTCAACAAGTGATGGCTATTTAGACGATACTTCAGGCTTACGTCTCTGGAATCTTCCTTCAGGGGGTGGTAAACCAAGTTTGGTGGCAATGGATTTTTTCCAAGCACCATCAGTTGGGATGAGGAGATGCTCAGAATTTTCCTGTGCTCCAGTCACTTCCACATCTTCATTACCTTCAACATCATCACATCTAAGTCCTATAATGCTTGGGGTTGTAAGCATTTGCTTTTGTCTTTAAGACTTCAAAAGTTTTAGGGTTCTTCAATTGCCATAGTCCCTAGCCCACCTCCTTGTAGATGTCATATGGACCAGACCAAGGGTCAACACTCTTCGCTCTTTTCCTGCCTGCACGTTCTTTATTCCACAGAAGAACGGAATCGCCAATTTGAAAGGAAACCTTGTTATGTTGTCTCTTGTTAAAATCTTGTTGTTGACGAGCTTGACAAATGTCAATATTTGATGAAACTTTCTAGTACACCACTTTTTTTAAGGTCAGTAACTGACTGCAAGCGCTCTTGAAAGGATGATGCATCGAAATCGCAATCAGGAGCTTCACTTGGGATATCTTCACATTGATTAGCTTCGACTTCAACTGGCACCACAATATTAGGACCACACATCAGATAGAATGTGCTAAGTCCTGTTGATTTCTGCTTGCTCGTGTTGATAGCAAAGAGCGCACCAGTAGAGTTTGCGATCATTGATCGTTCTGCCCTTCTAACACGTTCAGCAGGGACGACTGCATTGTCCGACTGTTTCTCTCAATTAAACCATTGACTTGGGTGTGATATGCACTGGTGATCCGTTGCTTCACACCCAGAAGACCATGCAGCTCCCTGGACACATTGTTCACAAGTTCACGATCCTGGTCATTGATTTGGATAGCTGGCATGCCATGGCGACAGATGGTCTCATTAATGAGTACAGCTACACTTCTAACAGTCTTATTCTTCAGCGGTTTTGCCTCAGTCCACTTGGATAAGTCTATCTATCTATCTATCTATATACCTAGGCTGCTTCCCCCAAGGAAAGGGAGGTAGCCGAGACAGGACGACTCACTCTCCATTTACTCATCCATTCAAACACTTGGATAAGTAGTCTACCATAACCACCATGTAGACATAACCCTCTTCTGTTGGTGTCAAGGAGCATAGGTCTATGCCAACTTGTTTCCATGGTGTTGAGGGAATAGGTACAGGGTTCAGCTTCCGATGAAGTCCTCTTGAACCTAGTACTGGCCTTCTAACAATGACCACATGTTACTAGGTAATTCTTCACATCAGCTGCCACACCAGGTCACCAAAATCTGAAAATTAAATCACTAGCATAAATAATATACACTTGGTTATATATGAATCACTGAGTCCGCAGTGTGTGTGTGTGTGTGTGTGTGTGTGTGTGTGTGTGTGTGATCGACTATAGTACATGGTTTTGCATTTTACTCACCTCTCCATAATTTTGGCCAAAGTTTTATACCTGCCAGTGCGGCCTCCAAGAGCTTTTGACTGTGTGGAGTTACCAGCACCACTATAACAAACGGACACTATTCTCTTTCGTTCAGCTTCTAGAATGACTCAGGTTGACAAATGAATTGAAAAGACTTTGGTCATTAAGAGAATACTCATTCACTTTCAAATATGTTAGTGCACTGAATTATTTTTCATTTCATATTCATAACATAATATAAAAACTTAGTTTTGGGGTCATTTGTTGATGCCTTATTCTTGTAAAGCAGTTCGGTATTCTGAAGAACATACTTAGATGCCTTCCGACGGATATTTGACTACTTTCCTGGATCACCTTTGCAGAAATCTGGATATTCACCTGGCAACAAATGTGCTTGTATTTCACAGAATTCCAATTTGAAAATGCAATGCAAAAAATAACTGAAGTAAAACAGCTTGCTCACCAGACCTCATGCACGCCAGGAAGTACGGGTAGGACTGATGGAGACTGTGCATGTATCTGTACTCGAGTGAGTCACTTGATGATACACGAATCCATTCTGTATAGCACCTGTCCTGTTCCGGGGAACCCCGGTCGAGACAATGATTTCAAACTGGGGAGTGACTTGAACACTTAAAAGCAAGTGCTGTGAAACCAGCAGGAGTATTTTGAACCTAGGTTCAAGTCACTCTAAAGTGGTTTCAACCTAGGTCCAAATTACACCAGAGTGATTTCAAGCTGCGGAGTGATCTGAACCTCCAACACTGGCTCCAAACGACACTATTACGGCCAAAGGCAGACCGGAAGGCCACGTTCTCTCTGCAAGACGACGTCATTGAGAGAAAAGAATATTTTCCATAATATCAATGTTCAACACACAATTGCCGCTCTACAGTAAACTGAGGGGTGCTGGCACATGTTTTATGGGTAACGATAAATTTTTTATGCGCGCGTGCGTGCGTGCGTGCGTGTGCGTGTGTGTGTGTGTGCAGTAATCTGAGGACTAAAGCAAAAGATGTCAAATGGGTCACCTACCTTTAGGCAGCAGAACGACCTTACCATTTAAATTCCTATTCCTTCACTTTGTTTTCTGATTATTTTTATGAGGTAAACAATTGCATATCTTGACGTGTTTCCCCCTTGTTGTTATAATCATGTTCCTTATGCCTCACCGACGTTTTTTTCCTCAGGCTCAGTAGAAGACTTACTCGATCTCAAACCTACTAAGGTCTACCCATATTCATTTACTTTGTTTCACGTTTTCTGCTTTATTTTATTTACTAGCTTATGAGCGTAAATGATGTTTTCATGCCGACCCTATCTCTCTGTTAATTTTGTTTTCTTGAGCTTTATGCTGACCTAACCAAACTTATCCTAACTTAATCTAACTTATGCCTAATGTAATCATATTTGCCTTGTTTATGGATTGATCCTCTTCATACTCAAACACACGCACTTACATCCACCTTTACAAAGTCACTGAATCAGTTCAAGGATACGTCTTTTTTTAAGAGGTGGTCCTGCGCCTCCTTAAGGATGACCAAGAAAATTTTCTAAATGGAAGAAAGCAACTAAGAAGGGGATGTGATGTATTACTTAAGTTTACTCATTAGTTTACGTTCCCGGGCTGATATTGATAGTATTCCATCATCATCATGTCACGAAACTATAGTTTTCCCATTATAATTATTGTACTAGTTTCAATGAATATACGGTATGTGCTATCTGCCATTGGATCTTTTGTGTTTGGTGCACTTTCTCCAGTTTTTATGTAACCTTTGTAACTAATACAGTTTTTATGCTGATTCCAAATTTGAACTTATTTTTTGAGAGAATATATATTTTTTAAGTTAGGTTAGGTTCGGTTAGGTTAGGTTACTGAATAATAATTAGTAGGTTAGTTAATAATAATAATGACAAATTCTATTTATCATAACATTCATTTCCTTGCTGCATGCGTATATAAATATAGCTATGGTGGCTAACGGAAGCGTTCCACCCTCAAACAACATTCCTTTTCTGACAGAAGTCCACTCGTTACAGCCGTGTTTAGAGCAGCACCACTGAGCAGATCCACCACGAATGCATTTGTTCTTTAAATGCTTACGAAGGCATAACTTATATTTTGGATCCTTTGTGTTTATCCTTAAATATTACTTGTTATTATTATAACAAGTAATATTATGCGAGAGGGATGTCTGTTGAGCAAGGAAGAGTGGCTGTGCGTGACAGAAATAAATGGAGAGAAATTGTGAATGAATAAGTGATGACGCAGCCCTGAGGGGATATTCTCCCGCATTTGGTCTGATCAGCTAGTCAGGTCAGGTGCGGGTAAGGGGATGGGTGTATTATGATGTGGCAGGGGTAAACCAGTTCTGCTGTCGGGCCCTGCTGCGGATGTCACTGATTGCATTGTGCAGTTGACCCTTGTGCGGTGTGGTGCCGTGAGGATCTGTCCGTTCTCCCCTTTGGGGCTAAGATGCGAATAAATGTGTTTGAATGGATGAGTAAATGGAGAGTGAGTCGTCCTGTCTCGGCTACCTCCCTTTCCTTGGGGGAAGCAGCCTAGGTATATAGATAGATAGATAGATTATTATTAACTAACTTAATTATTATTAACCAACCTAACCTATCTTTTTAAAAAATCATTTCTCCCCCAAATAAATTCAAATTTGGAATAAGCTTTTAAAAAACTTGTATTACTGACGAAATTTACATAAAAAATGGGTGAACGTACACCAAACAAAGGATACCTACCATTAAAACTACATGCGCTTGCGACAATCATAATACTACAAATCTAAGAAAAAAAAAAAAAGTGGATTATACTCGCTCTCCCAATAAAAACAATTATACTCACGTTCTTTTTCGGCAACAAATACAGAAGGAGTTCTTTATAGTTCATAATCTGAGCATACAAGTGGAAGGTGGGTATTCACTGTTTCTTTGGTTGTTTATATTGTTATTGGATCGCATCTGTAGTAAGTCGTAAGTTATTCTTATTTGAACACAACACAAATCGTGTTTTTTTTTTGTTTTTTTTTTTTTGGGGGGGGAATGTCTTACAAAAGGTTTGTGCCCAGGTCCTGGGGTCATGATCGTCTGAATGTGGACCTAAGGTTGGGTCAAACTCGTGTGCATTTTTTGGTGGGTATAGGAGTGCCCACATTGAGTGTTACAGAAGAAACGTGGCAAGGTACTGGACTACTTACTAGCTTTACGAGGTTGAGGTGCGGTCTGCCTTTCTTGGTAATTATGGGATTTACGTATGTTCAATTTAGTGCTCCACCCGATCTTAAACGCACAGTTAAGTTGGGGGTTTATAAGACCAATACATATACGGTATATTGGGTTTAGATGTTCTCAAACTATTCCACTGTACTTTAAACAAAAAATTGGTTAACCCGTTATTGTTGATTCGTTTGCCACTAAATCTTAAGGATGTTAGGACAGTAAAGCGTTACTGGACCAATGCAGTGCGGGTAAACGGTCATCAGATGACAGCCAGCGTGGCCACTGGCAGTAGAAGCAATGAAATGCCATTATGGACGGCTCATGCCTGTGGTGCACCGTTATCTGCACTGCCCCCAAGCCGGGTCACCTACCCTCAGATGGGCTTTTCTGAGGAAATCTTCATCTGAACAGAATGTTATCGTACCAAATCAAGACTGGAGTATTCTCTCCAATTTTGATGTTATGCAAAACTTTCTCGAATATTTGGTGTTGGGATTGGATGCCCTATTTTATTAGGAACTTACCCCATCAGCTCCCACAAAAAAAAAAAAAAAAAAAAAAAAAAAAAATCATTTACACATGTTTCGATCATTATGCAACACTTTTCATAGTCTTCAGCATTGATTGACTTCAACAGAAACTCATAATTACAGAATAACTATGGGCTGTAAGGAATGAGAGACTGAGGGAGAGGTCCATCACTGGTCAAAATAAAACCTCACATAGATGAAAACTCCTTACGCGAACCCCAGCGGTGATGGAATGCATTGTAGTAAAGCAGTTCATTCCAGCCAAAGACCTATCAGTTATTTTGTATAAAAATTATAGTGTGAGTGGACAGACATCTTCAGCAACATTACAAAATATTTGTTGTTTTTGTGGTCCCAGGCTCATCTGATATTTGAACCCAGTGAACTGCAGGTTTGTTGTTGCCCTTCTTTTGCATTCCATTATCTTCCTTATGGGGGATTGCGAAGTAGTTGAGCAATGTTTCTATACGAGTACCACAGATAGCAGAACCAACTGGTTTTATTGCTGCCACCGCATGAAGACATCTCTCTGCATCACCTCATGATATTATAGAGGTTCATGTTGCTTTCACACATTTTTGCCAGTTCAACTTTGTGTACAGCACTCCTAACCTCTTTTCCCAAAACATATCACTATACCACACAGACACTACTTTTTCCCTAATGGAATACTGAGAAAGGGACTATACAGTATAATCTACTGTTAGATAATGGTATCCATCTTACAGGTTCCTTAAGTGATCTGTATTGCTCGTGGGTGGCGATATGAATCTTGACACTGGTATACTGAATATTAAATGTGATAGTGGGTAGGTTGATTACATACGATTCTTTAAGAAACTGCAGGCAGATAGACTATTTCATGGTCAGGAGGGCTGATAAGAGGTTAGTGAGGGACGTTAAAGTTATAGGGAGCGAGGAGTGTGTACAGCAACACAAATTATTGATATGTGACGTGGTCCCTGAAGAGCGGGGGATGAAAAACGAGGACCTATGCACCTAGGAGGAAAATATGAAAGTTGAAAAGTCACGAAGTAAGGGATGTGTTCTGTACCGAGATAAGGAGAGTGGTGGCTGAGCAGGGAGACGTTGACGGAACTGTTAATAGTATAAAGCCCTCAAGAGCAACCTCTTGAGAGTTACTGATTCAGTATGTGGATGGACAAGGGGCTCACCAAGACAAAAAAAAAAAAAAAAAAAAAAAAGTGGTGGGATGAGGGTGTACAGTAAAAGCTGCAGTTAAGGAGAAAAGAAGGCTTTTCTGGGAATGGAAGAAAGGTGATAACAAAGTAGAATACTTGGCTGCCAAGCATAGGATTAGAAATGAGGTTTACAGGGCGAAGTCTGGATCACAGAGACTTTTACTTGATAATCTCAATCGTGTGGAAAGTATGAATGATTTTTAAAGTAGCAAATCAGATGAAGAGGGAGAACACGGATATCATACGTAAGCAATGTGTGAAGAATGATGACGGGAGGGTAGTGGCGATCAGTATGAATTTTAAAGACGCATGGAGCAAGCATTACAACCGGTTGTTCAGTGAGGAGTTTGACTGGGACAGGGACGGTTTGGAGCCAGCAGATCTACTGTTTGGCTGTTGGCCTTTGATTGACGCTGCTATTGTGAGTGGAGCAATAGACATGATGCAGGTAAGGAAGACTATAAGTGTGTTTGGGTTGACTGCTGAAATATTGAAAGCCTCAGGAGATATCGGAGTGAGGTTAGTTACTGACCTGATAAATACGATGGGATCCCTCCTGCTGTCCTCAAGAACTGTGCTTCTGTGCTTACACCCTGCCTAGGTAAACTCTTTCGCCTTTGTCTTTCAACTTGTACTTATTGCTGGAAGTTTGCTCTCATTCAGCCGGTCCCAAAGAAGGGTGACCATTACCAACCCTCTAATTATCGTCCATTTGCTTTAACATCCTGTGTCTCAAAATTTTCGAGTCTATGAAGCATGTTTCCTATAACAACCTTCTTTCTGATCGTAAGTATGGGTTTCGTCAGGGATGCTCCACAGCCTATTTTCTCACCTACCCTTCAGACTGCTCATCATCATCCTTTTGGGACTTTGGCGAAAGCATTGCCATTGCACTTGACAGCTCAAAGGCATTCAGTCGAGTCTGGCATAAATCTTTAATTTCCAAAATCCCTTCTTATGGTTTCTATCCTTGTATCTGTGCCTTCATCTATAGCTTCCTTTATGGTCGTTCTATAGCTGCAGTTGTAGTCGGCTATCGTTCTTCTCCTAGATTTATCGAGAATGGTGTTCCTCAGGGCTCTGTCCTATCACAAACTGTCTTCCTATTATTCATCAATGACCTAAGCTGTACATCTAACTCTATCCACTCGTACGCTGATGATTCCACCCTTCACCTTTCCGTTCGATTCCCGCAACGTCCATCTCAGCACTTACTGCAACAAACAAGGGATGAGGCTATGGCACACCTAATGTCTGACTTGGCTCGTATCTCTGGCTGGGGTAAAAAGGGTAAAAATAATCTTGTTGTTTTTAGTGCATCAAAGACTCAGTTTTTACACCTATCAACCTGACAAGCTCTTCCACAGGAGTACCAACTACTGTTTAATAATATCCAGCTCAATCCTGCATCATCCTTGAACATGCCTGAGGTTTCATCCACTCGGGATTTATCTCGGGAAGATCATATTACATCTCTTGCAAAATCTGCTTCCAAGAGATTAGGTGTGCTAAGCCGGTTCTTTACCTTCTTTACCCCTGCACAGTTGTTACCTTTATACATGGGTTTTATTCACTCCTGTGTAGAATACAACTCTCATGAGTGGGGAGGCTTCCCACATGGAGCTCATCTCATTAGGGTGGAGTCAATGGCTATTAGTCTCATTAACTCTCCTCTTACTGGCTACCTTCAGCGTCTGTCTCTTCGCCACATTGACACCTCTTTATCTCTTATCTATCGCTATTCAATGGTCACTGCTTCTCTGAAATGTCTGCTTGCATCCCTCTACCTCTACGACGGGTGCATAGCACCCATCTAGCAACAATCTCTCATCCCTTTTCTGTCCAACTCTCTAATGGAAGAGTTAACCGTTACTCCTAGTTCTTCATTTATGCAACATGTCAGCTCTGGAACTGTCTCCCTCTGTCTGTATTTTCTACTTCCTATGATTTCCATTTTTTCAAATGCAGTGTGTCCAGGCATCTCGAAATGAACGGATCTTGAATTTGGCTCTCTTTTTTATTGTTTCTGTTTTTTCTTGGAAGGAACTGTTTTGCGGGATCCTAGCCTTTGGTTCCTTCTTCCTCGCATGATATATATATCTATCTATCTATATATATATATATATATATATTTATATATATATATATATATATATATACTCCATATTATAATTACAAATCATAATAGATAAATAGATAGATAGAGAGACAGATAGAAGCAGGGAGTCAAATGATGAGAAGGTATTGTGTCTGCGAGAATCGAGCAATGCTAAACATGCTTACACACTCTTAACTCAAGGAATGCTTATTAGGCACACGACAGCGCCTAGTGACCATACACACACATACACACATACTCACACACAGGCTTCTAGAACTTTCCACTCACAAGGAACACACGTGACACACCCCTGCTACACCAGAATTTAGGAAAGAGAGCTCAGAGGGAGGTTAGCAACATGGGCAAGAGAGGTCAGAAGGAGAGGCCTTAGAAGAGGCAGGTCGCAGGGAGAAGGGCTTGGCAACTTGAGAGAGAGACAGAGAGAGCGAGACAGAGAGATAGCTAGCGGGACTGGACTCTATACTTCGCTCTGTGTGAGAGACTTGTTAATATTTCCAAGACAAATAAAAATAGTCCCATACTATTCTTTACCTCTCCTGTCACTACATGACAAATGGGAAAGAAGATTATCTACTACAAGCTACTCTCCAGTATAATAACCGCTCGTCCACAAGTCTAATATATATATAACTCAACTACAAGTAACCACAAAGGAGCTACAAAGTCTTTTATGACTTTTATGACATTTGGTAGCAGCGAACGTATACGAACCTCGTCTACGAATCAACAGTGAATTCCTACAAAAAATCAAGATTGAAAACAAAAAAATACCTCTCACAACCAACAACTTACAACCAGCTCCTGACAGTATTCTCTCCAACCAGCCCCCTCCGTCTCCACGATCATCATGCTGATTTAGAAGTGATCACACGACGCCTTGCAAGTAGTTTAACAAAATATTGATACGATCTTGCAATTTCTACGACGAACCAACGAACTACAACCATCTACAATCAACTTCAATTAACAACTCTACGTCGTCTGTATAATCTTCTACACGCACCTACAAGTAGCGGCAGTCTTCATCCTACAACGAGTAAATCACTAGAGAAAAGGACCGAGAAAACATCGACATAGAAAAACGGAACAAACAAACGAAGAGTGAGACACGACTCATAACTCATCTTACTCACTCATCTTCACTCAAGTTACTCATCGCTACTCATTCACTCACCACAGCTACCAGTGTGGGAAGTCGACGTCATCATGCGTGCTTGCTGAACAGACGCCACGTCAGTCAACACACCACCTGCACCACCACTCACACCATTCCCACCACGGTAAAAATTAGTGAGTTACATTGTTACTTCACTTATACAATACACAGTGATAGACAATAAGCTTCTGCACAAACATATAAAAAACTCATCTTACTCACTCATCTTCACTCAAGTTACTCATCACTATTCATTCACTCACCACAGCTACCAGTGTGGGAAGTCGACGTCATCATGCGTGCTTGCTGAACAGACGCCACGTCAGTCAACACACCACCTGCACCACCAGTCACACCATTCCCACCACGGTAAAAATTAGTGAGTTACATAGTTACTTCATTTATACAATACACAGTGATAGACAATAAGCTTCTGCACAAACATATAAAAAGTGTTGTATAGTTACAGCTTAAATACACATACTTACTTCAGTTGTCTGCATAACTCAAACACTAAATAATCACCAACAATAAATATTCTACACTGTATATATTCATTCATTTATTATAACATTTATTTACTACCAACGAGTGTTACCATTTTTACCTACATAAAATACGTGTTTCATACATACAGCTATACATTGTTATATCTACAAAGTGATAAAGAAAATATACCATCACAGTTACTCAGTGAGCAATTAAAACAACTGTATTTAACATTTATTAATCAAAGCTACCTAATGGAAACATATAACTTAAGTTACAAGGTAAACTAGAGAAAAAAAAAAAATGGCCAACACAAATGACGTTAGCAAGAGTGAACATCTTCAACACAATCGTGAAGACAATGATTTCTACACAGTGCTGACGCACATATTACCCACAATAGGTACAAGTGAACAACAAGTCAGTGTATATAGTTAATACTGTATATATGTATATATATTTTTTATATAAAATAACAAAATATGGGACTATATAATATCATTTTCAGTAATATCTGTGCAATATAAACTAAACTTTAAAAAAGTATCCCAAGGAAATTAGCCAGTAATTATGCAACCATGAACAACATAGAAAAAGAGTACACAAGCGAAGTAAAACAAACTATGGAAAATCAATACATACCAAAAAAAAAAAAAAAGAAAAGAAAGAAAGAAAAGTAAGAAAGAAAAAAGAGAGAAATAGAGTAAGATCACATTACAAACAAATGGAAATAAGTGTAAGTGTTACTACATATGTCAAAATACCACATAAACTCCAAACAAAAAAAAGCAAATTGTTGTCTCCACAAGCAAGTGGCATGACACATCATCACTATCATCGACCGCAGCATATGTTAGGACTGCAATTATTACAATTATGTAACAATTACGTAACTCCATATTATAATTATGTAACGACAAACGATTGCATTATGTTACACTTGCTACAATTATGTAACTACAAACGATTGCATTATGTTACACTTGCTACAATTATGTAACTACAAACGATATGTAACAATTATGTAACGACAAACGATTGCATTATGTAACACTTTGCCAATTATGTAACAGTTGCATTAACAAGATGTAACTTTTATGTAACTTTACAATTATGTACCTACAAACGATATGTAACAATTATGTAACGACAAACGATTGCATTATGTTACACTTTGCCAATTATGTAACAGTTGCATTAACAAGATATAACTTTTATGTAACTTTAACTACAATTATGTAACTATAAACAATATGTACCAATTTATGTAACAGTTGCATTAACAAGATGTAACTTTTATGTAACATTAACTACAATTATGTAACTACAAACGATATGTAACAATTATGTAACGACAAACGATTGCATTATGTTACACTTTGCCAATTAACAGTTGCATTAACAAGATGTAACTTTTATGTAACTTTAACTACAATTATGTAACTACAAACGATATGTAACAATTATGTAACGACAAACGGTTACATATATATATATCTATATATATATATATATATATATATATATATATATATATATATATATATATATATATACTTTATGCTAGGAACAAGGAAGCCATGGGCATGAGCCAGCAATAACTGTTCCTTTCAAGACAAAAACAAAATGCAAGAGAGAACCAAATTCAAGATCTGATCATTTCGAGACGCCTTGACACACTGCATTTGAAAGACTGGAGGTCATAGCTAGCAAGAAATACAGACAGAGGGAGACGGTTCCAGAGTTGACCTGTTGCATAAATGAAGGACTCGGAGTAACGGTTAACTCTTCCATTCGAGAGTTGGACAGAAAAGCAATGAGAGTTTGCTGCTAGACGGGTGCTACGCACCAGTTGTAGCTGTGGTGGGTTCCAAGCAGACAGTTCAGAGGAGCAGTGACTATTGAAGTAACGATAGAAATGAGATAAGATGCAACAGTGCGGCGAAGAGACTGAGGTTGAAGGAAGCCAGTAAGAGAAGGACATCATTTAAAATTATGCAAAAGTCTGAGGGATTCTTTCTGTTGGAGAAATTAATGTATTTAGTTTTCTGAGCATTAAATGAGACCAGATTTGTTTTTCCCCATTGATTAATTTTAGAAAGGTCCTGGTTCAGAGAAATTGCTGTGTTTATTTGAGAATTTTTAATATCAAATTGTGTAAAGGAGGTACTAAATGTGAAAGAACTATGAAAGGTCAAGTCATCAGCATAAGAGTGTATTGGGTTGTGAGTGGTAGACAGGAGGTCATTAATATGAATGAAAAAGTGAGTTAGCACCAAAACTGATCCCTGAGGTACGCCATCATTTATGGAATGAAACTGAGAATAAATTCCATCTACCATGACCCAAATTTTTCTATTATGAAGGTAGGAAGAAATTAGAGGAACCAGTGATGCAAGGCCATAGTGTTACATTATAGACAGTAAGGCCTGCTGCCATACTCTGTCAAATGCTTTTGAAATATCATGTGCTACTGTGTGTGTTTCACCATGTTGGTCTATTGTTTTGTTAAGCTGATGAGTAAGAAGACAAAGAATATCTACAGTTGAATGTTCTTGTCTAAATCCATTCTGCCGATCATTGATTACTTTATTTGTTAATTAGTGTCTCAAAAACTTTACCGAGAACGGAAGTTATTGCAATTGGTCTATATTTTGATGGATCAGAAGTTGCCCCCTTTTAGGAACAGGATGGATATTTGCTTCTTTCCAAGAGGCTGGAGAAATTGAGATACGGATGCATAAGCAGAAAAATTTGGCTAATACAGGAGGCAACACTGAGGAGCAATTTTTAAGTACTATTGAAGGAATTTGATCTGGACAAGTGGCTTTGTTTGTTGAGAGATTCAGTAATACTGCTTGTACATATCTGGTGTGAATCATGAAAGGAGGTATATGAGGGGAATATAAGTCAAGTACAGGAATATTGTGATTTTCTGTATATAGGGTTTTGTTGAAAAAATGTCAATAAGAAGATTGACTTTTCCACATGGGTCACTTACTAGATTTCCATTCGGGGACTGTAACGGTGGAATGGAAGAGATGGTAGTGTCACAAAAAGGACTTTGTAGTTACTTGTAGAGAAGTTATATATATATATATATATATATATATATATATATATATATATTGAACTTGTGGACGAGCGGTTGTTATACCTGAGTAGTTTTGTAAGTAGAAAATCTTGGTTCCCTTTTGTCATTCAATGACAGGAGAGGTAAAGAATAGTATGGGACTATTTTTATTTGTCTTGGAATATTAACAAAGTCTCTCACACACGAGTGAAGTATAAGTAGAGTCCCGCTAGCTACCTCCCTGTCTCGCTCTCTCTCTCTCTCTTCCAAGTTGCTAAGCCTTTCTCCCTACTACCTGCCGATTCTATGGCCTCTCTCCTTCTGAAATCTCTTTCCTAAATTCTGGTGAAACAGGGGTCGTGTCACGTGTGTTACACTGTGGTTGGAAAGTTCCAGAAACCTGTGTGTGAGTATGTGTGTATGTCACTAGGCTTTGTTCCCCTGCTATCTCGCTGACAAACTACCTGCATCATCTCCTGACATTGCTACTTCCTAATCTGTCATCAGCTTTTCCTCAGTTTAACTTGTAACATCATTTCCCTTTCCCAGACTTGCATAGAGCTGTCTATCTGTCTATTTATCTATCTATCTATTATGATTTGTAAATATAATATGGACTCATAACATTGCTCGGCCACGCCGCTAAAGGTCCTCCAACAGCAGTTATCATTGACATATGCTAATCTATTAGTACATAATATTGATTATAATATTGTATACATATAACATTCATAGTAAATAGCAATTATCCAGTAATATTACATTTTAAACAAGTTGTATACATATTTGAATAAATGCAAAAAGTCAACTATTTAACTGTAATACAGTATGTACTTGGGTTATTGCAGTGAAATGCATACATACAAGAAAAAAAAATAGTTTAAAATTAAGATTATTGTAAGAGTTATTAATATTTCATTTAAAGATAATGGTACTGGTATGCCATACGTAGGTCATTCTTCTTTGTATTTTATATGTGTATATATATATATATATATATATATATATATATATATATATATATATATATATATATATATATATATATATATATATATATATATATATATATATATATATATATATATATATATATATATATATATATATATATATATATATATATATATATATATATATATATAATTAACACTATATACAAAATATGTACACTTCATTCAGGGGGGTTAACTTGGATGTTAAATCTCCCCCCACTAAATACTGACTCCAAATTAGCAATTCTTGCATGCATTATGTGCATTGCGAACAGCAGTACTGCAAATACAATGCAGAAGATTATAAAGACAGTAGGTGCTGGGCTATACACATAATATGGGTTGAACATACTCAAACTCAAATCTTCCCAGGGCTTCACTGTTTCATTGATCAGCTGCATAGTTTCAAACTTAGGTGAAGTCAACTTAATACTTGTGCTGATGTTTAAGTTCATATCAGACAGTGGGTGGAAATGTTTGTGTGTATGATTGAGAATGGCGTAGTGATTGATGGTGGATAAAGTACACATGGCTGGTGTAAATACCGCACAGTAAACTGGTGCTATGTATAATCCTGAGGCTGAAGTATGAGATGGTGGTATATCTGGACAGACTATGTAAATTGATGTGTTATGAGTGAAATAAAAAAACTGTGAGTGTCCGATGCGTTGATGGTGTACAAGTTTATCTGGAGCAAAAGTGAAGTTGCAATGATTATGAATATTGTCATTTCTGATGATATCCATTGCACAAGGGACTGTATCAGTAGGCTGAAACGTGAGAATATACGCAGGACAAAGATGAACAGCATGTAAGGATGTGCAGCACTTTCGTTCAATCGTTGATTCACTTGCGAAAGTGACAGTGTCCCGTCTCTTGGAGACCATGATGAGTTCGGTGTCTGTGTTGATGTTGATGATGACCAAAGTGTTGTTATCTTTATAGGGGAAGGGATGTATTTGGTATACTGTGAACAGGTCTTCAGTTATGAATGGTACATGAACTACTACTGATGTTGGTGTTAGTGTTGCTTCTAAATATGGATAATATTGCATGAATTCCCTACTGCGGAACAACGGCTTCAATTTATGTTTACGTATGCCTTGATTAATTATCTGACGTAGCTCATGAACTGAGAGTAAGTCAATTGTGATCTTGCCATCACCAGCATTCGAAATTCCTTGCATAAGTGCCCTCAAACGATCTCTAGTGTTGTCTAATTGTAGTAGAATCGTGTCAATATGTTCTGTGATGATGGAGAAGTGTTGGAAAAGTGTAATGTTTCCTTCCATTTCATTTATTTTATCTACACTCTCGAGAGCTATGTTTTCTGCCTTTTTCAGATTTTTCACAATTGTCTTCATTGCTGAGTTCTGTCCTGTGATGAATTTATCTTGGTATGTTAGTATCTGAGCTATTTTATTAAATTTGTTGTTTATTTCTTTAAGGTCATCCTCTGTAGACAATCCAAAGATGTTCCCAAGAACTGCGCCACCCAGGTCGAACAAACCGCGCTATTGGCGAGTACGTGTGATGTTGTTCCTGTCGCTCAGTACCTCCTTTCCATAAGATGGGAGATCTTGGATCATGATGAGCATAGTTGACTTTGCCTGTTCTAGTTTCCATTTCGCTAACTTTACCATTTCATTCACTTCCTTTGTGTTATGTGCTTGTGAAACATAATTTCCTATCATGAAGTCCAGAGTTCACATTGGCTTCGCAAGACTGTCTAGATAAGTAGGTAATTCATACAAGTAATCTAGACTTATTTCAGTACTCATGACGTCCTTAACGATTGTAGTCGTGGCCGTTGGAGCTATGAGGCATCCTTGTCGTACTATGTGTTGGGGGTCTAAGTGCGTATATCCTCTTGCTATGTAGAGGAGAATCCATAGCATAAGTTCCTTCATCGTAACCCACCGAAAAAAAAAAAAAAAATCTATTAATTTCCTAATATGGTCATGCTGTGGTCGATGATAGTGATGATGTGCATTACGGTTGATTGTTATTTCATTTATAGAAGAAGTTTAAATCGATATTTAATTCTCGTAAATGATGTACTGTAGATTTGATTGGAACAGTTGCACCTATGTTCGATTGTTTGGTATATGACCTTAATTTCTTTTTGTAATCATTGTTGTTTTCTTGCTTGGTTTCTTGAGGTACGTTCGCCAGTTCGGTTGTATCCGAGGCTGAATAATTATTCGATAATTCCCTTGAAACTCGTTTTAAATGGTCATTATGAACTTGTTTCTCTTCGCCACTTGACAGTGACTTAATTAAAACTTTGTTTGCATTTATGTTAATTACTCTGTATGGGCCCTCCATTTTGGGGATAATTTACTGTCTCTCGTATGAATGATACCATAAACAATGTCTCCTAAGCTGATAGGTGAATCTCTTGCCTTCTTGTTAAATGCCTCTCTCATTTCTTCCTTGGACATCGTTAATTGTTTTTTGACTCTTTTGTGTATGTCCTGGAATTCACGTAAACGGAGTTTAGAGTAATCATCATAATTGTATATGGGCATACTGTCACCTTCTAGGAGCTCATATGGTAGTTTTTATCTGTTCCATGTATAATGAAATGTGGTGTGTCACCTATGGATTTATTTATAGATCCATTAATTGAGGCTTCTACTCTGGGAATCCAATCATCCCAGCTTGCATAATTTTCACTGACAATGTGTCGTAGCACATCTAATACGTTTTTATTTTGTCTCTCTACCAACCCATTCGATGCTGGGTGATAGGCTAAAACGTTAACCTTTTTGATGTTGTATTGTTTACATATTTCTTGTAAGATCTCAGAATTAAATTCTCCTTCATTATCATTTATTAGTACCTTTGGGGTAGTAAAGCGACATATTACATTATCTGTTATTGCCTTTGCTACTGTCTCTGCTGTCTTATCTTTTATTGGCGCTAAAATGATATAACGGGAAAAATGATCCGTTGCTACGAATAAATATAGGTTATTATTATATGATAATGGCATCTTGAGTAAATCAACCGCGACAACGTCCCATGGTTGATGTGGTACAGGGTAATTACCCATCGGTGCGGGTGTGATTGGGTATCCTTTGTGTTTCGCACATGATTCGCATCTGTCTATATGATTGTTTATATCTTTTCGTAATGAGGGCCAGTAATATAACAGCTGGGCTTGTTTGAATGTCTTATCCTTTCCAGGGTGTCCTGCATGTGGGCTATCGTGTATCGTTCGTAATACTTGGGGTATCATGTCATTAGGTACTACCAACTGGTTAGTATTTCTTTGGCGTTTTGGTTGTTTAGAGTTAATCTTGTATAATGTATTATTGACCATTGTGAATTGTTCGAGTGGGACATGCAGTTTGAGTAATTGTATGTCATCTCCACTTTCTAACTTGTATATAACTTTAGACCATATTGGGTCAGGTCTTTGTGCCTTTGCGATATCATCGTGGTTTGTGATATTTCCTTTGAGATCTAATGCCGCGACATGAATTGTGTTCGGGTTCCTAGATAATGCGTCAGCTACTATGTTCATTTTACCTTGAATGTAATGAATTTGTACATTGTAGTTTTCAACTGTACATTTCCATCTTGCTCTCCTCCCAGAAAGGAGTTTTTCTTTAAACATACCCACCAGTGGTTTATGGTCAGTGAATAAGTGGATTTCGTAACCATATACAAAATCTCGAAACTTTTGTAATGCAAAAACCACTGCAAGTGCCTCTAAGTCTGTAGTGCAATAATTTTTCTCTGCACCTCTTGTTCGTCTGCTGGCAAATGCAATTGGTTTATTATTTCCTCTTTTATCTTCCTGCATCAGTACAGCCCCTAATCCTTTAACTGATGCGTCTGTACAAATAAGAAATGATTTTGTGTAATCTGGATATGCTAAACAAGGTGCATTTCTTAGTTTAATTTGTAGATTGTTAAATGCCCTTTTTTGTCCTTCTTCCCATTGGAATACAGCATCTTTTTTGAGTAGTTGGAATAGAGGAAAGGCTATATGAGAGAACTGTGGTACGAATGACCTATAGTACCCAGCCAGACCTAAAAATTGTTTAACTTCGTCAGTCGTAGTGGGTTCAGGAAAATCTCTCACTGCCTGTATTTTGTCATCAGTGGTGTGAATACCATTAGAACTTAATTTGTGGCCTAAGAAATTTATTTCCTTAAAGCAAAATTTGCATTTAGAAAGTTTAACTTTTCAACCAGCATCACTAAGCTTTTATATGAGTAAGTCTAATTTCCTGAGATGATCCTTAATATTCCTCATTCCGATTATAATATCGTCAAGATAAACAAATATTCCTTGTCCTAAAATTCCGGACAATACGTAATTCATAAGACGCTGGAATGTGCCTGGGGCTGTCCTCAGTCCCACTGGCATTCTTGTATATTGATAATGGCCTCAGTTTGTTGAAAAGGCAGTGTATTTACGTGACTCCTCCGAAACCGGGATTTGATAATAGCCGTTTAGGAGATCGATGGTTGAGAATATGTTATTCTCAGGACCAATATTCTGTAGAACGTCGCTTAGCAATGGCATGGGAAATCTGTCTGGGATTGTGTGATTATTTAGTTTACGGTAATCTACTACCGCACGCATTTCTCCATTTCGTTTGGGCACGAAGAATAATGGGGCATTCCATGGGGCGACTGAAGGCTCAATAATTCCAAGTTTTAACATTTCATCGACATACTGATTTGCAAGTGTACGTTGAGAGTGTGGTATGCGGTAAGCTGGTACGAAAATTGGTGGTGTTTCTGGGTGCACATTAATCATTTGATTAATCAAGTTAGTACACCCTAATTGTTCTCCGGGCAATGCTACGGTGTCCCTGTGTGTTTCCAGCGGGGTTAACAAATAATTTTCTTCATCAAATTCACCTGAGTGAATTAAATTCTATTTTATTCTTTCTCTATCCATATATTTTATCTCACTTGTCACTCCAGCTACAACTATTTCCTTCACAGGGGCAGGATATTTCTCAATATTAACTATGCAAGTCCCCTTTTCCAACTGAACTTCCCCATTCATCTGATTAATTATGAATACCTGAGTTTGCCCTTCGTCGTTCGTATGACATAATGCGTTTTCTACTGACAATCCCTTTACATAATTCTTCTAAGACAAGAACAGTACTGTTCCCATATTTGCTCTTTATGGTAACTTCCATGTAGGAATTAGGTGGTATAAGTAAATCATCAGTGAGATGGGCTGGAAAAACTGATAAATCAGAACTGTTATCTGGGTCACTAATTCTGGAGGATGGGGCTGGTGGTGGGAGTGGATCTATGCACTCATCTGTTTGTGTATGTTTGTTTAAGCCTTTAATATTACCAATTCTTTTTGGCTCTCTTTTACCAATCTGTGAGGGCTCTGAAGGTATTTCCTCTATGAATTCATTGTCAAAGTCTATTCCATTCATTTGTGGGAGTATAGTTATGTTCTCTGCTCTCATGGATCTTAAGCCCAGTAACATATGAGCTTTAATTGCTAAGTTTTCAACGATATAGAAAAATGCAGAGAATGGTCTTGTAGTCTCTGTGAAACTGATATTTAATCTTATCATACCTTTCACTGTAATTTGCTTTCCAAATTATTCAGACTATGCATACGTACTTCTTTATTCCCAAATTCATGGAAAGAAGCCAATATCCACCCAGTTCCGAAGAAAGGAAGTTCGTCTGACCCCTTCAATTACAGACCAATAGCTGTCACATCTTCTCTTGGTAAGGTATTTGAAACTTTAATTAATAAGGATATTGTTAAACATCTTGAATCCAACAACTTAATTAGTGATAGACAATACGGTTTTTGCCACGAAAGATCCACCATTGACATACTCAATCTCTTAATTCATACCATCCATCAATCAATTGATCTCTTTGGAGAAACTCATGCAGTAGCTCTTGATATCTCTAAAGCTTTCGACAGAGTATGGCACCGTTCCCTGCTGTCCAAACTCCCTTGCTATGGACTAACGTCTTTTGTTCCTTTGATTTCTTCTTATCTTAGTGACAGGAAAATAAGAGTAAAAGTAGATGATGTATATTCGAATTTCCACTCAATTAACGCTGGCGTGCCGCAGGATCAGTTCTGGCGCCAACTCTATTTCTGGTTCATATTAATGATCTCTTATCTGTCACTCACAATCCCGTTCACTCATATGCAGATGACTCAACACTACATAGTTCATTCACACTCAGACATCCATTTACAAACTCTAATATCTCTACCTCTCAACTCAGTACAGTCATCTCCATAAATCAAGATCTAGCTACAATCAGTGAATGGGGACAAAACAACCTTGTCTCTTTTAATGCTAGTAAAACTAAATATATACAGTTTACTAATAGACAGATATTGCCAGATTCGTACATTACCTTCAGTGCTACTAATATTCCCATCTCCAAAAGTATTGAAATTCTTGGTGTCTCACTTAACAGTGCCCTCAGCTGGACCTCTCATGTCAGATCACTTGCTAAAACAGCCTCAAAGAAACTTGGATTATTGTACAGAGTCCGTAACTTCTTCGCCGATGAGCAGTTAGCTATAATTTATAAGAGTCATGTGCGCTCTCAGCTTGAATATTGCTTGCCCTTGTGGAATGGTTGTGGAGAGGTTGCATTAAGACAACTAGACAGAATTCAGAATAAAGCTGTTAGAATGATTAACAACCCTGCCATTACATATAAATTACTTCCCCTGCAAGTAAGAAGGAATGTTGTCTCCCTTGCATTATTTTACAGATATTGTTTTGGCAAATGCTCAGACGAAGTTGCGTCCATGGTGCCACCTCTCCATGCCTTCCCTCGTGCTACACGGGCATCTGGTAGCGCTCATGACTGGAATGTCACTCAACCATATTGCAGAACTTCTGCCTATCAGAATTCTTTCATTCCCCGAACTGCATCTCTCTGGAACTCGCTTCCACAGAGTTGTTTTCCTCCAAATTTCAAGCCACAACTGTTCAAGTCTAACTGTTACAGATTTTATGAATAGAGGATATCAGTAATCTGGTGTATGGATTATTTTTTTTCCCCATTTGTTTTTCCTTCCTCCGTTCTGTTATTTAAAAAAAAAAAAATTGTTTTCCATCTACCGTGGACAAATCTAAATCAGCTTCATCCAGAAAAGTTACTTTCTTCTTATTTTTAAGAATTCTATTTATTTCTTCATGTGTTATTAAGTTCACTGGAGAGCCTGTATCTAAAAATAAGGAAACGTTTTGATCCTCACATACAGCTGGTATCAAGATACACTCATTTCCCAACATGCCTCCTATGTGAATTTTAGACTTGTTTTTCTTTACGTTTGTTCGTTTTTTGTCATGACTTGGTCTTCCCCCGATTTGAACATAGACACAATTTTTTCTACTGTTTTGCGATCACTGGTCCAGTGCCCTTGGTATCTATGATGCCTACAGTAAGGACCAAATCCTTGTGTCTTTTGTTTGTCCTCTTTTGCTTTGATAAAGCATTCATACCTTGTGTGTCCTGGTTTTGCACAGTAATGACATAGAATGGACCTATCCCTTGACTGTGACCTACGAGGTGACTTCCCATAAGTAGTGTTGTTTATGGCGCGAGACCTGCTCGGGCTGCGGGAAAACTTATGAAACTGCCTGTAGCCTGGCATCTGTGATCGAGGCCTCGTCATGTTTCGTTGTTTGCTCTGCCTGCTTTCGGGTCGAGATCGATTTTGTTCTCTGTTTGGGGTCGGTGTAGATGTTTTCACAGCTGATACTGTCTCAGGTATTCTCATTCTACTAGAATGTGCGGGTGTGTCGACCATACCAGCTTTACTGCACTGCATCTCTACCTCGTTCATTAAGTCTTTTTTTTTTCTCTCTTTTTATGCGAGGAAGAAGGAACCAAAGGCCATGAGCCCGCAGTAACAGTTCCCTCACAGAGAAAAACAAAATACAATACAAAGCCAAATTCAAGATCCGATCATTTTGAGATGCCTGGACACACTGCGTTTGAAAGACTGGAGATCATAGGCAGCAGGAAATACAGACAGAGGGAGACAGTTCCAGAGCTGACATGTTGCATAAATGAAAGACTGGGAGTAACGGTTAACTCTTGCATTAGAGAGTTGGACAGAAAAGGGATGAGAGTTTGCTGCCAGACGGGTGCTACGCGCCCGTCGTAGAGGTGGAGGAATGCAAGCAGACAGTTCAGAGGAGCAGTGACCATTAAAGTAGCGATAGAAAAGAGATAAAGATGCAACAGTGCGGTGAAGAGACAGAGGTTGAAGGGAGTCAGTAAGAGGAGGAGAGTTAATGAGACGAAAAGCCTTTGACTCCACCCTATTGAGAAGGGCTGTATGTGGGGAGCCTTCCCACACATGAGAGTTGTACTCCACACAGGGGCAGATAAAACCCCTGTGTAGAGTCAACAATTGTGCAGGGGTAAAAAAAGAGCGGAGTCGGCTTAGCACACCCAATCTCTTGGAAGCAGATTTTACAAGAGGTGTAATATGATCTTTCCAAGATAAGTCCCGAGTAAATGAAACCCCAAGCATGTTCAAGGATGATGCAGGATTAAGCTGAATATTATTAAACATTAATTGGTATACCTTTGGAAGGTTTTGTCGGGTTGATAGGTGTAAGAACTGAGTCTTAGATGCATTAAAAACAACCATATTATTTTTACCCCAGTCAGAGATACGAGCCAAGTCAGACATTAGGTGTGCCATAGCCTCATCCCTTGTTTGTTGAAGCAACTGTTGAGATGGGCGTTGCAGGAACTGAATGGAAAGGTGAAGGGTGGAGTCATCAGCGTATGAGTGGATAGGGTTAGATGTACAGCTTAGAAGATCATTGATGAATAAAAGGAAGAGAGTTGGTGATAGGACAGAGCCCTGAGGAACACCACTGTTGATAGATCTAGGAGAAGAACGATGGCCGTCTACAACAGCAGCTATAGAACGACCAGAAAGGAAGCTAGCGATGAAGGCACAGATAGAAGGATAGAAACTGTACGAGGGCAGTTTGGAAATTAAAGATTTATGCCAGACTCGATCGAAAGCCTTTGAGATGTCAAGTGCAATGGCAAAGCTTTCGCCAAAGTCCGGAAAGGAGGATGACCAGGAGTCTGAAAGGTAGGTGAGAAGATCGCCAGTGGAGCGTCCCTGACGAAACCCATACTGACGATCGGAAAGAAGGTTGTGATAGGAAAGATGCCTTAAAATTTTTCTATTGAGAATTGACTCGAAAACTTTTGAAATACAGGACGTTAAAGCAGTTGGACGATAGTTGGAGGGTTAGGAGTGGTCACCCTTCTATGGGACTGGCTGAATGAGAGCAAACTTCCAGCAAGAAGGAAAGGTACAAGTTGACAGAGAAAGGCGAAAGAGTTTGCCTAGGCAGGGTGTAAGCACAGAAGCACAATTCTTGAGAACAACAGGAGGGATCTCATCAGGCCCATATGCCTTGTTAGTACTGAGGCCAGTGATGGCAGAAAATACATCAACTGAAGAAATTTAAATGTCAGCCATGAGGAAGTCAGAGGGGGGAAGTGATGGAGGAACAGCACCGGAATCGTCTAAGGTGGAATTGGAGGAGAAAGTCTGTGCAAAGAGATCTGCTTTATCAGTAAAAGAAATAGCTACAGAATCATCAGAGTAGAAAAGAGGAGGGAAGGATGATGAGGTAAAGTTGTTAGAAAAATTTTTGGGAAGGTGCCAGAAGGAGCGGGAAGAATTCGAGTTGGAGAGTTGAGAGCATTTAGTATGGATGAAATTATTTTTAGTAGAGCGAAGAACAGACTTAGCACAATTCCGGACAGAAACGTACAGATGATGTGATTCTGGGGTGGATTGGCTCCAGTACCTTTTGTAGGCCCTCTCCTTGTTGCGGACAGCATTAGAACAAGCGTGATTAAACCAAGGCTTTCTTGCGTTAGTCAAAGGATATGAGAAAGGAATGTATGCTTCCATGCCCGAGAGAATAACCTCCGTAATGCGCAAGGCACACTCAGATGGCTTCCGGCCACGGAAGCAATAATCATTCCAGGGAAAATCAAAGAAGTACTGCCTGAGGGTCTCCCAGTCCGTGGCTCCAAAATGCCACAGACGACGTTTCCCTGGAGGGTCCACAGGCCCTACCGGAGTGATAGGACAGGTTAAGGTAATAAGGTTGTGATCGGAGGAGCCCAACAGAGAGAAAAGATTAACAGAGTAAGCAGAAGGATTAGTTGTGAGGAAGAGGTCAAGTATGTTGGAGCTCTCTCCAAGGCAGTCAGGGATACGGGTAGGGTGCTGTACAAGCTGCTCTAGGTCATTAAGGATAGAAAAGATGTAGGCTTGTTCACCAGGTGGATCCGTGAAAGGAGAGGAGAGCCAAAGGTAGTGGTGAACATTGAAATCTCCTAGAATGGAGATTTCAGAGAAAGGAGAAATGGATAGAATGTGTTCCATCGTAGAAGTAAGATAGTCAAAGAATTTTTGATAGTCAGTAGAATTAGGGGATAAGTAAACAGCACAGATATATTTAGTCAGAGAATGACAGGAAAGCCAAAGCCAGAGTGTAGAGAATTCAGAAGAATCGAGTTCAGGAACATGAGAGCAAGATAAGTCGTTGCGTATATATACACAACAACCACCTTTGGCTTTGAAATGAGTATAGAGAAAGTAGGAGGATACAGAAAAGGGTTTGCTGTCAGTTGCCTCAGACAGCTGAGTCTCCGTTAGATAAAGAAGGTGAGGTTTAGAGGAGGAGAGGTGGTGCTCAACAGAGCGAAAGTTAGAGGAAAGGCCGCGAATGTTGCAGAAATGAAGAAGAAGAGAGTCAGACAGTGGTTCCATGCACCTCGAGTCGTCATCAGGAGAGGGGTGGATGGTGGGGGCATTTATTGTCCCCCCCCTGGGGACTCCGAGGCTGTGTGTTGTGATGCCATGATTTTTTATTTTTGGAAAAGGAAGTGTAGTGTGTACTGTGCATGTAGTTTGGTGTAGATAGTTAGAGACATTTGTACTGGAGAGCATGCTGGCCTACTCTCTGTGTAACTGAGACACTGAAAAAGTTCAGCAAAGGGGGATGGTCAGGAACTAGTCCTGAGGGCTGATGAAACGGGAGCTCCAGCACTCCCTGTCATCAGCTTTCCATCCACCTCGGGAGTACTGCCCTGCTCGACTGGTGCTACAGTCTACTCCTCAAAAGCACATGCCTGGGGTGTACGCGATCGTCTTGGCGATCTTAAGGGTCTTATCAGGTAATTTACACAAGGCAGCTACATAACCAATGATGTCCACGACGAGGTCTGGGGACATCTTTCCATCATCTGTTATCCAATTTGAGTTTTCCAAAGTAACTAACAATGTTCTTTTGATTGTGGAGACATCAGCAGTTATTTCACTGAGCACATGGTTTGTAGTGTGCTCCCTTACAAGATCTACAATTTTATGTAATTCTGGAATTATACCTGGCAAGAAGTTCATACCTCCAGAAAATTTCTTCAAAAATTCAGGTTTAAATTCATCATATGTCCTAGCTATATGGAGCTTGTCCGAGCACAATAAATTGCTTGCTGGACATCTTTCCTGGCTTATGCAAGATGAAAAAATAGCAATTTTCTCTTGTTCATCTAGTATGTGGCGCTTGATGAACATTTGTTCGCACTGACTGACTAATGAAATGACATCAATGCGATCTTTTTCTGTGCCAGAGAATTTTGGGGCAGTTTTATCCTCATGATACCCGAACACATGGGGTGTGGTTGTTAGATCCTCAGTATTTGTTTCTTGATTCATTTTCACTGTTTGCTCTGTTAATTTAACTTGGACTTGTTTATCATTGTGTGAGGGAATGATGGAATATATTCGACCGGACCGGTGAACCCTGTTATGTGTATTGGCATACGTGTGCAAGTCAGCGACAAAGTCCTCACTTGCTACATCAGAGGAGGTTTCCCACTCATCATCTGGGAGTGACGTATCTATTTCTTGGTCTTTAGTTTATGGTGAGGTTTGTACAAGTGGTGTGTTGCCTTGGTGTTCTCCTAATTTTGAGTCTGTTGTTGTGGCTAATTGTGTGTCATCTGGTATTAATGTGGGTGGTGGCGGAAATATTCCTGTCATTAAGATATGGTGTTATGAAATATGCCTTTTGTTTATTTATGTCCTAACAAAATAGATGAGTAAATAAGCTGAAATAAATGATAGATAGTGAGTGTATAAGTGTATATATGGAAATAAGTAAAAAAAAGTTGAATTTAGCTAATTTTAGCACTGAGAAGAAATGAGTAAGTATAATTTTACCCACCTGATACAGATCGCAGAGGTGTGTCGATACAAAAGTCGATCTCGGAAGAAAAATGCAGGGTTGATTGAAGATCTCTTGATAATTCTAGTGCTGTGTTGATGGATGATATTACTCAGGAAATTCCATGGCCTGGTGCTTGTGGTGGTTAACAGCTGTCCCAGGCAAACCTCAGCATAGAACGTCGAATTTCCAATTCAATACTGTGGAAATAAATGAGTATGAGTAGGAGCCATATGAATAATGAGTAATGAGTAGTGGGTGAGAAGTGCCTGGTGTCAGTCACACTTTGCTTGGCGTGGCAAATTCGCGTTGTGATGTCATCTCAGCACATGGTGACGTCGGCTTCCCACACTGGTAGCTGTGGTGAATACTGAGTAGCGATGCTTAAGCTGGGTGAAGAAAGGTGAGTCAGTCGCGTTATAAATGTGGCTCTGGTGTTTTGCTGCATGTCTTGACCTCTGCGTCAGCGATGGAGGTAGGCGGGAGAGAGTGGTAGGGGTATGTTAGCTTGTTGCTTTAATGTATCCTCTTCTTTACTTGCTTTGTTTTTTATTCTTCTTGCTGCTGCTTGAAGTTACGTGAAGATTATAGAGTTGTTTTGTAGACTTGTAGGCCATCTGCATTGTAGGCTGTATTTTGTAGAAATTCACTGTAGAACTGAAGCTAATCTTGCAGAGTGTCGCCTGTTTTTTTAGAAATTCACTGTTGATTCGAAGACGAGGTGCGTACTTTCGCTGCCACCAAATGTCACAAAAAGGATTTTGTAGTTACTTGTAGAGAATATATATATATATATATATATATATATATATATATATATATATATATATATATTGAACTTGTGGACGAGCGGTTGTTATACTTGAGTAGTTTTGTAAGTAGAAAATCTTGGTTCCCTTTTGTCATTCAATGACAGGAGAGGTAAAGAATAGTATGGGACTATTTTTATTTGTCTTGGAATATTAACAAAGTCTCTCACACACGAGTGAAGTATAAGTAGAGTCCCGCTAGCTACCTCCCTGTCTCGCTCTCTCTCTCTCTCTTCCAAGTTGCTAAGCCTTTCTCCCTACTACCTGCCGATTCTATGGCCTCTCTCCTTCTGAGCTCTCTTTCCTAAATTCTGGTGAAACAGGGGTCGTGTCACGTGTGTTACACTGTGGTTGGAAAGTTCCAGAAACCTGTGTGTGAGTATGTGCGTATGTCACTAGGCTTTGTTCCCCTGCTATCTTGCTGACAAACTACCTGCATCATCTCCTGACATTGCTACTTCCTAATCTGTCATCAGCTTTTCCTCAGTTAACTTGCAAGATCATTTGCCTTTCCCAGGCTCGCATAGAGCCGTCTATCTGTCAATTTATCTATCTATCTATTACGATTTGTAAATATAATATGGACTTATAACAGTAGTGAAGTTAGTTTTGAATGAATTAAGGGTTGACCAGAATATTTTGTTATCATTTGGACTGTTTAGTAGTTTGTTAGCTTGTCTATGTAGAGAGTTTGATTTAGAAAGATTGATAATAGTTTTGGCATGGGTTCTGACATTTTTATAATAGTAAAAGGCTTCTTTGGTTTTGGTCCTTGTATAAGTGTTATAGGCTATTGTTTTATATTCTGTTACTCTAGCACAATTGTGGTCAAACCAATTAGGAGAATTACATCTTTTTCTGTAACTATGATGAGGAATGAATGTTTCCATGCCGACTTTAATGAAATCCTGTACGTATCTTGGGAGAAAAAGGAGGTCCAAAGAACATCCATGAGAAAATTTTGAAGTCCCTCCCAGTCTGCTCTGTTGTAGTGCCATTTAGTCATCACGACAGGTTCAGAGCAGGAGGGTGTGGTAGGTGTTAAACTGGTGACCTGAATCAGACAATGATAAAGGGATCTGAGGGGGAACTTCACTTCGACATTATAATTATCTGAATTGGTTGTTAGAAACAAATCCAATAGGTGGGGATTTTGATCGGGGTTGTCTGGTACACGAGTGGGTTGACTGACTAACTGGGTGAGATTAAATGAGTCTGCAAATAGCCCACATTCAAGACCAGAGTCATCAGTTCTGGTTGAATAAGTGAGCCATTCGACATTATGGACATTAAAATCACCCAGAATAGTAATTTCTAATGCAGTATTAATGTTGAGGACATTTAGTTGTGAAGACAGAGAGTCAAATAAACTCGGCTCTGGAGGGGCATTAGAGGAACGATAAACACAAAAGAAATGCTTAATTTTACCAAAGGCTTTTAATTTGTATATGGAATAATCAAAATGAGGAAAAATAAATTTAGTAATCTCTTCCAGAGCAATTTCTGATTTAGCAGGGCAACATACGCCTCCTTTGAGTCTGAAATTTTGAATCAAGATATAACCATGAAAATTGAATCTAACTAAATCAGAGGTGGAGCTTACTTGTGTCTCCGTCAGAAATAGCAGATCAGGGGACTGAATTTGGAGGAAATTTTGAACAGATTTGATGTTAGAGTATAGTCCCCTAATATTGCACAGGAAAATTTTATTGCACTGACGAGCAGATTTAGGGTGCTGCAACACTTTACATACCTGATTTCTACTTTGATCACGGGCAATAAAAGCTCTAGCACTCATTCGAGCTGATCGTTTTCATACTTTGAACAGATATTGCTTAAGAAATCATAGTTCTGATTGATTTAACTAGAAGGAAACATTGATTAACAAAAACATAAGATTCTGTCGAACTCAGACAAATAAATGTAATATCATTCATACTGGTACTTTATAACCGTTATATCAGCCCCCCCCCAAAAAAAAAAAAACACCAATTACAGTTACATACACATGCTTTCAGTAATTTTGCATGCCATGACAGTAGGCCTACCGTATATTTAAAAAAAGATATTCAGTAGTCTTGTTTTTCTCTCTCAGAACCGATGCTGACTCACCTCTCTCTCTCTCTCTCTCAAGTGATTTATTTATTTATTTATTTATTTAATTTTACAGATTAATTATTTTTTAAAGCCCTAAACGATTTCAAGACCTTCAAGGAGGGGGGTGGTCGCCACCTCCCCCCCCCCTCTTCGCTACGCCCCTGGTTAGGCCTACTTGATGCATACTGCAAGTCTGTTCTTGCATTAAGTAAATACTACCTGAAAGCTGCTACCTTAGGATCCCGATGAAGAAATCATGTATAATTCATGCATACCCAGTGGATTCTTTGTTTGATTATATCAGGTTTCAGAACGTTTGTCAGGTACGTGATCCTTTTAAATACTCTGAAGACATCCGTTTATCGGTCACGCACAAGGACTCTGTTTTATTTTTAGGTATTGGCTATGCACCCAAATTGGTCGATTCCAGTCACTCTGCAATAGAAGTACTTTTTAGCTTATAAAAACCACGACAAGCTGGGCCGAAGGGTAACAAAAGTTCTCTCTCTCTCTCTCTCTCTCTCTCTCTCTCTCTCTCTCTCGTAGGTTTAAGAAATTAGATTTGGCGCTAGGTGTTGGCAAAAGAGGAATTGGGATGGATGTCAGTAGCTGGTTGTCTGCCTGGCAGTGACGCATTTTTAACGTCACAATGTAATTTCCACCTGACTAGTCATGACCTTTCTTTCGTCAGTGACCTTGGAGTTAACCTTGGCGTGTCAGTCACTACCATGAGTGCAGCATTCAGTTGGATAGGATTCATTTGATACCTCAGTTATCACAATTGGTTCATACCGATGGCCTCTCGAGCCTGAGCGACAAAGGAATTGATGCATAGATGAATGTATGGTTGGGAGACTCTTACTCTGTACCAGTCGCCCACGGCCGTTAGTATCGTCGTTCGGCAATGATTGAAAATTTAATTATAGGAGATAAAAGCTCCCCCCCTCAAAAAAACAAAAAAAAACAAAAACAAATGAAAACGCTTTCACTCTACTTTCTCCAGCTGTATTGAAAACAAAGCTATCAAATACTGAAGCAACCATATCCACATGTTTTACTGACCATATTACTCGAGGTATTTCTTCGGGAACAATGTAAGAGGAGTGAGGAACTTTCTCCAGCTGTACTGAAATTAAACTATCAAATACTGAAACAACCATATCCACATGTTTTATTGATCATATTACTCGAGGTATTTCTCCGGGAACAGTGTGAGAGGAGTGAGGTAGCGGAGGCCCCTGTCAGGGGTCCAGGATGCCACCTTCACTACCTGGGCACCGTCAGGGCTGTACGGCAGGTGAACCAACAAGCTGCATCTGTACAACATGTATATTGCTAAAAAAATGCTATTGCCAGATTTTAAATATAAACCCTAATATAATGTTCAATGTGACATTCATATTCATACATGATTAGGTTTATATATTCATGTAATAATAATTAAAGGTTCCGTTGATTCGATGTTCGAAGTGGCAACTGTAAACATAGTAAAATGTGTGTGTAACATTTGATTAATATGTATGTACACATACGGTGGAAATTACCATTTTATTTCAGTTTTAGTAATGCACATGTACAAATAGTTACGAGCATTAGCAAAATTCCTTGGCTAAATCACACACCAATATTATTAACGACACGGTTAATTTTGGATAGCATTCTCTATATTAAACTGAATCATAAACCTTGAAGAAACAATGGTAGCCTGTGAGAAGTTGTCATCTTCACAAAAATACTCGTCATTTTAATTAGCCTGCCTCAAATAAGTTCTCTAGTTATATTCTACACTCCAGAACACTGACTTTCTTTTCACAGCCATAGTCATGGGGATTTGGTGGTCAGAAATTTCCTAGTTATCGGGCAACCAGCAAACATAAGAGTGGGAATCGCTCCTGTCAATGGCTCACTGAATTGCCAGATAGTCCAATATGCCATGACTTGAACGTGACGTGCTACTTCTGATAATTCATTTCGTCTTTCTGTTTCATCCTTAGGCCTCTGTCGGCCATGTATTCAGTTTCATCATCCATTTTTTTTTTTTCCCAGAGACAGGATTGAGCCTCCTTTCTGTGTCAACCCCATGGTAAGTATTGACTTGAATTTCGTTCATAATAGCTACTGTTACTGTGTTTCTGGGGTCAACCTAGACACTGGGGATGGATGATGATAGATAAGCTAATATCCTAAAAACTGTGTGGCGCTCCTGCTACGAATAACTTCTTGGTGTGCTGTTCAAAATCCGGCTCATATGAGAGTTCACATACCACGTAAGTTGACACATACGGCAGTAGTCACCCACGACAGGTTGAAAAAAAAAACTTACATGCAAATATTTGTAAGTATATGAGAATGAAATTCTATATTTACTACAAAGAAACTCAAAAAGTTAAAAAAAATATACTTCTTCACAGTTATTTCTAGTCCCAAACATCAAAGAAACCTCTCCTCAGTGGCAGTTTAGCTAAATGTTGATGCTTTAGAGTGATGCCAATTGTGCCTTGGTTGCCTAAATAATATTTCCGACTATACAGATTATTAAAAACTTCTGCGAAACTGTAACAATGTTCAGCAGACTGCGAAACTGTAACAACATTCAGGAGACTGCTAAACTGTAACAACATTCAGGAGACTGCGAAACTATGACAACATTCAGCAGACTGCTAAACTGTAACAACATTCAGCAGACTGCGAAACTATGACGACATTCAGCATTCTGCTAAACTGTAATAACATTCAGGAGACTGCGAAACTGTAACAACATTCAGCAGACTGCGAAACTGTAACAACTTTCAGCACACTGAGAAACTGTAGTAACATTTAGCAGATTGCAAAACTGTAGCAACATTCATTAGACTGCGAAACTGTATCAACATTCAGCGGACTACGAAACTGTAGCAACATTCAGCAGATTTCAAAACTGTAGTAACATTCAGCAGATTGCAAAACTGTAGCAACATTCAGCAGATTGCAAAACTGTAGCAACATTCAGCAGACTGCAAAACTGGAACATTATTCAGCAGAAATGAACTATGGACATAAAAGGAACCACAAACTATACCACTACACCCGCATTTTGGAAATAATAAATATAAGATACTGAAGCATACTGAAACATCCGTTATGGCATGCATTTTAAAAATATGTTTGGTCGTTCTGTATTATTACAACCTTACCCTTTATTTTGCGAGGAAGGGTCGATATTCAGTGCCATGGTGTTCATCATGGAGAAGGTCCAGTGAGAGATGAGTAAAGCTCCAAGGACCTCCGTGGGCAAGCAGGTGACCACCAAAAGTTTTGATGACCACACCAGTAGGCGGTTCTTGAGGGACCTTTCAGCAAAAGCGGTGAGAAAGACTGGGTCGACACTCACCACCACCACCATCACACACCATGACATCCTCCGCATCTGTTAGTGGTAACTTGTTAAAAATAAGCTGAGATTTCTACAATCTGTGTCTTACTGTACAGTGTTATGTATTATTCAAATGAAAGAGCTATACACACAGTTCAACACAGTGTTCTGTTATGTTCTTGTATCTTATTATACCTTTCACTCCAGTAAATCATCCACTATACTGGACGCTAACCATAAAACAACGATGGGATGCCTGGTTATTTAGGTGGTAGAGGCACGCTAAAGCACTGTCCACACTAGGGCACATGTAGCACGCTCTGTTGCGCATCATGTTGGCCAACTTGAGTTTTCGAGACATGGAGGGTCTGTGCCGCACACTTCTGGCAGATCTGGTCGAGGGGCATTTCATGGTGCCAGCACATGCTGCGATGCACAATAGCTATCTGGCTTCCCTCTGAAATTATGTTTAGACAGCCACAGCTTGTATCGCATCTTTTTTCCTGGTCTTTTTTTTGACACATTGTGCCACAGTGCTCAACATAAAGTCTCTTGAGCTGCGGAGGTGTTGGTGTCCATCAACCTCCACTCGTAGCTCAGTAGTAACTGGTGCACACTGCCCATTGTACTAGTACATCAATGACTTCACCAACAAGAGCTGGGCGATATGGCGCACAACAGAGCCGGCTGCATGACCCCTAATGTGAAGGGAGCTTACCACGATGTCTGGACTAAACAGCCAAGCCTTAAGTAACCTAAGACTGGATGATGGATGAAAGAATGAAGTCTGGTGATCAGCAAATACAGTATATGGTGGTCAAGTGGTATTTGAGTACTGATTTCATATTCGTAAAACAGTTAGGCTACACATACGGAACAGGGAAACGTGTTTAAAACTCTATCTTTTCTTATTTTCACGTAACCAGATTCTTCGACAAATAAAGACACAACCTCTCATACCACTGTACCAGTGATGAATAAGGTAGCCATAGCATGATACAGTTACAGTGGCCAAACAGTTATTGTACATGTGTTTATGCCTTACGGCAATTGTTCTACGTGAGATTACTCGTACTAGTAAATCTAAGAAAAAGTAAATAAATATTGTTTCATTCAGCTCGAGTGGCAACTTCAGAGTTCACTGAAGTGTATAATATTAGCTTAATTTATTACAAATTCTTTACGTTTCCTTCAGCCGAATGGGCTTTCCTGATCTCAATAGAATCAACTTGGATTAGGCAGAAAGGTATCCACAAAAAAGAAAAAAAAATAGCCTCAATGACCCCAGGGTCCGCAAAACAAGTAATGCGAGTAGAAATCATTTTTTTCTTAAGTCTGCATTGAATGCGTGAATGATTAATGTGATTAATAGGTTGGATTTTGCGGTTAATAGAGTAGATAGTGGATAACAGACTACATAATGGATATTAGACTCGATAGCGAGGGTATTTGGTATATACACTAGACTGCGGATTAGTAGGCTGGATACGGTAGATAGTAGGGTGGATAATGGATTATTGTTTGAACAGGTGTGGATAATAGGTTACTCAATAATGGGGGATAGTGTGGAAAGTACTTTGGATAATGCCGACAGTATGCTGGAGTGGATAATATGCTGTTTATGTGAGTAAGGCTGGATTGCTTTGATAACAGACGGGATGGTGTAAAAAATTTTCTGGGTTATATAGATTACAGCATCAATTGCCTCCTGGATAATACTGTAGGATGAACAGTGCAAAATAACCTGCATACAGTAGTGTAGATAATGAATGGGTTATAATAGTGTAACTGGATGACGAGTGCGGCTAATAGTTTGGATCATCGATAACAGACAGTATGGTTATATAAACCATAATACGGATAACTGGCTTGTTAGTGTGAATATAGACTAGTGTTGATGATAATTGGATGGATAATGTGAATAAGAGGCAGAACAGTTTGCTTAAGAGTCTGGACATTTTACATCAAGTGAACAGTGTGAACATGCTGGGCAGTGTGAATATATAGTTGTGTCGATAGGTAGTGAGGGAGGTAGGTACACAGCCAGGCAGGTGGGTGGGTGCCACCAGTGTCGATAACACTGGTCAAAACAGTTTTTCTGGCGTGACTATTTGAAACAGATTTTAGGTAATTTTGGGGTGCTGAATCCGAATTTGCTATCAGTTCTTGTCTATCACACCAGGTTTTTGAGATATGGTATGCCGTACGTTTGCTGAAAATTCGCAATTTTGCGCTAAAGTTTAAAGAATTGGCAGAGTAAAACGATTCAGTTTATTGGAAATATGATATTCAAACTACAGTGCTTTTTTTGTTTTTATTTCACACTACCGTTTTATCATCTAATAATTTTTAAAAAGCAACATTGGTAAACCAAAGGTCCATAGATCTGATAAGTTACACAATGTTAAAACAAGTTTAATTTTTTCTTCAAAAAATAATAAGTCAATAATACCACTGGGTTATTTCAGTTGCAAAATGTTTTTCTCAAAGACATTCTTTTGTGTGCAGCATCTGGAACATCTCTCATAAGGCTCCAGCAGGAATCAGCCGTCATATTACAGTCCCATCGGCCTTGGTAGCGTTCTTCCATTGCTTTGATATCCTGGTGAAAACGCTCACCTTGCTCTTCGCTCACATGACCAAGATTTTCTGGAAACTTGTCCAAATGGCTAGGCAAGCAATGCAATATGATGCTTATCTTGCATCTCACTGCTTGCAAACTGGACAAGAGCTCTTTCAAGATTTCTTTGTAGTTGTGTGGTTACCAGTGTCCAAAAAAGTTTTTCATAACACAGCCAAATGCTTTACAGGCTCTTACCTCAGTAGGAGACACTGAGACAACAAACTGTGGATAGTTCAGCAACATTCTGATTTGAGGGCCATCGAATATTCCGGCTTTTTTCTACTCTTCACTTACCGCAGGGAAAGCTAAGCATATATAGCTGAAACAGTTCCTGGAGTGATCAAGAGCCTTAATAGTTTCATTATGCCAAGCTTGATATGAAGTGGTGGCAGAATGATATTATCCGGATCAACCAATGGCTCATTTATGATGTTCTTATGTCCAGGTGTCAAAGCTGTCTCTTAATGGCCACCCATCCTCAACCCAATGCTCTTCCTTTGCCCTAGTATCCCAGCAGCAGAGATAGCACTGGTATTTCGTGTAGCCGCTTTGTTGCCCTAAAAAGAAGTTCACCATTTTTAAGTCAACACAAATCAACCAAGCATGATCGTTGTATTTCAAGTTATCCAGAACAACTTTTATGTTGGCATATTCCTCTTTTAGGGTCACTGAGTGCCCTATAGGAATCGATCCGAAAGTGTTATCATTGTGAAACAAGACACATTTTAGGCTTCTTTTCGAACTGTCGATGAAAAGTCTCCATTCATTGGATACGTATCTTGATAATCCCATTTCCAAAAGGGGTCCTTCAACATCGTTGCAATAAACAAGTTTGTCATCTGAAGTGAAGTACTTCTGCAGCTTCTCCTCTCTGTTACAATAAAATGAGATGCTAGTGCCATGATAAAGATTTTTTTCTTTTAGCCTTGACGCCAACAACTCGGAAGATTGTTTTGGCAAAGCCAAGTCTCGTATTAAATCGTTCACCTCAAACTGACTGAACAATAAAGGTTGACCTAACGAGTTTCTGATGGATGAAAAGCCACATTGATTTGTTCATCTCCACTTGAGGAAAGATGCGTGGATGATACTGAAGTTCCATCATCAGTATCTGGGAGGTCAGTAATATTAGGTACTAGTATGTCATCACAATGAGGGATGGGTCTTAAAGCTGATTCGAGATTGGGATTTTTCAAATATTGTTTGTTTTTTCTGTTGAATCCTTTGACGTTAACAAGACAGAAATAGCAATCATCGGTATGTTTTTTTGGCTCCCTCCAAATCATAGGAATGCCAAATTTGAGCTTGACATTCTTTCCTTGAGACCAAGATCTCAGAGTCTCCACACAAGTTTTGCAAACTCTATGAGGAGCCCAGCTTTTGTCCTGGTCTCCCAAGGTACACTTGCTTTACAAAAGTACTGATGTTGCGCCTTTGAGAGACTAAAGAGTGAAACAGACACAGATGTAGCAAAAAAAACAAAATTCTGGGTCATTACAGCATTTTCTCCTTTTTGAAGACGAAGGAGTAGACATGATCTGATCAGGAAATTGCAGTCCAACCACAAATCAATCTGTAAATAAAAAACAGTAAGATTATACACTACAGTGTACAATTTATAATTAAATAAGATCTTTATGTACTTGCATATATATTTCCTAACCAACCAATATACTTTGAGAGAACTGAAGCTCAGTTAAAGAAGTCCGCTTTATACTAAGAAATTTCAAGTGTAATTTCACAACCATAAATGCATAAATAAACTTTTTATGTTGT
This sequence comes from Coenobita brevimanus, assembly GCF_032717465.1. NCBI lineage: Eukaryota > Metazoa > Arthropoda > Malacostraca > Decapoda > Coenobitidae > Coenobita > Coenobita brevimanus. Next base: position 27,546,653 of record NC_137003.1, read on the forward strand.
TGACATTCGCTTATTCATATTTTCTGGAGCCATAACATACCACTTGAGGCTGCTATCGATCAAAGAAAAAGTCCTTATCAACCCTAGTGAGACGTCACTTGGGAGGCCCCTTTGCCCTCCCCTCCTCCTTTATCCAGCCCATAAAGACACATAAACAAAGAGTATGGAACAGATGTAAATATGTAAAGGCAAAACTAGACTTACATTTAGGCAAATAAATCAAGTCTGCACTCCCAAAGTGCAACACCTAAGGACCTAAATCGGTTCACTTAAAAAAAATATTGCAAAACCGTAGCATGAAAACTAGATGTGATAGGGCAAATCTGAGCTCATTTTCGGCTTCAGCATCCCAGAATTAGTCAAAACTCCATTATGAAAGTCCAAACCAGAAAAAAAAGTTTTTTTTGGGGGGGACCAGTGTAATGTGAATATTGTAGAGAATCGTTGCCACCAACGTTGAGTATCCTAGAGGATCGTAGATTACTGCTGCTGCCAGTGTAAAATTGCGAGGCGTTGGATAAAAACTGTATATTTTTGAGGCTGGTATTTTCTCTGCCTCACTGCCGCCTTTGTCTATAATGTATCATAAGTGAGATGTAGGGGCACTCGAGGGTTAAGGGGTTTTATTGTGACACAGTTATATTTGTTGTTAGTGTGATGGACAGAGCGACGTGACCAGGATTGTCAGAATGACAGCTAGTCCTACACTCTCCAATCTCCTACCTCTTCTCTACTCCATCTCTTTCGTTAATGCCTCCCAGTTCCTTCTGACCTCCTTACCCCTGATGCTGGTACTGTATATATTACACTCTGGCTTCCGGCTAGCTGACGTATGTGCATATGTGTGTGTGTGTATAGCATCTGGCATGCTTCTGTCACGTGAGCTAACGGCTTTCCTGAGTGTGTTTGAAAACATGTGTTTTGACATTCTTAGTAGTCTAGAGCCAGGGGATGTTTTGTGAGTCTCTTCCTGATGCACCAGACATTATTGTGCTATGATTATAATGCCTGTAACTATTGCAAACTGTGCTATTAATACTTATATTATTGCTCGGTCATGCCCAACTGTCGTACCTACAAACTAACTTTGTATTACAATTTGCACAATGACATATGATTGGTACAAGGCTATTTATCTACATGTTAAACAGTTAAGTTAAATAGTAATTTAAATACATGGTATAAATCATGATAGTGTAAAACTGACACTGGTAACATAATTGTACAATATAACAGAGATACAGTACTCCCCCCAGTTACGTGGTCCGTAAGTACTGTATGTAGTTTTGAAGTATGCGGGTGAATCAAACAACATCAAAAGTAGGCGGTTTTTCAAAGTATGCGGCCTTCTGCGCTCGAGTTGGGCGGCCATGTTTATGACATTTCACACTCAAGCTGCCAAAACCCCACCAGTCATTCAGCTCTGAATCTTGTGCTAGGGTACCTACTGCCATGGCACTGTGTTATCTGTTCCACCGCATTTGAGTAATGGAGCCCCCTACCTCTACACCACCCAACCTTCTGAACCCTCAGCCTGGTGTACAGAGTTTAATGCATGTTTTTCACAAGATTATCGCATGTTTTCTTTAACCCGCGCCGTCCCGAGGACGTACTTCCACGTCCTCACGTTTTGTCACAGCTAATCCCGAGGATGTACTTCAACGTCCTGCAATTGCAAGGTTCATAATTTCCACAATTTTCAATTTTCGCGAGTCATTTTTGGTACGTATACACGGGACACCTTCCTTAACAAGATGCCAGGCAGAGACAATGCCTTACCCAGCATGACCTCCTCCCCCCCCCTGCATGCCCTTTTCTCAGGAATTCACCTGTTATCAGTGACCTGGCCAGTATAGCCATGTCATGCCACGGTACGAAATTCAGGGCCAGAGTGATTCCCCAATCAATGACAATGTGGAGGACAAACTTTACATAGCATTAGAGGAAGAAACAGTTAGAAATGATGATCAGGTAATGTGGCAAAAAAAGGTCAGGTATTAGTGAGTGAAACAATGCTTATAATGCCTATATTACTGCTTGAAAACCAATATACTCTTGTACTACATATAAATTCGTAACAGTAGATAAATAAATACCGTTTATGAGTGGTGTGAAATAGTTATCCTCCCATAGAACTCGTTTTCTTTGGTGCCAGCCTGATAGAAAACCCAGTAAGGTAAGGAGGCTCTCCTACTTGTAATGAGTATTTTAAACCTCAGGTGAGCAATTTCTCTATGAATTTTCGATGTTTCTCACCAAAAGCGAAAGTTTTAGCAAAAAAAAAAAGAGTCGAAAAATGGTCGGGATTGGGGGGTACCAGTGGTCAAAAAGTGGTCGGGATGGTGCGGGTTAACCCGCGCCGTCCCAGTGACGTGAATTAACGTCCGCACATGATGTACACTCATGTCCCGTCGACGTGAATTAACGTGGCAACATTGCAAGTTGCATAATTTTCACTTTTTTCAAAATTCGCGCCTGATTTTTGTTTCGCCCGCCTACGCAAGTCTCACCTACTCGCCGCCAGGCAGATAATCCCCTAGACCCAGATTAACCCCACCTGACCCTGTGATCATCAACTTACCTGTCAGCGTCACCCAGGTCAGACATGGCGCGTCGTGGGCTGTCAGACGAGGAGATACAAGTCACCCTGGATACCTTTACAGGGGATAGTGATTCCCCACTGGACGATGACACCCTCGATGTCGATTACGTGCAGACTGAGGAGGTTACCAGCGCAGTGATGAGGAGGTCCCTTCCACAAGGAAGGTCAAATATATAACATATAGGAGGGCAGGGGACGGCCAGCCTGCACCACGTGCTGCATCTAGGCAGCAACACATACCATCAGGCGAGGACGAGGACGAGGACGAGGAAGCAGTACATGGTGGCGTATTTTCCTGGCTGGGGAAGGAAAAGATATCGCCACGTGGGACTGGGACAGACGTCACATCGCGACTGTTCCACAGGTATGTTCCTTCTATGTGTTCTGTGGTAGGAAGTAGTGGTGTGGGGATGGTTTGGGCAGCAGAAAGTGAAAGTGTTGGGGCGGGAGAGTGCAGACAGATTCGTGAAAGTGAGAGCGGTGTGGGGGAGGCAACACGTCCACGTGGTGTTCGTGTTAGGGGTGGTGTGGGTTAGCAGAAAGTGAAAGCACTTGTCTAACATGTAAAGGGGTAATATGTTATATTGGAAGTATTATAAAAGGTAAATAATTAGATTTTGAGTTGAAAAAATAATGACGGTACCTGAAGTCACGTGGTAGTGCTATTGCTATGCTCATTCTTTTCGTAAAGCATGTACAAACGTCGGAATAAGTTCGTTTCCTTTTCAGTGGACTAAGGTGTTTGTAACACTGCTCGATGGAGGGGTATCCCCTCCTCCTCCCATCCTCATAGTCCCACACTCCCACCCAACCCCCCCACTTTCCCTCCGACCCCATAACCCCACCCGGTACCCTCCATACTCTCGCTCACAGCCAGCTAGGAGTTTCTGTAGTTCAAGCACCTCTCTGATTATGTGTGGTCCGAACAACTAATAAAGGAATAGTACAGTATATATCATAAACCAAGTTAGGAAAAGGTTTACTACACTGAGAGAGAGAGAGAGAGAGAGAGAGAGAGAGAGAATTAAAAGACAGGGAGCGACAGGCGGAGAGGGAGACTCAGTGGAAAAATGAGAAATGAGATGGCAGTTACGGAGAAAATATAAAGGGGAGAGGCAAGGAAAGAACACCGAGTTAAGAAAAGAGAGAGTGAGGAGAGACAGTGAGAGGTGGAATGAGATACATGCAGTGTGAAAAGGAAAGAGAAAAAGGAGATGTGAATAGAAAGGCCGGGAGACAGGGAAGTGGAGACAACTGGGGAGACAGCTGAGAGAAAATGGGAATGGAGCAAACATAGAAATAGGGATAACAAAAGGAGAAAGTGGGAAAGAGAGCTACGGACCGGAATACTAAGAACGATAGTGGGAAACCTTAGAGAAGGAGGTAAGGTAACAGGGAGGAGGAAGAAAGTGTGTTATTCTGGCAAGGACTCAGGAAAAGAACTAAGTAGGATAAGACGAAAGCACTGAGGGCGATCAGAACGAATGACTTTTAAGTAAAAAGGTGGAAGAGAAACAGAGAAATTAGAGAAATTTGTGGAGAGAAAGTAGAGATTAAGAGTGGGAAGAAAATAGGTTAATTTTGGGGGCAAGAAAGAGAAGGGGGATGTTAAGAAGAGAAGACAAGGGGAGGAAGAGGAAGGGAGGGAAAGACAGTGGGAGGAGTGGAATGAATGAAGAGATTTCGGGTGACGGAGAGAGGAGAGAGAAAAAGGAGTATGCAGTTATTAATGGGGGAAGAAAGCAGTGAAGGAAATGGATTTAGTACAAGTAAAGAAATACGGAGAGAGTAATGGAGAAAAAAAGGTAACCCATGTGACAGATGGAAAAAAGAAAGACAAAATTGTGACACTGGGAAGGAGAAAGAGTGAGGTAAGGAGGGAGTGACAGAGGGGGAGAGAGACGAAGGAAAGGAAAGAGAGAAGGAGGAAGGTAGGGACTGAGCAGATAGCTATAAAGAAAGGGGAAGGAGGGAATTATTCAGAAAGAGTGCGTTTGTGTGTGTGTGTGTGGGTGTGGGTATGTGTGTGTGCTTCCGTCCCTGTGTCACTTCTGTAACATTGTTCCATTTTTTCACCTGCGTGGTTTCCTCTTCTCTGCTTCAGTTTCTCGTCCCACTCACTTTTTTTTTTATCAGTATTTCTCCTGATTGTTCTTACCATTCCAAGTCTCTCTCTCTCTCTCTCTCTCTCGCTCGCTCGCTCGCGCGCGCGCGCACGCGCGCGGAATAAAGAGTTCGTTCTCACAGTTTATATGTCCTTAATACGGCCACTTCCTGAGTTGCTGTGGAATTTTGGTCACTTGAAAAAGACATACGTCGACCTAAAAAGAGTTCAGGAGACTTAGGTATCAGGTTCGCCTGAAGGCTGTGGGACTTTTTTAGTAGAACCTCGTAGACTATGAGGTCAGCTCATTAAAGTGTTTAAAATCTGAATGTGTTTCACAATCATTACATAGAAAGTTGCTTACTCTTAACACGGACTCGGCACACAACCATGGTTGGAAGCTGTAAATGAAAAAAATTTACCAACAGAATTTTGTGAAAACACTTTCACGTGCAAGATCTATTCCACATGGAACTGACTCGACATTGACGTTGTTAACACTACAATAGAGAAGTTTAAGGGATTCATCGGCAGGATCTTACACTAGAATAAATGTGAACTGGATATGCATTCCCAGGCAAACAAGAAGTATCTCCACGGTACTGGCTGCATAGTCATTAAGATCCTAACTTTTCTTTATAACTCCTCTGTGTGTGTGTGTGTGTGTGTGTGTGTGTGTGTGTGTGTGAAAAAGAGGTGTCTCCTACCGCAACATTTAATCACAGCAGATTTATTCTCTCTCTCTCTCTCTCTCTCTCTCTCTCTCTCTCTCTCTCTCTCTCTCTCTCTCTCTCTCTGTGTGTGTGTGTGTGTGTGTGTGTGTGTGTGTGTGTGTGTGTGTGTGTAAAAGAGGTGTCTACTATCGCAACATTTAATCACAACGCATTTATGGTAGGTGGTGGCGACCATCATCCACTCACTTGATGTAATGATGCTTACTTCTTCTTTAGCCTTTATCATTCTTTTTCTGTGCCTACCCTCCTCTCTTCCTATTTCTCCCATCTCTCCTGTCACTTCTTATTGCCTTTCTTTCCTTTACAAGTGGCTTTACATAGAGTGACAAGCCAAATGGTTTCCCGTGACCCAAGAAACCATTCACAACGCTGGGTGGTAACCATATAACCAAGCCATACGTGCTTCCCTCGTGTCAACAAGTGGGTTGGTGGAGGGTTAGAGCCCCTCCCCGTAAAACAAATAACTCAAAGTCAAATGGCCACCCCTTACGGGATTATGGCGTCTGGCAATAGGCAAATAGATTAATTCTCTCTCTATCTGTGTGTGTGTGTGTGTGTGTGTGTGTGTGTGTGTGTGTGTGTGTGTGTGTGTGTGTGTGTGTGTGTGTGTGTAAAAGAGGTGTCTACTAACGCAACACTTAATCACAGCAGATTTTTTTTCTCTCTCTCTCTGTCTGTCTGTCTGTCTGTCTCTCTGTCTCTCTCTCTCTCTCTCTCTCTCTCTCTCTCTCTCTCTCTCTCTCTCTCTCTCAGTGTAGTAAACCTTTTCCTAACTTGGTTTATGATATATACTGTACTATTCCTTTATTAGTTGTTCGGACCACACGTAATCAGAGAGGTGCTTGAACTACAGAAACTCCTACCTGGCTGTGAGCGAGAGTATGGAGGGTACCGGGTGGGGTTATGGGGTCGGAGAGAAAAGTGGGGGGGATTGGGTGGGAGTGTGGGACTATGAAGAAGGGAGGAGGAGGGGATACCCCTCCATCGAGCAGTGTTACAAACACGGAAAAGGAAACGAACTTATTCCGACGTCTGTACATCCATAAAAACAATTGTATAACATGTAAAGGGGTAATATGTTATGTTGGAAGTATTTTTACAAGGTGAATATTTAGATTTCGAGTGACCTGAATTCACGTGGTTACGCTATTGCTATGCTCATTCTTTTCGTAAAGCATGTACATCTATAAAAGCAATTGTATAACATGTAAAGGGGTAATATGTTATATTGGAAGTATTATAAAAGGTGAATAATTAGATTTCGAGTTACCTACCCAGGTCAGAAGAGACACTAGGTACGAGTGTGTGGAATGCAACGTTGCTCTCTGCCTGCAACCGTGCTTCCGTGAGTATCATAATAACAGGCACTATTGAAAGTGTGTGTAGTGTGATAAGGCCTGTACATACGCGATAAAGTGTCGCTCTGTATCATAATAGTGCCATGTTATCTTATGTGATACTAATCATTGGAGGTTGTATAGTTACTGTAAAGTTAGTAAGTTGAAAAACAGTCTAAGTTGAAAGTCACAGAATATACAGTCAGTAGGTAAATAAGCGCTAGGAAGAATTCTGTTCACGGTGTAAGAGGAGTGGGAAATTCCCCAAGGGCTCTAAATTTAGCCACCAATTATGGGATAAGCTGTCTCCCAGTGTACTCTCTCTCTCTCTTTATATATATATAATATATATATATATATATATATATATATATATATATATATAGATATATATATATAGATATATATATATATATATATATATATATATATATATATATATATATAGATATATATAGATATATATATATATATATATATATATATATTAGGATAAGGCTTACTCTAAATCGTGTACTACTGTGAAAGCAAATGTCTAACATGGAAAAGGCCAGAATGTAATGTGAGAAGTACTATAAAGGGGGAGAAAATAAATTCAGAGGTGAAAAAATAATGACATGACATGGTTTATCTACGTAAATTAGCGCTACTTCTATGCTAATTCTTTTCATAAAGCATGTACTTCTGTAAAAGCAATTGTCTAACATGTAAATGGGTAATATGTTATGTTATAAGTAATCAAAAAGGTGAAAAAATAGAATCTGAGTTGAAAAAAGCATGAAAGACCAAGTTGTCACTTGGTAAATAAGCGCTATTCTTATGCTAATTCTTTTCGTAAAGCAAGTACATCTATAAAACTAATTGTATAACATGTAAGTGGGTTATATATTATGTTATAAGTAATCTAAAAGGTGCAAAAATAGAATCTGAGTTGAAAAAAGCATGAAATAAAATGATCTCACTTGGTAAATAAGCGCTACTTTTATGTTAATTCTTGTCATAATGCCTCAAAATATGTACAAACAATTATGTAAAGTTGAAAATGGTATGATGTAATTGTGGAAGTAATATGGAACATGAAAAAATACAATAGCTGATGAAATAACGATGTTTGTTATCCATCGGTGACATAATCGACCGATTTCGCTAGGGTCGCACAGTGGTACATACCTTATTTCTCATTTTTTTCTGTATAAAACTCAATATACTTCTGGTATACATATTTCCAACATATGAATACATGATAATAAACGTATACTGCATCAGTTCAGAGTACCCGTGCCACCATAGAAAACGTATGGCGAAAAGACTACTCATAGAGCATGGCAGTACCTGTCAAACTTACGTGCTCCAGGTAAGCCATTTCTGGACCCAAGGGACACCTTTCTTTGTGATTTTCCTTAGTTTCTGACCAAAAGCGAATGTTTGAGCAAAAAAAAAAAAAAAATGGCCCATAAAAAGCCGGGACTGGGGAGGACCAAAGCTCAGAAAACGTCGGGATTGGGAGAGTTAATACATACTTGTTTGAGGGTCAAAAAAAGGAAATTTTTTGAAACGCCATGATCTAACCCTATTTTTTACATCTGTTTATCAATCCCAAGAATGTGGCACCTCCTTAGTACATAACCCCGCGTATTAAGGGGGAGTACTGTATATATATATATATATATATATATATATATATATATATATATATATACAAAACAGCAAAACATTGCCAATACAGTGGCAAGTCTACAGTAGACACATGTATCAAGAATGTACTTGCTGTCTACTTATATGAGGCATAATAATACGGTAACATAATGTAAAATGGATACGTGTACTGCTGGCGTCATTCTGTTTTGCAGTTTATATTCAGTTTAATATTATACCATATGTAACCCCATATTTTGATATATATATATCTATATCTATCTATCTATCTATCTATCTATATATATATATATATATATATATATATATATATATATAAACAGTTGGTCTCACTTGTACTGCATTGCATTTACATGTTGTTTCTAAGTTTTCAATTCTACCTTGCATTCTGTGCATTCCCAGTATTAATATAGCAAATTATGATGGAGAAAATTATAATGATGACTGGTGCTGGGCTATAAACATAACATACATTGTTCATAACTCTTCTATATTCCTCCGAAGGTTGCATTGCTTGATTGATCAGTTTCATGGTTTCAAAGTTTGGTGAAGTTAACGTAGTATGCATACTTGTATTTAAATTCATCATAGGTAATGGCTGGAAGAACTTACGTGTGTGGATTAGGATAGCACAGTGATTTCTAGTAGGAGAAGTGGAATACTAAACAGTAATTTGGTGATATATGTATAAACCAGATGCTGGTATATGGGCTGAAGGTGTGTCTTGGCAAGTTACGAACATTGATGTATTCTGAGTGAATTAAACTGTGAATGTCCAATGCGTTGATGATGGATGAGCTTATCTGCAGCAGGTTTGAAGTTGTAGTGATCATCAATGACGTGGTTCTTTATGATAGCCATTTCACAAAAGACTATCTCAGCTGGCTGAAACGTGAAGATATACGCAGGACAAAGAAGAAAAGCATGCAATGATGTGCGACATTTATGTTCAATTGTTGTTTCACTACCAAAGGTGACAGTGTCCTGTTTATTGGTGACCATGATGACTTCTGTTTTGGTGATGATGGTGATTAATGAGTCATCTTTAATAGAAGGAAAAGATAGATTTGATAGACCATGAAGAAATTATCAGTTATGAATGGTACATTAACTACTATTGATGTTGTGTAAGTATTGCTTCTAAGTATGGATAATATAATATCAGATTCCTTTCCTCAAACAAAGGCTTCAAATCTTGCTTATTTATTTATGCCTTCACTGATTGTTTGGCGTAGATTGTGAATCAAAATTATATTAATGGTGATCTTGCCGTAACCAGCATTAGCAATGCCTTTCGTGAAAACTTGATGATGAGGTCTATTATTGTATAACTGAAATATTTTTATATCAGTATATTGCATGACCACTGATAAGTGCTGGAAAAGTGTAGTATTTCCTTTCAGTGCATTTACCTTCTCTACAGTTTCTTGAGTTGATTTCTCTGTGTTTCATAGGTTCTTTAAAAATCTTCATCATTACAGTGTTCTTCGTATCAGCTAGCTTATATTGATATGAGAGTTTGTGCAATCTTAATAAATTTGCTATGTATTTCTCCAAGATCATTTTCTGTAGCCAATCCAAAAATGTCACCAAGAATTGCTTCACCGAGATCGAATAAACCACGTTTGTCACGTGTATCTGTGATGTATGTTTCCCTGATTGTGTCAGTCTGACATGATGAGATGTCCTGGATCATGGTGTTCGTAATGGTTTTAGCGTGTTCTAGCTCCCAGTCCACTAACTTAATATCACCCACTTCGTGTGTTGGATGATCACATGAGGAAGAGCCTGTACATACTGCTTCTAGAATTCTAAAGTTACACAGTACGTCCAAACTATTTTCGTTGCTCACTATGTCTTGCACCATACAGTAGCTGTTGAGGCGGATGGTGCGATAAGGCAACCTTGTCTTACTACATGTTGAGTGTGTACATGAGGATTTCCTCTTGCTTTCAGCATAAATAGTAAAGTCCATGGAATAATTATCATCTTTACCTACCATGAGATTAACTTTGTTAGATAGCTAATCCAATGATGTTACCAAGTATTGATGGGGTGATGATACTGATGTTGGACATTTCAGCTATCTTGAATTTAATCTGGCTCTTGGAGAAAAATTTCTCTGATCTGAATTCTTCAGTGTATTACCTATAAAAGGAGTCTAAATCGATTCCTAGGTCATATAAATGCCTTGTTATGGTAATAATTGCAGAATTAGTTGGACCTATGTTTGTGTGCTTGGTAAGCGATCGTTATTCATTCCGGTATGTATTAATACCTTGGATTTTCGATTGTATCCGATGTTTTATAACTGCAAAGCTGAATATCTCTTCGTCACTTGATAATGACTTAATTAATACCTTATTGGCTGTTTTCTTAATTACCCTGTATGGGCCTTCAATTTTCAGTGACAGCTTACTGTCTTTAGTGTGAATGATGCAATAGACAGTGTTACCTATGTTGATATTTGATTCTTTTGCCATCTTATTAAATGATTCCGTAATATCTTCCTTGGACATCATTAACTGTTTCTTTAACTTTGTATTAATGTCTTGGAAATCACGTAAACTAAGCTTTGAATAATCATCATTATTGTCTATAGGCATTTGCTTGCCTTCCAATAACTCGTATGGGAGACATCTGTTTGTCCCGTCAATAAAAAAATGTGGTGTCTCCTATAGACTTGTTAAATGGACAATTAATTAATGCTTCCACACTGGGGATCCGGTTACCCCAGTTCTGCATAATTCTCATTGAGTATGTGACGTAGTACATACTTTTTTTTATTCTGTCTCCTTACCAATCCATTGGAAGCCGAATGATAGGCTAAAACATTAATCTTTTTCATTCTGTATTGTTTACATATTTCTTGTAGGATTTCATAGTTAAATTCCCTTTCATTGTCACTTATTATCATCTTTGGTGTGGTGAACCTACTGATAACATTATCTTTGATTACCCGCGCGACTGTTCCTGCTGCCTTATCCTTACTTGGGACCAAAATTACATATCGGGAGAAATGATCAGCAGCAGCAAAAAGATACTTTTTATGATTTGATAAAAGTTATTTAATTATGTCACCAACGACAATGTCCCACGGTTGGTCAGGTACAGGATATTTTCCTGTGGGTGCTGGAGTGTTTTGCACAAGATTCACAGCTAGATAGTATGGATATTAAGCTGAATAGTTGGATAATCAGCTGGGAATTAGAGTATTACCTTTGTCATTCAGAACCCATGCTGAATGGCGTGTTAAAACTAGACCCTTTATCATAGGTACAGGTAACTATTTACTGAACTCAGGATATTTCGGACAACTTTACACTAGCTACTGCCATATGATTTAACTCACCACAGAGAAATCATCAGAGTTATGAGGGTGAAGAAACTACTGGAAATCATAATACCCATTCCTAAACCGTTACTTAAATAAAAGTAATACACTGATATATTTCCATATGTCACAATGAGAATTAGAATTATCAAAGGGGATTGGGGACCTGCTTATGTGAGGTTTGTATTGGGAAATGATATGATAGCGCGAAAGCTTTTTAGTTTTCTTACTACACAAAGGGAGAACGGCTGTTCGTGGTAAATGAATATTTTTTTTTTATATTTTTTAATACACTTAAGGAAAGCTTGTCTGAAATGCTCTTTTAATATTTATGAGTATATAAATAGGCTACGCATAGTTAATATGACAAAAGCATGGCAAAATTTGTTACCATTAATCAGTAACAAGATTTGGGTTCATTAGGCTTATACTCTCTCTCTCTCTCTCTCTCTCTCTCTCTCTCTCTCTCTCTCTCTCTATCTATCTATCTATCTATCTATCTACTGTATCTATCTATCTATTTTTTTCATTAAAACCTACTTAGTTTTTAAGTATGCTGTATTAAGCTGTGGCACTGAGCAGGGTTGCTAGAAAGTCTCATTATCCCCTAGACATACTCGGTTGCTTAGAGAAAGAGGCTATTTCTCAGTCGAGCAGTTGACTTGTATTTCATATCCAAGTGTATTTCCTTATTTAAAAAAAAAAAAATCTATTGAACTGTATTTTATCATACAAATTATTTCCCTAGAGCAGGTGTTCTTAAAGTAGTGCCTCGATACTCGCAGGCGATATCGAAATGGCTTCTTGGGGGAATCCAGAAAGGTATCATGAAAAAAAAAAAAATATATATGGTAAACACGACTAACTAATCTGTGTATGAACGTTATTTTGTTGAAAATATAAATAAAGGAATCTATAGAATGCAGATGTTTGTTCATAGGCATTCTCTCTTATCTTTCTTTTTTTTTTCTTTTTTTTTCAGGAAGTTGAAAGTGGAAGGAGTAACAATATTAGAGAGGGGTTATCGGGCTGACTCGCAATTGATTCTGGGGTATCGGAGCTGAAATTTTTTTAAGAACCACTGCTCTACAGGAAGCTCTATCAGTCTGGTAGCTTAAGTGTCAGTCAAACCTATCACATTATAAACAATACCACAATTATCTGGAAGAATTTAAGTTTACAAAATGTAAACCCTACAAATGATAGACACCTCATGTTCCATGAGGTGTGCTCCAGAATGCTTGCTAGCCAGCGTGATACAATATGCCCCGTTGGTGAACGAGGCTGGACAAATAATTCCTACGAATCACCGACTACAAAGACACTGGATGCAAAGCCTCAGTAATGAAATAGACATCAGTATAATTATCGCCCGCCTTTTATCAAAGCGGAGCGATAATGTTTTTACCCTGTCTGTATGTGTGTGAGTGTGTGTGTGTGTGTGTGTGTGTGTGTGTGTGTGTGTGTGTGTGTGTGTGTGTGTGTGTGTGTGTAGTTTGTGTGTGTGTAGTTTGTGTGTGTGTGTGTGTGTGTGTGTGTGTGTCTGTGTTCCTATTATATCTCAGGAACGGCATGAGCTATCATCATGAAATCTTCACGGTATCAAGATATGGCCAAAATCTTGGACGAATCGAAAATGGGTACTCGAGGTTAAGGTCAAGGTCACCAAAATGCCTGCCAAAGATCAACAAGATTTTATTGCACGCCTTTAGCGCCATTATATCTCATGAACTGCTCGATCTATCAACATCAAACCTTCAGGGTATCACGATATGTCTAAAATCTTAGACTTGGCCAAAGCATATTCTGGCGGGCTACTAGCATTCGGCGTCCGAATGCTTTTCTTTCATTTTATGATGATGTGATGTTATCCGACATAAATGTAATGAAAATGGATGGGTAACATTCTTGAAATTCATTGAGTGACAGTTTCGTTGTTCATTCTGAGCAAAAAGTATCATTAGGCAAATGGTTCTAGTCTGCATTGTGGTGATGACCAGACAGTGAACCGCCATCTAGTAGAGGTGTAAAGGAACTTGCGTCACCCACCATGAATGTATCAGGCTATTCTCTTTGAGACTCTGCGTGTTATGCTGGAACAGCCATAAATATGAAACAGAGAGGCAAGACAATACACTACACAGCTGTCTGCAGTAAGATAGTCTTTGAGCCAAAAGGGTCTAATGTAAGTGCTTAACAAGTAATACCCGTATATAATTCCTATCTTCTCAGAATTCTACAGTGGTTTCTGTGGCTATCAAAGATTGTCTATGTTTTTTTATTTAAATATTAGGCCAAAAAAATTCTCCTGATTTTTTTTTTCACATTTCCTGGTAAAGCAGACAAAAACTGTTTGGACCAGAAGTGTGTTAAGTTGCAACAGTGTATACTTCTGCGGACCCTTTCTAACGATTCTTCGTTAGAAAATGATGTCACATTACAAGTTTTAATTCCAAATGTTGTCTTCTCCAGCCACGACGGATTATACACAGAGTGAGGTTATTTAAAAAAGGTCAGAGATTTATGAGGGTAAAGCGTTCCTGTTAGCACTGAGTTCCCTAGCAGACAATATATGTGATGTCATTTGTCATGCATCATCACGTATCGTTTAACAAACTGTCTTCTGCCCAGGACAACTGCTGACTTTCTTCACTGGGACACCCAGTTCATCATATGACATACTGAAGGGTAGCATACCTGGCGAGCCTTGTCAACCAGCCGGGAGAGCTGTGCCTGCGTCTCGTTAGCGTCCTGGCCATACCCACCAACATCGAACACACCAACACCCCAGGATGATCGCAGGTCATCCATCTAGAATATCAAATATGTAACTCTGTTCTCATACAAGCTATATATCTGCGTTATATAAAACCTATCGTGATAAAAACTGCATATGTTTACCGTCACTGTTGAACTCCACGTATTGTCATATTCCTTTTCAGACATTTTTCCATAGGCAGAGCTCAGCACCGTATAGTTGTCCAAATGGTATGTTATTGTAAATGCAAAAGGGTACAGAATATATACGAGTGTAATCTTCCACAGATCAAGGAAGAAGCAATTTGCCATCGTGTGTGTGTGTGTGTGTGTGTGTGTGTGTGTGTGTGTGTGTGTGTGTGTGTTTTAACATAATATTTCAAGCGGTTTCTATCCTATTATGACCGAGCATTCTGAAAGGGTAGAGAGTTATTGAAGTAAACATTGTTTTTATCACTAATACTGAAGGAGGACAGGTGGCATTCGTGGCAAGTAAACAAACTCATGAGAAAGTTCTCCTGGTTTTGACGAAATTCTGAAGGATCTAGCAAGCAGTCATCCTCCAGCCTTGGCAGAGAGCTATGGTAGGGCCTATTCTTTAGTATAGTGTCATTTAAGAATTGAAGGATTTTAGGACTTTGTCAGTATGTTTTATATAAAAACCCATTCACCTGGCCAGTCCCCTCCAGTTGGCAGTTCTCGTGTCTGCACATGCACAGTGCTAGGAGCATGACATGTAGTATTGTCATGGCTACGTCACTCTGCCAATCTCACGCACCAGTTCCACTCCACTGGTGAATGTGTGGCCAAAGCTCTGAACGCTACTCTATTTCAGTGATATGGAATACTTTCGACCTGCCACCCTAGCTGATCTTGAGGTCGACCTAGCACTTAGTGATGACAACGTCTCATCTGAGGAAGCTTGGCCCCCACTTGAACTACATAGACACCTGGGCTCCACATTTACTGCAGGCTGCCTCGACCTTTAGTCCTCCCACCTCGTCACCCATGGCTCAACCTCCGATAACCGCTCAGTGGAACACGCTTCAGATATTAACAGTGAACCATCGTCTTCTGGCGCAAAAACATCCAAGCGCAATGAGATTTCTTATCAGCACAAAGTTCCTGATCACTTCCCTCGCCTCACTCCTCAGAGGACACCTTCCAAGCCTGCACCACTTCCTCCCCAGGCTGAGTGCATCAAACTTCTATTCAAAAAGTATCTGACTGTTGATATGAAGCTTCATTGACTAACTGAGGTCACCAAGACATTCCATCTAGATAGGAAGCTAGCTGGGGTAAAAAAGTCTGCTGTCACCTCCCGCCTCATCCATGTCTCAAGACAACGTAGGGACAACATAGACAGGGTCACGAGTGGTAAATTCCTGTCTTTGTTCGTGGATGGTCGGGGCTCAGTCGTCAGGCCATGTAAGTTCCCGACCTACCTCATCACCCGCTACCCTGCAGGCATTGACTTTTCCTTGGCCAAAGAACCCTCTAGCATCTCCACTGTTTGTCGTTTCTATCAAAATGAGATGAATGTCAAATGGCTTGTAGTCATCTGTAGTCTCCCAGATCCTTCTCCACTCGTTGTCAACTTCAGTTTCCTCCCTTGTCCCCCATCCTGTGACCTATAAAGAATAAAGGACGAACAGCTGTGATGCTTCAAGTGCTAGATAGTCAACATATACCATGCTACTGCTCTGCCTAAGAGAAGTGTGCTTGGTGTGCTGACAACCATGCCTCCCGGACTTACTCATATTGCGCCACTTCACCACCCACCTCCGCCGGTACCACTTCTACTCCAGAACTGCAACCCTTACCTGTACTGAACACCTTGCAGTGGAGTCACCCTGAACCTCATATTAAACACTTGATCTGTGCATCCTTCAAGAAGAAGGGAGGATGGATGGAAGATGGTCTCTCTTGCCAGAGGCAACCAACACCTGACCGTCAGCACCAGTATGACACATCGAGAGATGATTTAATTACCTTCTAGCAATCCATCCATACTAAATCCTGGCAGAAGTTCACAGATTGCATCAACCATCTTGTTGTTTTTAATGCATCAAAGACTCTGTTTTTACACCAATCAACCCGCCAACATCTTCCACAGGAGTACCCACTAATGTTTAATAATATCCAGCTCAATCCTGCATCATCCTTGAACATGCTTGGGGTTTCATTCACACGGGACTTATCTTGGAAAGATCATATTGCACCTCTTGTAAAATCTGCTTCCAAGAGATTAGGTGTGCTAAGCTGACTCCGTGCCTTCTTTACTCCTGGTAACTTGTTGACTTTATACATGGGTCTTATTCGCCCCTGTTTAGAATACAACTCCCATGTGTGGGGAGGCTCCCCACATACAGCTCTTCTCAATAGGGTGGAGTCAAAGGCTTTTCGTCTCATCAACTGTCCTCCTTGTACTGGTTCCCTCTGTTGCCTCTTTATCTCATTGCTATCGCTACTTCAAAGGTCACTGCTCCTCTAAACTGTCTGCTTGCATCCTTCCACCTCTACGACGGGCGTGTAGCACCCGTCTATCAACAAACTCTCATCCCTTTGCTGTCCAGCTTTCTAATGGAAGAGTTAACGGTTACTTCCAGTCCTTCATTTATGCAACAGGTCAGCTCTGGAACTGTCTCCCTCTGTCTGTATTTCCTACTTCCTATGATCTCCAGTCTTTCAAACACAGTGTGTCCAGGCATCTCGAAATGAATGGATCTTGAATTTGGCTCTCTTTTGTATTGATTTTGTTTTTTTCTTGGAAGGAACGTTCATGCGGGCTCAGCCTTTGGTTCCTTCTTCCTCGCATTTAAAAAAATCAGAAGAGTGTTGGATCCATGTGCCATCTAACAAACAGGGTTGTCAGTTAAAAGCTTTACAGTGCTCTCCACCACAGTCCAGCTGAATGATGATGTGCTGATAACTGAGGACGAATTGCGATGTGCTCTCATAAGGGGTAAGGCAACAGTCCCCGGAGATAATGGCATCACTTACCCTGTCCTTTGCCGACTCCTGAAAGTCCCTGACAGCCCCATGCTACAGCCGTAAAATCTTTGCTTCCTTAAGGGATATGTACAGTCGTCAGCATAAATTCGCTGCAAGCCTGCTCGTGTGATGTGGCTGTTTTGTCTGGCAACAGTGTATAGGAACTAGTTGCCACACAGGCTTTTATACGCTTTAAAGACGTGTTTGTAAGAATTAGTGCTATAAATCGCCCAGAATGCAATAGTCTTTATATCTCATTAGCATAAAAATGAGCAAAAGACGACAGAAGAATGTTGTAGAGTGATGAAACTTCTGCTCTCTCCCTCGTACCCACCCCATGTCCCTCCCCATCCTACCTCTCAACTCCCCCCCCCCCATGCGTCTTCATTTCCACTCCCCTCTCTCCTCACCCTGCCTACCTTAACCACGGCGCAGATCTGCGTAATAAACTGCACTCTTCTCCATGTCTTGTCTATTCCTGAAACTTTTAGCTCCCTACATTCGAGAGTATCTTGTCATACCTCAGTCTTTTTCATCCACTCTTTACTCCAAACGTGATGCAGTAGTTCGAAACATGATGGGTTCTGATTCTGCTTCATGAATCAGTGAACAGTATGAGGAGGATGGGAACATTTTCCTTGGAACGAGAGAGAGAGAGAGAGAGAGAGAGAGAGAGAGAGAGAGAGAGAGACAGACAGACAGACAGACAGAGACTTAGAGAGAGAGAGAGAGAGAGAGAGGAAGTAGGAGGAATGGGCACAAATGCTTGTTTAATTTCGCCTACTGAAAAAATAGCCACCAACTGCCAGGCTCACTGAACACACACACACACACACACACACACACACACACACACACACACACACACACACACACACACACACGCAAAGTAAGGAATACATCACACGAACGAGACCTCAAACGTTTCTGTATCTAGCGGCTGTTGGTAGTGACAAGGGATGGAGAAAAGAATGACAACTGGAATAAAAAGAGTGGGAATCAGACGGGGAGGGTGAGAATGGGATTAGAACAGGAATATTGGTAATTAGCCTTGGATACATTTTATTAAAGCATTTCGAGCAATTGAGAACAGGACAATATTGGTTTAGTAAACAGTCAAGAGAGAATTGTGATGCACCAGTCGGGTTAGTGCCGTGGACAAATGAATGAAGGTAAAGAGAGTGAGGAGAGGAGATAGTAGAGAGGCATGAACGTGAGTGGGGAGTAGGAGGGGGAAGGAGGAGAGGGGGGACATCAGGAGGAGAAAGGGGGAGAGAGGGGAAGGGAGTTTAGACACGGTTATGAGGAATGTCAGAGTATTACGCTCCTACGTCGTTTCATAACATTCTGTCAGCTCTTGCACTTTTTTTTTATACTGATTAAATACGGTATACATAATATTGTACTCTAGCCAGCCTCTAGTACCATTTTTAAAAAACACGTCGTTAAAGTGTACAAAAGGCTACGTGGCAACTAGTCCCCTTACACTGTTGCCAGACAAAAGGACTCACATCACACGAGTAGACTTGCAGCGAATTTATTCTGACGACTGTACCTAATGCCTGAACCTTCAGCATGGTTGTGTCCATTCCGAAACATGACAAATTCAGACCTATTTCCCTTGCTTCTTGCTTGAGCAAGGTGCTCAAACGCATCTTCCTTACACTTCTTATGTTTCGGTTGGAGAATTAACTCTCACCCTGACTGTATAGTTTTCTGTCACAAAGAAGTACACATCATTGTCTAATGGAATACATATGATTATCCAATGGAACTTTATACCTTCCTCTGCACCACCATCAATGTAGCATTCATTGAGCATTCATTGATCTTAAAGTGCCTTTGATGTCGCAAACACAGATATCATGCCCGATCAGTTGGTGGAATTTGATGTCCAAGAAAACCTTCTGAGATGGATAAGAGGTTTCCCTCGTAACAGACCCTACAGTATCTGTTTTAAGGGTGCATGTAGCTCCTCCAAGACCTTCGAACTCGGTACTGTGCAAGGTGGTGTTCTGAGCCCTTTTCTTTTTAATGTCCTTATGCATGGGTTACTCTCTCTTCTTCCAGATATTCCCGGTGTCACTGTTACCTGTTACACTGATGAAGTCTGCATTCACTCCAGCTCTCCAGTAGATTTTCAGCGCTTCCCTCAGTCATTCTGTTAGTTGTCTTGCACGTGTGGCCTCATCCTCTCCCCAGAAAAGAAGTAGAATCTTCTCTCCCCACAACTCAGGAACGCTTCCAGAATTCACTGTAGGAAATAGTGTCATCCCCTTGTGCGGGCAATGCCTATGCCTGGGTGCACCTGTATGGATTACCCCAACCATACCTTTATGACATCAAGTTCATCCCATAACCTAAGACCTCATAGATTGGCGGCAGGACTGTTTAACTCCCTCAAGTGTCCCACCAACAGTGCTGCCGGAATCTCTACCCCTGTGGCTGGAACAATTTACATTGTATTCATATGGTCAGTTGTTGATTACCCCTTCTCTGCATTCAGTCAAATCCCAAAGACATCCTTTGACCCCATTGAGAATTTTCAGATCAAAGTAATGAGATACATCCTGGGTTGTCTTATTATGTCCATCAGAAGAGTCAACATGCAAATTGAACTCAATCTTCACACCCTTTTTGAAAGAATATACTCCAGTATCTTTTCCTTCGGCGTCAGATGCCTTCACCCTACCCATCTTGCCCCTCATTGTTCTCCTGACAACAGAACTACACTTGATGCTCTTGTGCTCCGACCTATACTTCGGCTCAGGATCTGCATCCTGGTTAATACAGCCTGTTCCACCTTACGAAGACTTGACATTAACGTTCCTGTGACAGAAGTGGATCATGGTCCACCTCCCTGGAGGATTCCTCATCTTAAAGTCTGCATTACCCCTACCTCTAAGGCAGATCAACCATTCCCCCAGAAACAATTAGCTCTGGAGACCATTGCAAGAGTGTCTTCTTCAGTTTCTGCCATGTACTATTGCGGCCAGGAGTTCTTAGCCACCCTCGTCCAGTCAACCCGTGTAAGTGGCAGCGTCGCATTCACGAGCACAGGAGTTGCCTTCGATGCATTTCTGTCGAAGAATATCCATTCTGCTTTGGGCTTGTACTAATGGAAAAAGCAATAGTAATATTTACTTTGAAGGTTTGACTCTGATAACACGAATATATCATACTGATTATTAAATAACGTGTTTCTCGTATAGAGCCCAGCAAGTGACAAATATGTATATTTCGTTCCACTCCAAAACTTCCTGTAGGTTTGAACCAGTGAACACAGAGTGAACAAGTTCGAAGCATTTATTTGTTACCAGGAGAGAGAGAGAGAGAGAGAGAGAGAGAGAGAGAGAGAGAGAGAGAGAGAGAGAGTAGCGGGTGGCCGTGAATTTTAGAGGAATGAGGTGGAGAAATGAGGTGCTCAACATAGTTAAACAGGGATTTTTCCTTTCGTTTCGATTGGTTTTCTATGCCTAAATGACTAAATGAAGGTAAATTATGAAATATAATGACTGGATGAGGAAGTGGTAATAGGGTCTTGCTAATGGTTGTTTGGTTCAAGGTGTAGTGGTAAGTCTAATTCCAGGGAACGATCGCTGTTAAAAGTTGGATATTTTAGGTTCCATTTATTGTAAATATCTCCATGTATGTTTACAGTACGTGTATGCCCCTATGGACCTATTTTCACCCAATGAATATTTTTATCAATGGACATTTTCACCACTCGGAGCACAATCCCCCATGGACCTATTTTCCTTAATGACTTTTTTTTTCAAAGGCCTACTTTTCTACGTAACCTATTTTCCCACGAACTAATTTTCCCCATTGATGCATTTTTTCCCCATGGACCAATTTCTCCGTCGACCTTGAATCTCTCCATGGATGCAGGTTTCCTACATGGACGTATACCCATGGATGTATTTGTCACAATGAACCTATTTTCCCCATAAACCTGTTATCCGACGTGGTTATATCACCACTGATGCGTGCAGTTGAAACACAGACCTCTTAACCAACAGACGTATTGCACGATCGACCTGTTGTAACCCACTGGATATATATATCTACTTCAGCATGATTCCATAATAATATCCCCTGTGCACCGATATTCCCAACTCGGACATTAACTCAAATCACCTAACCGCAGTGGCCTGTTTTCCCACAATCCGTCCATCCACCTACACACCCACCCATCAATGCACATACCCACAACCTTACTCAATACAGTATGTCTCAAAAGTAGGACGACACAAACCCGTCTCTTGTCTTGTCCTACAGGTAGCCCCACCACCCATCCCACTTAAACAATGCACGAACCCCACTCCATCCCACTTAACCAGCCCAACAACCCTTTCCCTCCCTCTCGCCCACCCACTCCACCTAATCCGCCTGTGAAAACCACCCTACACTAACCAATCCACCCACCCAGTCACCAACCTACCAACCCGCATACCATTCACCACAAGTCAGATGACTCGCAATTCAACACACACACACACACACACACACACAGAGGCTGGGTGGATTTCCTTACAAGAAAGACGAGTCTCACCGCTTAGCTCAGTCTGGCGGTAGAAAATAGTACCGGGTACTCTTTACAGGGTGTTTGTCAGGCCGTAGATAAGGGGCTTCATTCCGGCTACATACACATGATTTTATGCGATATGAGTAAATAAGGTGCTCGAGCTAAACAGGGAATTTTTCCTTTGGCTAGTGACGAAGGAGTGTATCTATCCCAGGATAACGTCTCCTCGGACAAAATGAAAGATGGGTTTTATTCTGGGTAACGCCAGTAGACTTTGTCAAATAATTTGGCAGGCCGCGTAACTTCTGTTAAATGCGTTATGTTCGCTTTTTTTTTCTTTCTCTGGTGGTTGGCACCTGGAGATTTTTGGCAAACTCATGAGTATTTTTCTCATTAACTGAATATCTCTGTGGACAGAGAGGCAAATTACTTAAGCACAGCTTTTTGTTAAATCAACATGCTTTATCTCCTAATTCATTATTCAAACGAAAGCAATCCTAAAAAGAAAAATATATATATCACAAAACAAGACAATTTCTAGTGACTGATGGAAGAAATATTCACATTGTGGCCTGTTTCCAATGGATCACAGGAATCCAGGGTTTCTCATCCCTTGCATTTCCCTGCGCCAGTCTGCCTCCACCTCATCATTCCAAAATTCACAGGCGCCCACCATACACGCTCTCTCTCTCTCTCTCTCTCTCTCTCTCTCTCTCTCTCTCTCTCTCTCTCTCTCTCTCTCTCTCTCTCCTGGTAACAAATGAATACTTCGAACTTGTTCACTCTGTGTTCGCTAGTTCAAACCTACATGAATGCGTGGAGTGGAACCAAATGTACTATCATGATCCAAAGTTTCTTTACTCCCCTGAGTGAAGGATGGTCGAAGCCATGTTGAAGAAATGACGGGCCACCGAACACAGGCCAGTTCATGATGGAGGGGTTCACTAACCTGAAGCTTAGGATAATAAGAATCACCCGGATGAAACACACGAGCCTATTTATGAATCACGGTATCATGAACCATTATTAGTCTTGTATACTGGCAGTGTCCTATCATCTGGTCTTGCTACAACCTTGGCTTCGACCTTCTTCTACTCAGGGGGGTAAAGAAACTTTGGATCGTGATAGTACTGTACATATTTGTCACTTGCTTGGTTTTATACGAGAAACAAGTTATTAAATAATTAGTATGATATATTCGTGTTATCAGAGTCAAACCTTCAAAGTAAATATTACTATTGCTTTATCCATTAGTACAAGCCCAAAGCTGAAGGGATATTTTTCGACAGAAATGCATCGAAGGCAACTTCTGTGCTCGTGAATGCGACGTGCCGCATACACGGGTTGGCTGGATGAAGTTGGCTAAGAACTCCTGGCCGCAATAGTACAGTCGCGCTCATGATTCCCTGAGACACCTGTGTTGGAGGGTGTTTAGCCCGCTCTACTCTTACTGAACAACAGGTACTTGAGCCAGACTGCTCTAGCAACACAGTGAAGCTGAAAATGGAACCGTTTCTTATAAACGAGAGATCATGAAAAAAGAGATGGGTGGGATATAAACAATAATGATGGACAGTATCAATCCACATATAGTAATACAGTTGCGGAAAGGAGTTTCTACACCCCGCTACTACCTCCCTACCCTACCCCCTGACCAAATGTGGCAGCGTGGCAGTAGTAGTGTAAGTTTCCATGAATGAATGGGCCTCGTCCTGTTACGTGGGACGGGAGTGGTGATTGGGTTTTGCTATTGTTGATGCCGTTAATAGTTTGCAGTATGGCCTTAAAAACAATTATGTGACTCCATGAATCATTACCATAATCAATAAATGCAAAGTGAATGCTAATACAAAAGGCTTAAAGTAATATAACTGTATGCTGAGCAGACAGTAGCCATCATACATCAGCCAACCTTATCACACCAACGTAGAGTCTGGTGACTTCGAGCTGCTTCTTTGTGCAAGCGATTCGAAACGTCCATAGACGACACGTATGAAGATTGATTATCAGGTTAATGCAAAATAAATGCCAAATTACTGGTTGCAGTCCATCTTCATCAATACAGATCAGACACTGATTATGCCGGTGACCGATAGGAGAGACCCGTGGTAGTATAAGGAAATTTTGACAATATGATCAAATTATGATATGCAGTTTAAACCGATATGACACGCCTAGCAAATGCAAAGGAGACACATACACATCATGACAAGGAGTAAAATAAGCCCATTTGCAACGTTATTTCCAGTATAATGGACACCATTTTCTTAGGGTTAGACACATATACTTACCCGCCATCGAACGTTGACATACCTGATATCTTGCGTCTACTCGTCCTGTATACAGCCTGCATTTATCATCATCATCATCATTAACCATTTAGAGTCCACTACTGAACAAAGGCCTCCCTTTTCCTTTGCATGAATTCCTTATTAGGGCCAGTCTGTGCCAGATTTGCCTACAATCTTCTTTATTAACTCCATCTCTTATATGGTCGTTTTCTACTACGCTGCCCATCTCGTGGAATCCAGTCAGTCAATCTTTTACTCAACCGAGTTTCGTACACTGTATATATATATATATATATATATATATATATATATATATATATATATATATATATATATATATATATATATATATATTGTTACGGAACAGAGAAAGATAATGTACGCTTTAAGTGAGAATACTAAAAATCACTACTGTCCCGTAAAGTTCCAGGTTCAAAACAAGAGTTAGGAAAAATTACAAGTTAAAGTTTAATGCTCAAACTAACAACAAAACATTCAGGAGTCATAAGGATAATGTAATGGCAAAAAACAGGTTAAATATATGGTTAACTGCAATAGCCTCTATTAACACGAAATTTGCATGAGTAAATTTATCTAAGTCAGCCCTGATAAAATGAGAAAACACTGGATAATGCTCAGTTAACGCAAGATATATTATTACAGATACAAAATATTATTACCACTGGCTGACAATATGAATTACAAAAACTTTACTTGGCCTACGAATCAACACCTTATGCTATACAGTACAAGAACAAAATGTAATAACACTTGTACTCAAATTACGCAGCTGCTAGATGGTTGGAGACTTCCTGAGTACTCACAATAATAACAGCTGTACAGGGGAGGACAGAGATGTGAACAAAATGAGGAGTAGATCTAAGTGGCAATAATGCAGAGACTGAGCTCATTATATAGGGGCCGGCAGAGCTTGATACAACTTGTATGAAGGACGCGCAAATGAAGCCATGGGGACAAAGAGTTGACAGTCCTGCTCTGAACAACAGAAAGAACGACTTTCTTTACTATAAGGGTAGAAGGGGGGAGTGAGGTAGAACACGCTCGTGATCAAACATGCAGCATACTGTACGTTAGAATTACACAAAGGATGATGAAATCATAGGCTATCTAACAATATATATATATATATATATATATATATATATATATATATATATATATATATATATATATATATATATATATATTTAATTCTATTATACTTATCATTATATATCCAAGTGCATCCCCCGAATGAAACAAAAACATAGGTATGCCATGATTAGTATTTTCACCTCCTCTTGTCTTGCGAAACTTACGTGAATCTTAATTCACGACTGAAATTATGATTATTTATAGGCTACTAATACAGTATTGTCTTAATAAGTATATACAGTGCAGTCCCAGGCAACCTATTTAGCGATAAATTTAACGCGGGTTGCCATTGGTCAATCATTCCCCCCCCCCAAACCTAGGAAACAACTCCGCTGCTACCTCATTCTTCACTCGAAACAGTTGTTTAACCCACCACCGCTTTAAACTCGTAAGCAGATAATATATACGGAAAGTATTAGTCAAATGTTCATAACGTCAGCATTAGCACACCCGTATGTATAAATATCCTTTATCTATCCATATCATGTTTCATGTATATAGAACTGATTACATGTAGCACAATATACTTAGGAGGTCAAAACAATGTAACGCATTAACCCATTATAATTTTATTAGCTAATTATCTAATAAAATTATAATGGGTTAATGTGTTAATTATAATTATATAATGTTTTCCAGCGGAAGTCGCAAGGATTTATTGCCACATGGCATGCAATTTTTTTACCTGCACACCTTTCTAAATACACTATACAATAGTTAATAAACAACTATCCTAACTGGTCAGTGTTACCACAATATAACTCTGTTATCTATCTATCTATCTATTGCCAGACACCTCAATCCCGTTCGGGGTAGCCACAAACAAATCGCCTCCACATCGCCCTGTCCCCCGCCATTTCACTGTCCTGCTCCCAACTCACACCTCCCTCTCTCATATATCTCTTCACCGCGTCCCTTCATTTCGTCCTCGGCCATGTTATCAAAAGTAATAATATTTACATTGCTGATGCTCACGGCACCACATGACATTCATTCCCCCACATCCGACACCCCATTCACCACACCCACACCACCTGATCACACCATCCGCCACACCCATACAACCTCACATCCCATCCCCCACACCACCACCGCTTCATACCCCATCCCCCACACCACCACCACTTCATACCCCATCCCCCCCACACACACTACCACCACCTCACACCCACACCACCTGAAACACACAAACACACACCACAACCATCTCACATCCACATCACCATCACTTCATACGCCATCCCCCCCACACACTACCAGCACCTCACACCCACACCACCTGATCACCCCATCCGCCACACCCAACCACCTCACATCCCATCCCCCACACAACCACCTCACATCCACACCACCACCACTTCATACCCCATCTCTCACATACACACTACCAACACCTCACATCCACACCACCTCACACACACACACACACACACACACACACACCACAACTACCTTAATAACACATCACCGTCACATCACATCCCAACCCCCCCCAAACACACACTACCAGCACCTCACACCCACACTATCACCACTACATATCCCATCCCACCACCCAAACACACTACCAGCACCTCACACCCCATCCCCACCCACACATACCACCACCACCAATTTTATACTTAACACATAGTATATAATTCTTGTATATGTTACAGTCAATATCTAAATCCAGACAATTTGCAAAGTGACTGAACTTTTCAGGCAATATATGAATTGCCTGGTTCACCCAGTCAATTTAGAAATCAGCTAAAAATTGCAGACAATTTACAAAGTGACTAAAATTCTGATAGATTTTCTAGGCATAATGACTAATATGGGGTAATATACTGACATAGACAAACAAACAGTATTCTTGAGTAAAATGTTATTTTCTAAAACCTACGTGACGATAGAATGTGATAATAAAACCTACGTGACAATATAATGTGATAATAAAACAATGAAGGAATAAAATGTGACAATAAGGTAAGACATTAAATCAGTTTTTATTCTTACAGGTCAAACTAGATTGGCACCGACTACTGCACTTGTGACCTTCTTGATAACATTTACAGCGATTGTTTGACATTGTTTCTTACTCACAGTACAGTTGCACTTAGTATAACCTTGACCACCAAACCTAGATGACTGCTGTACTGCCTGACGAAGTCCTATTTCCTTGTCTGCACACACTTCACCAAGGCTATGCAGTTGCTGGGTACAAATATCAAACTGACTTCTACTGTAGCGTCCCTTAAGTATTCCTTCTCTCACGGCTATTCGATACATGTCATTTTCATTACATCTAAGATAACACCTATAACATTTCGGGGATCACCTTTACCTCGATCAACCAACGGGATGGGAATTGTCACATTATCTCCGGGATTACCAGGGGCATCATCTAAACGACTGCGTTTCACCATGCTTTCAGCTTGGGCTAACTGACCAGCAGCTGCTCTTGACCGTTGAAGTGCTATGTTTTCTTGGAGCACATGAAGTCTGCCTGTAGGATTCTGGTCACAGGGTGAATTGTCTGGATAGGCAGAACCCTCGGATAAACCATCTGAATGAACAAAAAAAGAATAAGAGCAATGGATTTTTAGCTTTATAACAGAGATAAGTATTTAATTAATGGTGATAGATTTGACATGTGGTTATGAGCTTAATGAGATCAGTTATCAGCCACCTTTTTTTTTTTTTTTTTTTTTTCCTGTGTGTGAGTGTCACTACCTGGATGAGCGAAGTCCTCACGGTGAGTAGAACCCTCAGGTGAATCATCTGGATGTGTAGAGCCCTTCGATGAATCAACTGGATGAGTAGAGCACTCGGGTGAATCATCTGGATGAGCAGAGCACCCAGGTGGATCATCTGGATGAGCAGAGCACTCAAGTGAATCATCTGGATGAGCAGAGCACTCAGGTGGATCAATTGGACGAGCAGAGCACTCAGGTGGATCATCTGGATGAGCAGAGTCCGAGGGGAAAGTGTAAGCTCCAAGTAAATCATCTTCAGTAACCATTGTCTTCAAAACCTCCTCTGGAAGTGCAGTTGAGCGTAGACCTACTCTGGCCTCAACACCGAAGAGTGCCTTGTATGGGGATTGTTTGATCCCAGAATGGTAACTGGTGTTCTTTTGAAACTGCACAAACTTCAGTCCCATGGGCCAGTCACTTGTATCATTATCACCTAACCATGAACCTAGCATGTCTTTTATATCACAGTTAAGGCCTTCAACTGATCCCTGACTCTGCGGATGCCTTGGTTTACCATGAACCATTAACAAGTCTGGCCAAAGAAGTTTGAGTTCCGAAATGACTAATGCTGTTAATTCACTACCATTATCGCTTTGATGAATTTGTGGTGCTCCAAACATTAAAAATATGTCCATTAGTTGGAATGCAACCTCAGCGGCCCTTTTTGAAGTTAAGAGAATCAATATGCAATACTTTGTTAGGTGATCTTGATACACCATTATCCACTTATACTTTCCTTTGGCACAAGACTGCATGTCAACAAGATCCACCTGAGCTCGTGAGCCAAAGTCTTTGACAAAATCGGTTTAACAGTAACACCCTTGGTCGTACATCTTTCCGTTTCTATTGACACTGAACACACAAAGATTTGAACTGTTCTACAGTATCTCTAGTAACGTTTGCATATCTTGACAAAGCTTTGACCATTTTGTCTCTGCCGCCATGTCCCGTAGTAATGTGAGCACGTTTTATTGTGTCAAACATATCCTCAGTGTGCACAAAATAAACAGGTTGACTGGGTGAACCAGGCAATTCATATATTGCCTGAAAAGGTCAGTCTCTTTACAAATTGTCTGGATTTAGATATTGACTGTAACATATATATATATATATATATATATATATATATATATATATATATATATATATATATATATATATATATATATATATGGACGTTAGTCCATAATACAAGATCAAGAGAATTACCATAATCTTTCCTAAGAGAGCTGGGAAGGGAAGTCGAGATCGCATTATTTCACCTTCACCCGCCCGTGCCTCTTGAGCAAATGAGTTGAAAATCCGCCACGTTACGTCATAACGTTTGATGTGCAGTATGGACGCGTTTTTGTCTGCAAGTGTCCCGAAATGTTATTAAATGGATTTTGGCTTAATGAAAGCACACACGTCCACCTCGTACCGTAGCTACTGCGTGAATGCCCAAGCCAAGGGAGACCAAAGTGAGTGGCTTTAACCAACTTTCATACCCGGGTAGCTTTCTCCTAGTGAAATTTTCTCGCTCTCTCTCTCTCTCTCTCTCTCTCTCTCTCTCTCTCTCATTCTCTCTCTCTTTGTATATATATATATATATATATATATATATATATATATATATATATATATATATATATATATATATATATATATATATATTACTGCAACTGGTATGATTCTCCATACTGATATATCGTCGATATTTTGACTTTTCCGATACAGAACTGATACTGATTACTGTCGATGTCGGGATATGAGATATGGACGGGAGAAACTTTTAACATGACTTTTATTACGGATATCATCCCCCTCCCCCTTCCTCGTCTCCTCCCCTGCTTTCCCCATCCCCCTTCCTCCTCCCCTCCTCCCCCTTTCCCCCTCTCCCTTCCCCATTCCCCTCCCCCTTCCTCATCCCCCTGCCCAATACTACGCGTGCGTAGTACAGGGCATGCTAGCAAGAAATCCCCCTAACCTCCCCACTTCCTCCCTGATTGTAAGCCTCATGCTCCCGTCCATAGCTACGCAGGCCACGCCTCCCCCCCCCCCCGTCCAAATCTACACAGGCTGAAGATGTTTAATCATGAGCAACTGGTTAAATGAAGAAAGGGAAAGACCAAGGTGAGTGCTTGACCAACTTTCATACCCGGGTAGCTTTCACCTACCGAAATAAACAATAAACATATTCATTTCCAGGTTGATTTACCTGACCTTGACCGTGGTAGGATACTTCCACCAAGGTGAGTTTACTGATTAAAAGTATGGCGTAGTCTCTCTCTCTCTCTCTCTCTCTCTCTCTCTCTCTCTCTCTCTCTCTCTCCATTCTGTTTTCTCCCCAATGTCTTCTTATTCTATCCTACAACAGTCACATTCACTCAACAGCTACAATAACTACAATGAATACCACTACCACTATTACCTGATTTGAGAGACATCTTTTCATTATTATATAGGACAAAAAAAAAACAAGGATTTGTTCTGAAGTGTGGGTCGTCACCTTCATTTTAGAACTTGGGCAGATCAATAACAAACGTAAAACAACACACACACACACACACACACACACACACACACACACACACACACACACACATACATCATAAAATTGGTCATAAATTGCCTTGTTTTGTGTATCACTGCCTTAAATACGGTGTGATGTGGAGAAACACTGAACCTAAAAGGTCGAATTTGTGGAGCTTGCAGAAGTCCTTTGGATTATTGAGGAAAAGATCAAAATAATTGTGTCTTGATTAAATGTTGTTTACAGAGAACTGACCAGATAGGTCAGAGGTATTTTATTTACACTTTAATGGCTTGATTAGGATATGTTGAGAGCTGGTAAGATAGGTCAAAAATGTTTACAGATATTTGCAAGTGATGATTTTTTTTTTTTTTTTTATGACAATGGCTGTAAAAGGGCAACATGCTATGGATATGATAAATGATTCTATGCTGAGTGGCACAGGAGATTTCGTAACATCTCTTGCCTAGCGACTTATTCTGCACATAACACTTCAGTATCGTCTGTATTTTATGTATAAACCATCGAGATAATAACTATACAGACAGCATACACGAGAATAGTAAGGTGTTACAGCAAAATAGATCAATGACGAGAAGATGGTGCAATTCTTCCAGTGCCATCTAGAATATGGCCAAAATTTATGAGCGTTTCCCAGTAATGATGATGATGATGATGATGATGATGGCGTCGAATAAGTAACGTAGATAGTAAGAGAGAGAGAGAGAGAGAGAGAGAGAGAGAGAGGGAGGGAGGGAGGGAGATTGGAGGATGTGGAAATGGTGATGATGATGGTGATGAGGACAAGTTGTCGATTAGGTAGTGAATTATTTGTGAAGGGCAGAGGCGAGGGAGGTAGGGTGGTGATGATGATGTGTTGTTAAATTAAGCAGCATTTTCAGTCGTTATAGAAGAGATATGACAGACGCTGAATAGAATGATCATGATGATTCGCTCTAAAGTTACATAATCAGTCGTAGAGAGATGGGAGCAGTTAGGTATGAGGTGATGACTTTTTTCCGTTAGGTGGTAAATTACTAAAGACGGCCAAAGAAAGGCGAGATGGTAGATTGTGGTTTTATTGTAAATCGATCATGACAGGGAGATTTGGAGTAGGTTAAGATTCTCTCTCTCTCTCTCTCTCTCTCTCTCTCTCTCTCTCTCTCTCTCTCTCTCATTTTTGTTACCACCCGTAGTGCTGTAACCGATACGATTCGCCGAAACGATATATCGCCGTTATTTGCATTTTTTCCGATTCAGAACCGAAACCGATATTTACTGTCGATATCGGGATATTGGATATGGACGAAAGAACATTAACATGACTTTTATCATTGGTTTGCCTGATTCTGTGTGAAAGTATGTTGTTACCTTTTATTGTTTTGACGCTTAAGTCTTACTCAGAATAATTAAAGGTTCGTAATAATTGAACAAGTGGAAAAGGAGAGAGAAAAAAAAGATCTGAAAGCCGAAGGCAGCAAGTTGAGAGTGAGGTATACCGTGTACGTGTACCGGTGGTGTGTAAGAATGATGTTCGTGTGGGTTTATGGACGTAAAGTGTTCACTCGTTGGCTTAATACGCGCGAAATACCAGCACCTATTTGTTACTGTATTCTTTATCTAGTTGTAATAGTCAACTTTCTCACTAGAGTCTAAATAACAAGTTATTTGCTGCATATACTATGGCAGAAGGCAGTAGATGGTGGCAATAAGAGCACAGTAACTCTGAGACACGGGATGAACGACGTCTTGCAATTTTGTTGAAGTCCAGGATAAACAGTAAAACAATACTTTACTTGATGGAAGAAGTTACCTATAGATGTTGCCAAGGCTTCTTCTTTATCATGCAATACTTACAGGGTTTGCAATTTTGCACTTGTGTGTGTGTGTGTGTGTGTGTGTGTGTGTGTGTGTGTGTGTGTGTGTGTGTGTGTGTGTGTGTGTGTGTGTCTGTGTGTGTGTGTGTGTGTGTGTGTACAAATAAATATGGATAGAGAGATAGATGATATCGTATACACAAAGGATAGTCCGTAAATCGAAGTGTGTAAACGTCTTTTGATGATATGTATGTATGGTCGTTCGTGTGTAAGCTACTAGTATTTGTGTATGTAAATGATGCCCTGATTCGAGCGTCATCTCAGATCGAATATTTAGCATGGCTGAAGGGGTGATCCGAAGCGTCGCTTTCTTTAACCACAGAACCCTCATTGCATAGCTTTACAAAGTAAATAAGATATACTTAACTGGAAACTGTCTTAAAATCTACAGAAACATAGCATTTTGTGTGTGTAATGTGAGCCACTACAGTACCTATGTATGTGGTTGGCATACACTAAAGTGTGTTATGCTTTATTTCATGGAAAACGGTTTTAATCAGGTTACACCGTATATGAGGATCAGTCTTGGACTACTAGTGTGTTAAATCCAATCTCAGCAATAGAAGCAGGTGTATTTTTTCTACTAAGCACTAACTCTCGGCTGATCTGACCCGAATTGGCTAATGATCAAGACATTAAGTACTGTGGGCCACAAAAGTATCGGTGCTTATTGGTCCAGTGCCTACCGACATAGGGCTGGCAGCGTGAAGCAGATCGGACACTAATATTTCACAGTCCTTCGTTCTATTGTCCAAATGGTTTCATGCATATTGTGCACCGATATAATTGTGACCCATAGCACGTTTAGATACAAAATAATGTTGTTTAATTCTATGGTTAATGGCCGGGGGGCCAAGATTTTACATACGGTACGGAACTTTAGAGTAAAAATGTTTTATTACATGGTAATGACCAGAAGATTATATATGATATGCGTTTCATATATCGTTAAATCACCATGATCTGCCTTAAATTTAAAAGTTGTTTTATGTTCACTGTTTGTCTTATGACTTAGTGTTCCGTACTTTTACGGAAACAAAAGTTATGGTATGTGCTTTATGTTTCCTATTACTTTGCCCAGTTTTCATTTTATAACTTCTTTATAATTAAAATCTAATTATAAAAGCTAAAGAAATTGTTATTCAATGAAATGTTATATAGATATAGTTGAGATTAGATTTGCAAGTAACGACCAAATTTTCCACTAAATTCCTGAAACTCAAAGAAAGGCAATGATAATTAAATTGCGTTTATTGTTTAATCGTACCGTAAGCATTTTGCTGGAGATTAATAAGGGAAAAAGATGAAACGAAACACTTTTCTGCTCACAGCTCTTGTACCATCGAATGTAAATATTAAGGTTAAATAATATCACTCATGGAACACCGCCAGTGTGTGTGTGTGTGTGTGTGTGCGTGTGTGTGTGTGTGTGTGTGTGTGTGTGTGTGTGTGTGTTGTTTGACACTCGCAAGTTCATACAAGTCTGCCACAGGTCTTTGACAGAAGACTGTTTTCTTGGTAATTGTGTCGAGCTTCATTCTAACAAATGATATATCATGATTTAAATAATTCGTATGTTCTAGTTCAAGCATTTTATTATTTAAAACTGGCATTGGAATGTGGGATACGACCGTGTCTCAAAAATCATCAGTACACCGATAGTTCACACTACAGTGGTGGAGAAATAAGTACTACAGAGTAGGGTCATTAGGTAAAACAAGCATTTATGTATTTTTCATTGTTTCTCGGCAGATTAGGATACGAATCTGATTACCGGATAATTTTTCCCTTCCGATATCGATATTAATCGACTCTTGCCTGCCAATTTACAGCACTAACCACCGACCGATTTTATATAACTTTTATCAGACCTCTATCAGCGGAAAGGTACCGTAACTGAAGGCTGTAGTCAACTCTTCCAGGTTGAAAAATCGTTTGACGAACCAGTAACAGAATCACTGCAGTTACGTGGTTAAGAGATTATTTGTCACGGTCATTTAATCTCACATGGATTGTAAACTGAAGAGATGAAACTGTGGGAGCGATTGATGATGATGATCATGATGATGATGATGGTTTTAGTATTCCTGAAAGAATGTTTTGTGGTAGGTGGGGGCGTTCACCATCCACTAACTCGAAGTAGTGATGCTGTCGGGTGTCTGCCCTTTCCTCTCCTCCATCCTTCTTTCCTTCCATTCACTTCTTTCTTTCATTCTTTCCTCGTCCTTCTGCCTACGGGTAACTTTACATTCCCACTTCTGTCTTTCTTTCCTTCATTCTTTCCCCGTCCTTCTACCTGTGGGTGACTCTACGCTGGGTGACAAGCCAAATGGTTTTCTGTACACCAGGAAACCATTTACTACGCTAAGTGGTAACCATATAACCAAATTTTGGCGCCTAGCGGTTTAGTGGGTAATTATTGAGGAATGCCACTCAGGGATGAGTGAGGCTGGTCACTCTCATCTTAAATGTCGGGACCAACTGCCTAGCCCCGGGCTCCTACGTTCCTCATGGGACAATGTAGGATTGGATGATGGATGGATGGATGAAAGAATTTTTGTAGTAAAACAGTCGAAGGAGAATGGTGAGGGATGCTACGTAATAATGACGTTTTGTGTGTGTGTGTGTGTGTGTGTGTGTGTGTGTGTGTGTGTGTGTGTGTGTTTAGCAAGGGTGTAAATTGCCTAGGAAGGTTAGAAATGGTGAAGGGGAGAGCAGAGAATCTTTGAGGATTGACTGTGAACTTTTTCTCCTACTGTATTTAAACTGAGGCTATAGTTGAACATCTACTGAACAATACTCTTCGATGTGTTATCCTGATTAGCTTCTGGTATTTTCTGTGATCTGTTTCTCATATGCCATTTTCTCCAACTTTTCCCTGTGTTAAGTGAGTGAATATATTACTTTTTTACTAACTGTAGTCTAGCGTAGCCTATGTCTTGCCTTGTTTTCCATGTGTTGCTTCTACAGTAATATATCCAGATACTCATGGTTGTGTTATGTGGAGGGATGACTATATTAATTCATTTATTTAGTTTGCATGTTGTCCTTTATAATAGATGGATATATCATGCAGTACTAGTTTTTTACGACGCCCGTTGGACTGGTCTAGCTTCGTATTTTGTGTGTGTGTGTGGGGGGGGGTTGTGTGTGTGGGTGTGAGTGTGTGTGGGTGTTGTTCCATCTTCAGTATTTTTTCCCCTTAACTATTTTCTGTGATACGTGAATGATTAGATTACCTCATTGACTTTCTGTGGACTGTTATACCTTTATTTTGAATTGTATGGTGTATGCTATTTCCTTTCTGGCTTTTTTCACTTACTCTCCTGTGAATTATGTTGTGGCTGTATTGGCTTTTCATTGATTAGCTTTGATTGGTTATCTCTGTGTTAGCTTTCTATGATATACAATGTTTCGTTACTTTGTAACTGATTCTCCCCTCTGTGATGAATAGCATTATACAGTGTGGCTTTGGATTAGCTCTGTTCTGGCCTTGTGTGGTGTCCCTTTTATAGCCTTTTTAGGAATATTCTGCTAAAATAATAATTGAATAGTTTTTACTTGAGAAGCCTTGTCCTGCTCTTGTGTGGTATGTGTTGCTGCTTTAGTTTTTAATCTTGAATTTGGCTTTCTGATTTTTTTTTTCTTGGTGGGAACAATCATGCATGCTTCTTTCCTTTGGTTCCTTCTTCCTTGCATATAGAAAAAAGGCGAGTAGAATAGTTTCTGCAATATATAGGTTTTCTGTGATAAATGAATGCGTATAATCAATGAATAGAAGCTATTCCATTAAAACTTAAATAATAATATACTGTATCCATTTACCCATCGAGCGATAGTGAGTTATTAAAGAAGGTACAAGAGTAACAGCACATACTACACAAATACAATTTTATATCATTCATTACTTATGTAGAAGAGCTAGTTACTGTTCAAAGCAAGGAGAACAGCACTCAAAAGACAGGGCAACACAAAGCTATACCAACCCAAAGCTTGCCCACTGGGCTTATCTTTCCACTCATTTATCACAAAAAGCATTTGTACAAAATATTCTACTCACATAATATTTATATGCAAGGAAGAAGAACCAAAGGACAGAAGCTCGCAAGATTGTTCCCTAAAAAAAAAAAAAAAAAATAGAAAGGCAAATTCTTGATCAAAAACCAAAACAAGCAACACATACCACACAAGAGGAAGACAAGGCTTCTCAAATCAAAGCTATTTAATTGTTTTTATTAACAAAAAATATTTCTAAAAAGGCTACAAAAGGGACACCACACAAGGCCAGAACAGAGCTAATCCAAAGCCACACTGTATAATGCTATTCATAACAGAAGGGAGACTCAGTTACAAAGTAACGAAACATTGTACATCAGAGAAAGCTATTACAGAGATAACCAATCAAAAGCTAATCAATGAAAAGCCAATACAGCCACATCATAATTCACAGGAGAGTAAGTGAAAAAAGCCAGAAAGGAAATAGCATACACTATACAATTCAAAATAAAGGTATAGCAGTCCATAGTAAGTCAATGAGGTAATCTATTCATTCACGTATCACAGAAAATAGTTAAGGGGAAAAAATACTAACGATGGAACAACACCCCCCCCCTTCACACACACACAAACACAAACACACACACACAATACAAAGCTAGACAGGTCCAAGAGTAGTCATATAAAGCTAGTACTGCATGATATATTTATCTAACATAAAAGACAACATACAAACTAAATAAATGAATTAATATAGTCATCCCTTCACATAACAGAACCATGAGTGTGGATAAATTACTGAAGAAGCAACACATGGAAAACAGGGCAAGACATAGGCTACGCTAGACTACAGTTAGTAAAAAAGTAATATATTCACTCACTTAACACAGGGAAAAATTGGAGAAAATGGCATATGAGAAACAGATCACAGAAAATACCAGAAGCTAATCAGGATAACACATCGAAGAGTATTGTTCAGTAGATGTTCAACTATAGCCTCAGTTTAAATACAGTAGGAGAAAAAGTTCACAGTCAATCCTCAAAGATTCTCTGCTCTCCCCTTCACCATTTCTAACCTTCCTAGGCAATTTACACCCTTGCTAAACACACACACACACACACACACACACACACACACACACACACACACACACACACCACACACACACACACACACAAAACGTCATTATTACGTAGCATCCCTCACCATTTTCCTTCGACTGTTTTACTACAAAAATTCTTTCATCCATCCATCCATCATCCAATCCTACATTGTCCCATGAGGAACGTAGGAGCCCGGGGCTAGGCAGTTGGTCCCGACATTTAAGATGAGAGTGACCAGCCTCACTCATCCCTGAGTGGCATTACTCAATAATTACCCACTAAACCGCTAGGCGCCAAAATTTGGTTATATGGTTACCACTTAGCGTAGTAAATGGTTTCCTGGTGTACAGGAAACCATTTGGCTTGTCACCCAGTGTAGAGTCACCCACAGGTAGAAGGACGGGGAAAGAATGAAGGAAAGAAAGACAGAAGTGGGAATGTAAAGTTACCCGTAGGCAGAAGGACGAGGAAAGAATGAAAGAAAGACAGAAGTGGATGGAAGGAAAGAAGGATGGAGGAGAGGAAAGGGCAGACACCCGACAGCATCACTACCTCGAGTGAGTGGATGGTGAGCGCCCCCACCTACCACAAAACATTCTTTCGGGAATACTAAAACCATCATCATCATCAATCGCTCCCACAGTTTCATCTCTTCTGTTTACAATCCATGTGAGAGTAAATGACCGTGACAAATAATCTCTTAACCACGTAACTGCAGTGATTCTGTTACTGCTTCGTCAAACGATTTTTCAACCTGGAAGAGTTGACTACAGCCTTCAGTTACGGTACCTTTCCGCTGATAGAGGTCTGATAAAAGTTACATAAAATCGGTCGGTGGTTAGTGCTGTAAATTGGCAGGCAAGAGTCGATTAATATCGATATCGGAAGGGAAAAATTATCCGGTAATCAGATTCGTATCCTAATCGGCCGAGAAACAATGAAAAATACTTAAATGCTTGTTTTACCTAATGACCCTACTCTGTAGTACTTATTTCTCCACCACTGTAGTGTGAACTATCAGTGTACTGATGATTTTTGAAACACGGTCGTATCCCACATTCCAATGCCAGTTTTAAATAATAAAATGCTTGAACTAGAACATACGAATTATTTAAATCATGATATATCATTT
The DNA here is from genome assembly GCF_032717465.1 of Coenobita brevimanus. Classification (NCBI taxonomy): domain Eukaryota; kingdom Metazoa; phylum Arthropoda; class Malacostraca; order Decapoda; family Coenobitidae; genus Coenobita; species Coenobita brevimanus. The sequence goes on from NC_137003.1 coordinate 27,585,504, forward strand.
ATTAGAATGAAGCTCGACACAATTACCAAGAAAACAGTCTTCTGTCAAAGACCTGTGGCAGACTTGTATGAACTTGCGAGTGTCAAACACACACACACACACACACACACACACACACACACACACACACATACACACACACACACACACACACACACACACACACACACCCTGGCGGTGTTCCATGAGTGATATTATTTAACCTTAATATTTGCATTCGATGGTACAAGAGCTGTGAGCAGAAAAGTGTTTCGTTTCATGTTTTTCCCTTATTAATCTCCAGCAAAATGCTTACGGTACGATTAAACAATAAACGCAATTTAATTATCATTGCCTTTCTTTGAGTTTCAGGAATTTAGTGGAAAATTTGGTCGTTACTTGCAAATCTAATCTCAACTATATCTATATAACATTTCATTGAATAACAATTTCTTTAGCTTTTATAATTAGATTTTAATGATAAAGAACTTATAAAATGAAAACTGGGCAAAGTAATAGGAAACATAAAGCACATACCATAACTTTTGTTTCCGTAAAAGTACGGAACACTAAGTCATAAGACAAACAGTGAACACATAACAACTTTTAAATCTAAGGCAGATCATGGTGATTTAACGATATATGAAACGCATATCATATATAATCTTCTGGTCATTACCATGTAATAAAACATTTTTACTCTAAAGTTCCGTACCGTATGTAAAATCTTGGCCAGCCGGCCATTAACCATAGAATTAAACAACATTATTTTGTATCTGAACGTGCTATGGGTCACAATTATATCGGTGCACAATATGCATGAAACATTTTGGACAATTGAACGAAGGACTGTGAAATATTAGTGTCCGATCTGCTTCACGCTGCCAGCCCTATGTCGGTAGGCACTGGACCAATAAGCACCGATACTTTTGTGGCCCACAGTACTTAATGTCTTGATCATTAGCCAATTCGGGTCAGATCAGCCGAGAGTTAGTGCTCAGTAGAAATAATACACCTGCTTCTATTGCTGAGATTGGATTTAACACACTAGTAGTCCAAGACTGATCCTCATATACGGTGTAACCTGATTAAAACCGTTTTCCATGAAATAAAGCATAACTAACTTTAGTGTATGCCAACCACATACATAGGTACTGTAGTGGCTCACATTACACACACAAAATGCTATGTTTCTGTAGATTTTAAGACAGTTTTCAGTTAAGTATATCTTATTTACTTTGTAAAGCTATGCAGTGAGGGTTCTGTGGTTAAAGAAAGCGACGTTTCGGATCACCCCTTCAGCCATGCTAAATATTCGATCTGAGATGACGCTCGAATCAGGGCATCATTTACATACACAAATACTAGTAGCTTACACACGAACGACCATACATACATATCATCAAAAGACGTTTACACACTTCGATTTACGGACTATCCTTTGTGTATACGATATCATCTATCTCTCTATCGATATTTGTTTGTACACACACACACACACACACACACACACACACACACACACACACACAAGTACAAAATTGCAAACCCTGTAAGTATTGTATGATAAAGAAGAAGCCTAGGCAACATCTATAGGTAACTTCTTCCATCAAGTAAAGTATTGTTTTACTGTTTATCCTGGACTTCAACAAAATTGCAAGACGTCGTTCATCCCGTGTCTCAGAGTTACTGTGCTCTTATTGCCACCATCTACTGCCTTCTGCCATAGTATATGCAGCAAATAACTTGTTATTTAGACTCTAGTGAGAAAGTTGACTATTCCAACTAGATAAAGAATACAGTAACAAATTGATGCTGGTATTTCGCGCGTATTTAGCCAACGAGTGAACACTTTACGTCCATAAGCCCACACGACCATCATTCTTACACACCACCAGTACACGTACACGGTATACCTCACTCTCAACTTGCTGCCTTCGGCCTTCAGGTCTTTTTTTTTCTCTCTCTCTCTCTCCTTTTCCACTTGTGCAATTATTACGAATCTTTAATTATTTTGAGTAAGACTTAAGCGTCAAAACAGTAATAGGTAACAACATACTTTCACACAGAATCAGGCAAACCAATGATAAAAGTCATGTTAATGTTCTTTCGTCCATATCCAATATCCCGATATCGACAGTAAATATCGGTATCGGTTCTGAATCAGAAAAAAATTCAAATAACGGCGATATATCGTTTCGGCGAATCGTATCAGTTACAGCACTACGGGTGGTAAGAAAAATGAGAGAGAGAGAGAGAGAGAGAGAGAGAGAGAGAGAGAGAGAATCTTAACCTACTCCAAATCTCCCTGTCATGATCGATTTACAATAAAACCACAATCTACCATCTTGCCTTTCTTTGGCCGTCTTTAGTAATTTACCACCTAACGGGAAAAAGTCATCACCTCATACCTAACTGCTCCCATCTCTCCACGACTGATCATGTAACTTTAGAGCGCATCATCATGATCATTCTATTCAGCGTCTGTCATATCTCTTCTATAACGACTGAAAATGCTGCTTAATTTAACAACACATCATCATCACCACCTACCTCCCTCGCCTCTGCCCTTCACAAATAATTCACTACCTAATCGACAACTTGTCCTCATCACCATCATCATCACCATTTCCACATCCTCCAATCTCCCTCTCTCTCTCTCTCTCTCTCTCTCTCTCTCTCTCTCTCTTACTATCTACGTTACATATTCGACGCCATCATCATCATCATCATCATCATCATCATTACTGGGAAACGCTCATAAATTTTGGCCATATTCTAGATGGCACTGGAAGAATTGCACCATCTTCTCGTCATTGATCTATTTTGCTGTAACACCTTACTATTCTCGTGTATGCTGTCTGTATAGTTATTATCTCGATGGTTTATACATAAAATACAGACGATACTGAAGTGTAATGTGCAGAATAAATCGCTAGGCAAGAGATGTTACGAAATCTCCTGTGCCACTCAGCATAGAATCATTTATCATATCCATAGCATCTTGCCCTTTTACAGCCATTGTCATAAAAAAAAATCATCACTTGCAAGTATCTGTAAACATTTTTGACCTATCTTACCAGCTCTCAACATATCCTAATCAAGCCATTAAAGTGTAAATAAAATACCTCTGACCTATCTGGTCAGTTCTCTGTAAACAACATTTAATCAAGACACAATTATTTTGATCTTTTCCTCAATAATCCAAAGGTCTTCTGCAAGCTCCACAAATTCGACCTTTTAGGTTCAGTGTTTCTCCACATCATACCGTATTTAAGGCAGTGATACACAAAACAAGGCAATTTATGACCAATTTTATGATGTATGTGTGTGTGTGCGTGTGTGTGTGTGTGTGCGTGTGTGTCGTGTGTGTTGTTTTACGTTTGTTATTGATCTGCCCAAGTTCTAAAATGAAGGTGACGACCCACACTTCAGAACAAATCCTTGTTTTTTTTTTGTCCTATATAATAATGAAAAGATGTTTCTCAAATCAGGTAACAGTGGTAGTGGTATTCATTGTAGTTATTGTAGCTGTTGAGTGAATGTGACTGTTGTAGGGGAGAATAAGAAGACATTGGGGAGAAAACAGATTGGAGAGAGAGAGAGAGAGAGAGAGAGAGAGAGAGAGACAGAGAGAGAGACAGAGAGAGAGAGAGAGAGAGAGAGAGAGAGAGAGAGAGAGAGACTACGCCATACTTTTATTCAGTAAACTCACCTTGGTGGAAGTATCCTACCACGGTCAAGGTCAGGTAAATTAACCTGGAAATGAATATGTTTATTGTTTATTTCGGTAGGTGAAAGCTACCCTGGTATGAAAGTTGGTCAAGCACTCACCTTGATCTTTCCCTTTCTTCATTTACCCAGTTGCTCATGATTAAACATCTTCAGCCTGTGTAGATTTGGACGGGGGGGGGGAGGGTGGGGTAGGTGTGGCTTGCGTAGCTATGGACGGGAGCATGAGGCCTAAAATCAGGGAGGAAGTGGGGAGGTTAGGGGGATTTCTTGCTGGCATGCCCTGTACTACGCACGCGTAGTATCGGGCAGGGGGATCAGGAAGAGGGAGGGGGATGGGGAAGGGAGAGGGGGAAAAGGGGGAGGGGAGGAGGAAGGGGGATGGGGAAAGCAGGGGAGGAGACGAGGAAGGGGGAGGGGGATGATATCCGTAATAAAAGTCATGTTAAAGTTTCTCCCGTCCATATCTGATATCCCGACATCGACAGTAATCAGTATCAGTTCTGTATCGGAAAAGTCAAAATATCGACGATATATCAGTATGAAGAATCATACCAATTGCAGTACTATATATATATATATTATATATATATATATATATATATATATATATATATATATATATATATATATATATATAATGAGAGAGAGAGAGAGAGAGAGAGAGAGAGAGAGAGAGAGAGAGAGAGAGAGAGAGAATTTCACTAGAAGAAAGCTACCCGGGTATGAAAGTTGGTTAAAGCCACTCACTTTGGTCTCCCTTGGCTTGGGCATTCACGCAGTAGCTACGGTACAAGGTGGACGTGTGTGCTCTCATTAAGCCAAAATCCATTTAATAACATTTCGGGACACTTGCAGACAAAAACGTGTCCATACTGCACATCAAACGTTATGACATAACGTGGCGGATTTTCAACTCATTTGCTCAAGAGGCACGGGCGGGTGAAGGTGAAATAATGCGATCTCGACTTCCCCTCCCAGCTCTCTTAGGAAAGATTATGGTAATTCTCTTGATCTTGTATTATGGACTAAAGTCCATATATATATATATATATATATATATATATATATATATATATATATATATATATATATATATATATATATATATATATATTATCCAGCGTGTTCTGAGTCCCGACTTCTCGGGTACAGACACGGTGCAGTCCTGAGTTCTTTGTTCCCGACCGGGACAGTTCTAGCAAGGAAGGAAAACACACAAACCACTGGTCAGAAGGCACACTTATATATTATCAAAAGACAAATACACACACCATTCTATGAGCAAAACTGAGGAACTTACGATGACTTAAAATAATGTTTACAACAATCACTTTCTTCCTAGTTCAGCAAGTCTGACCTGTACATAGAGTTACACACAGTGTCGCAGACAAATATGTCAGATACATTATATTCAACACACACGGACAGTATAGTAGAGTATATCCAATATGACAGGCACGCCACATGGACGACAATATATATTCAAGCCCTTAACCCTATTCGGTGCAACCCTTGGCGATTTCCCACACTTACGACCCTAGTATCGAGAAAAGAATCTTGAGTAATATTATTGGTTTGACGAAGTGAAAGGAACGCATTCGAACACGTCGGCGCCGTTGCAAGGCAAGCGCCGCCAAACATATCGTACCGCACCCGCGCGCACTGAAACACACACACACACACACACACATACACACGTTTAACTATTATCAAATTTAAAATTAATGTAAATATCAAATGATAAAATATTTTACCATTCACCAACGCTTATCATGTTCGCCATATATCAAAGCCGTAGGCTATATTTTCAGTCTGAGGGCTGCAGTATCAATAAACCGTTTACTGTTGTCTCTTACACACACACCGTCCATAACATGGAAGTTGATAGCTTACACATCTTCCTCATCATCATCACCACCCTTCCTCCCTCACACTCACCACCTCCCATCTTCCTCACCACCACCTTCCCTCCCTCCATCACCCTCACACACACCACTATATTCCCTTCTACCATACTCTCCGTCTCACTACCACCGCTTTTTTCTCACCACCATCTCTCTCTCACTCGCCACCGCTAATACTCTCTTTCTTCCTCACCTTCATAACTCCTAAACCCACTTTCAGTGGATTTACTACTAGGTAGACTAGTTGATGGAGAGGTAGCTATTAGTCAAGGAAATCTAATAATGTAAGCATGTAAATAATACCTGGTTATACATGCGAGTATTTTTTTTTATGCAAGAAAGAAGGAACCAAAGGGCAGGACCTGCAAATTGCTCCCTCCAAGAAAAAAACGACAGCAGAGCCAAATTCAAGATCAGTTCATTTCGAGATGCCTGGACACACTGTGTATGAAAGACTGGAGACCGTAGGCAGTAAAAAAAAAAAAAAAACAGATGGAGACAATTCCAGAGTTGACCTGTTGCATACATGAATGACTGGAGCAACGGTTAACTCTTGCATTAAAGAGTTGGACAGAAAAGGGCTGAGTTTGTTGCTAAGACGGGTGCTGCGTGCCTGCTGTGGTGGTGGAGGGATGCAAGCAGACAGTTCAGAGGAGCAGTGACCATTGAAGTGGCGATAGAAAAGAGACTGATGCAACAGTGCCGCGAAGAGACAGAGGTTGAAGGGAGCCAGTAAGAGGAAAGTTAATGAGACGAAAAGTCTCCGACTCCATCCTGTTGAGAAGAACTGTGTGTGAAGCCTCCCCACACATGACAGCTGTGCTCTACACAGGAGCGAATAAAACCCGTGTATAAAGTCAACAACTGTGCAGGGCCGTGGGTTAGGGCTTCCTGACTAAAACCTCCCTAAGTGAAGAGTCCAGTCCTGCTGTGGACTAAAAATGGAAAGTTCATAATGATGATGATGAGAATACTACCATATATTTCTTTCTAATGACTGAATATAATATTTAGCTACGCGAGTTTCAGCCACACTCAAAAAGTGTGTAACCTGGATACGGGACGAGGACCCAACTCGCCATGTATCCCACCAACCACTTTCCCCAACCTCCTCCCTTTAGAAAGTAGTTATTTATTTTTCAAATGTCATTACAACTATATAATAATGAATTTATAGAAGTAAAAGATTATTCTTATTAATTTTACACGTGTGGGGTGAGGACTGAGTTGGTGCGTGAGGACTGTGTTGGTGTGTGAGGACTGTGGTGGTGTGTGAGGATTGTGTTGATGAGTGAGGACAGTGGTGGTGTGAGGACTGGTGGTGTGTGAGGACTGTGTTGGTGTGTGACGATTGCGTTGGTGTGTGAGGACTGGGTTGGTGAGTGAGGACTGTGCTCGTGTGTGAGGTCTGTGGTGGTTTGTGAGGATTGTGTTGGTGTGTGAAATATAATCTATTCGTGAGAACAAAACAGACTCGACCTTCTCATGGACCCACTTCACGTATAACTAAGGAGTGAGAAACAGGTAGACCTTTATCATACAAATGGATGGCGAGTGAGAAAGGACCGGGGAGTACAGGAGGTAGATCAGGCAGAAGGCGGTAGATGTACGGGAGATAAATGCTTGAAAAGGCATACATATTGCATAATAATTGCAAAATTCCACATCAACAGCCTTGTGCCTTACCTACCTCCTATTCTGCCTGCCCCTCTGTTCTATAATAAAGGTCTACCTGCTTCTCACTCCTTACAGCTGAAGGAGGTCCTTGAGAAGGCTGAATCTGTTGTCACCAATATATTATATAGGTATTTCTAAATCTGAGTACTGCAAATTAAAATTGAAGGGCACAGAGAAATATTTAGTTATAACCAATTATTCAAAGGGCACGGTAGCTCTATCTGCTCATGCTACGCCCCAAGGAGTATTCAGAGCAATGCAATAACAAATATTCAATTATGAATAGTTATACCCAAAACATCATCAGTATACAGTATAAATCAATGGTTATTCAGTGGGGCAGTCAATCCCAAAATACCGACAAATTAGTCAGTAGACTGTCCTTCTGATGTCAGTTTATTAGTAATTTCCCACTGGTCAATCACTAGCCTATCACTGAGACCTTTGTCGGTCAGCCAGTCAGTCTCTCCAGAAGTCAGTCCCTTGATCCTCTGTTAGTAGTCACCACGAGAAAATGCAGCTGCCAGCCAAAGCTCCGTACATGCGGGATCACCATTAAATTCTTACGAGTAGACTGTTAACCAGGAAACGTGCCAGTCTTTGGATTACTGAATCGCTTAGAGCAGCCTGTAGCTTCCTGGTTAAACCCTATATCTCTTGTAACCGGAGAACAAGCTGTTCCCTGGGTAATGCACAGGCACAGTGTGGATATGAGGGGTTAGGTCCAGAGCCTTGCCTGGCGCTTTCAAGGGAGACAGCAATCAGGCCCCAGCTCCTTCTCTACACTGCGAGACCATGCTTCATTTCAGCTGATCCACCCCCTGTTGCATCGACCCCTGGTAAGTAAAAAAGATCCCGGGTGCCAATTAACTAACAGGGCCCTCAGTGACCCACAGCCCGTCACAGGTCGAAAGAGTAGTAACCGTTAACTTGGGGCTATCCATGCCTATGCTCCTATGTATTTTCCGGCGGTATTTGATCCTACGCACTCGAACATCCTTTTTACTCTACACTTACAACTAATATAAGTAAGCCGGAGGATTCTTATGCTGCAAGATCCTCACCTTCCGTATCTCTATTTACATCTATCATATAAGGAAATTTTTAAACAAAAATATAATCCGTATATAACGTAAACTCAGTCATAATCTATATTCACAGACATGCATATTCATTCTTAATTTCCAAAACAAGACTTTCACTGATTGGGCATGTTACTATAGCATTTCATACATACTTTATTTCAATTCTGATCACAGGTGTGCTTGTGACATACTTGACATTGTTTCGTGAACGATTTTGCTTTGGGGCGATTCTGAGTGTATCCTGGACCATAAAGAGACTCCAGGCATGAATGACACTTGTGCTGCTTGCCTGACCTATTCTCATGTGTTACTTCTGGGACGGCCTCCTCTACATCTCCCTGTCCGAGCATCAGATTCATCTTAGCTATTGTATTCCTGGTCAGACCACAAGCCTGAACTTTTCTTCTTTCAATTTGCAGATTACACAATGCCTTCACTAACTGCCAGCCATAGGAGATTGAAGCAATTTTTCTTGGGTCCTGATTATTATATAACGAATAAATTGTCTGTGAATTTACTCTGGCAGTGTTGACAATGTAGCCAAGGGCATTCACTGCCCATCTTCTAGATTTAGTGTGTACTGTATGAAAACTTATTCTCTGATCCATAATGTCAGTGCCTCCTTTAGTGAAATCATACAATATATATATATATATATATATATATATATATATATATATATATATTTCAAATCATCATCCTTGGAATGCCTAATATAGGGGAAACTGTGCTCAGAAGTAACACATCTTTCTTACCTTTGCTTTTGGTGGGTGTTACATAGGATTCAGTGTCATTTCCTCCCCGTGTTTCTTCCAGTAAACTTGGTATGACCTATCTTCCCTTTCTGTGACTATCTCTGGTGGTATGCCTTTCCTAGTAGAATCTATAGTACCTAAGGCTGAGATACCTTGTATTTGAAGCCACTCCAGCAACTCTATACTGGTGTACAATCTATCCAGGCTAATAATCCTACCTCTAAGGTCGACTGAGTCTTGTAACTGACTTACCAGAGCTTTCACTGTTGGGACCGTACCGCGTATGTAGTGTGGTCCTGGCTCTCCAGGTTTACCTGAATATACAGCTGTCCTAAAGGTAAATGGATATCTAACAGCATTAATAGATTTATATTGGAGGCCGTAGAGTACGGGTTTGCTCTTATTGTAGTCTGAACCCTATTTGTGTTCTGCACCCATACAACGTTTCATCAGTGGTCAAGAAGGCACCTGGCTCTAACACTGAGCAACAACAATTACTGAACTGTTCAAAAAGCTCCCTGATTGCTGCAAACCGATCGTGTACCCATCTCTGGTGTCTGGTATCAATGTTGATCGTGTACCCATCTCTGGTGTCTGGTATCAATGTTGATCGTGTACCCATCTCTGGTGTCTGGTATCAATGTTGTTAAAAGTTATGTCGGCATGTAAGAAACCAAATCGTTTTACTGACATGACGGCTTCAAATATTGGGTGACCAAACCCTTCCATGAAGAGACGATTATAGCAATATTTATTTTGTCCCAACAAACCTCTTGGATAGAGCAGGCCAAAAAAGCTTTTCAATTCTATGGCATCAGTCATCTTGACGTGTGTTGGTATTTCAGCAGTCAGTATTAGAAATTTCGGTAATTATGCCTTGTGTTAGCATGGGTTACAATACCATCAATCATATTAGATGTTATAAACAACTCCCATGCCATTATTTCTGTATTAGCTGACCTTGCCTCTCCTAACAAAACATCCTTCACTAGGCAATACCTTCTCAACAGGCCTACCTTCTGTATGATTGGTCCATATTATTGACTTACCGATATCTAATTTTCTCTGGGGTTTCTCTAAAATGCAGGTATATTCCCTGAGCTCGTGTGGCAGGACAAATTCGTCATAATTATGTTTGTTCAAGCACTGGTCCAAAGAACTGATTAATCTATTTTTCACCAGTGGCTTTCTGTTTCTGAGTGGTACCCACTCTTCTTCATTTTGTCAACATTCTGATCATCATCTACATCGTCGCCCTCAGCTACTCTATCCAAGGCAAGGTCATCATCATCATCATCGCCAACTACCTCTTCCAAGTAATCTTCGACTGGGTCGTCAACATAGTCGAAAATAAAAGCAATGACTACGTCCGTCGGCACATCCACCCCGTCCCCTAATTAATGCCTAACTAACCGTCGTCCAGCACGCCTACACGAGAGCCGCGAGGTTTGTGTGTGTGTGTGTGTGTGTGTGTGTGCACATTACAATGCACGTGTGTGTATCTGTGTGCACAATACAATGCACATGTGTGTATCTGTGTGTATGTGTACGAACAACCATTTCATTGGGTATGAGGAGTCATAGAGAAAAAACAATGAATAATACATAGATAATAAAATTAGTGAATGAAATAACTATTTCACTAGGTATGAGGAGTCATAAAGTATGAACAATGAATAATACATAGAAAATAAAGTAGTTTTAATGAAAATAGGAAACGTATCGTACGTCTGGAAGCTGTGTTGATGCCGGTTAGGCTTGCGTAGGCTAAGGTCCCAGATATTTCACTCATCTTCGAGCGTTTTCTTTTTGTTTAGCGCTCTCCACGGGGAAAAAATCGTTAATTTTAGAGAAAACGCTCGTTTCAACCCAGTTTTTTCGCTCAGAATCACCATTTGTTGTGTTTCCAGTAATTTAATAAGAAAACAATCGTGAGACCATGCATTGCTTACAAACTAGAGTTTATTGGTAAAAATTAGTTAGGGCGTATCAAAAATGATACGGGGTGCACCGAATAGGGTTAAGTCTAGGTATTCTTGTGAAATAGACGAGTTCCTACCTAGTACAATGTATCCATGTGACATGGACGATGCCCTAGCTAATCTTAGGCTATGTACGTGTTACATAGGACGAGAGTATATAATGTCCTGCACTTAACTGAGGGGAGTGAGGGGGGGTATTAGTGAGTCTGGGGTGGGTCTATTCACGTAGGGACAGGGACTGGGGGCCTGGGGAGGGGCAGGAGAGCACACTGGGGGAGGTTATGCTGACGTATGTTGTCCTGTGGGGGCAACACTGAGGGAGGATTGTCACTGCCAGGGAACTGACCTGAGGGCGGGTGTTGAACACTCCGTGCATGAGATCACAGGTAGTACAGTTCACTATGGCACACTGAGAGGGGGAGGGATAACACCGCAGCTGCCAGGGGGGTAGAGAAGGGGGGATGGAGCACTGGGAGGGGTTGGTCAACACAGGGGAGAGGCACCACGGATATAGGGAAGGAGTCACGGGGGTTGATTCACTGGGGGAGGGGTCCATCAACACTGGGGAAGTGTACAATCGTAGGATCTAGTACTCACGATTCTGGTAGAGTGGAGGACATAGCCCACGGGGAGTTAGGGCCTACACCGAGAGCTTCACATGGCGGCCGGGCGTGGGAGGGCGGCCACCTGGCGAATAGTACAGGGAAGGGTGGTCCGTGAGGTCGCCACTAGTCCTGGAGGAGTGGGTGGGTGGTGTGTTGGGTGGCTCCCTAGCCTCTACAGCCCGGCAGGAGGCAGGGCTCTCCGCGTTAGGGCCGATGAGGTACCAGGAGACGCGCTGCTTGGTATTGGCCCTTAATCGTTGTCGGGGTCCTGGGAGAGGACCTGGGGAGGCCCAGGCCTGGGGTTGGGTGTGGAGAGAGAGGCGCCTGGGGTGGGCTGCTGCCTCGTTCTGCAAAGGCAGCCTTCAGGGAGGATCTGCGGCCGCCATCGCTGAGGGAGACTCGGCTACTGGAAGAGGCACCAGGGGAGGCCTGCTGACTTCGGGGGCTGTGGTCTCGCCATCCGGTGGAGGCCGGCATGGGTGAGCTGCGGCCTCTTGTCATGGAGGAATCCGACAACATCTAGGGCTGCAAGGACAGGACACAGGGCCTCGGGGACGTCATGCCCACTCTGGTCTCTGGTGGGGTGCCTGAAAAGGAGCAGAAACTGCCCTCTCGTGTAGAGGGGCGGGTAGAGGGGCACCTTACTCTGCCACCAGAGTGGTGGTTGGGGCAAGAGATACCTTCCTCTGCAGGAGCCTGGGGACTGGCAGAGGAAGAGTGGCCAGGGCCCGGCTTTCCTACTTGGTGGGGCGGAGAGGCCCTGCCGGAACTCTGGTCTGGGCTAGAATGGGAAGATCCAAGGGACTCTCCCTCTGTCAGAAAGCCATGTTGGGCACTGTCTGGACTCACACGGGGAACAGGAGGGCAAGAGGAGTCGGGGGAGGCTCCTCTAGGCACTACAGACCCTGGCGGTGGGGAGAAGGTGCCCGATGGATACGCCTGGCTATTGCCACAGCTCTGTTGGAGGCTGAGCTCTGGCCGTAGTTCTGGCGGGGGGAAGAAGGCACCCGATGGATACGCCCAGCTATTGCCACAGCTCCGATGGAGGCTGCACTCCGGCCATAGTCTTGGAGACGGGGAGAAGGTGCCCGATGGATATGCCCGGCTATGGCCACAGCTCTGATAGAGGCTGCTTTCCGGCCATAGGGTCTGGGACTCCTGTCCCAGAGATAGGACTGGGGGACGATGATGTCTCATCCTGTGTGGTACCTCTGTCAGAGAGTACCCCAGGGCCCGCCTTCCTCCTTGGGGCTGCAGACGAGGGTCTAGTGGATGTGCTGGCGTGCTGGCTCCCGAAGGGGGTTGGCAGAGGTTGGCAAACTGACGGTCCTTCCACCCATAGTATCCCCGGCAGGTGATACTGTGCCGCTGCTCCTGTGGGGGAATAGCAGCTTTTGAGGCTCCTCCTGAGTCCTCTATTAAAAAGGAGGCTGATCCAGGGGACTCAGCATCCACTGCAAGTCCCACTCTGATTCTGGCAAGCGTTCCCTTCACCGGAGAGTGGTGTACTTTTCCTGTACACTTCTGGGTGGTTTTCCTGCAGAGAAGAGGGGTGTCGGGTTGCGAGGGAGATAAGAAGCTCTTGCCTGGAAGGTATGACAGGTGAGCCAGCCTCCCTGTCATCTCCTGGTGGGGTGCGTATCACACCCACGTACTCTCCTCCTGGGGTGGTGGTGTCCGGCTTACATCTCGGCGTGGGTATTTCACCACCGTGGTGGGGGTGAAAGTCACGTCCCCATGACTGGAGTTGGAACATGTCGGAGTTGACGGTGCGGTGCAAGGGGGTAAGATGGTGGAGGAAATTTGTCCAGTAGGTGGTTTGTGGATTGGGCTGGAGATACGGGGAGTAGTAGATGGTAAGGGATGACAAGTCGGGTGCGTGCCGAAGGAGTTGGAAGAGTTGGTGAGCGCCCTGGATGCGGCATCTGCACCCTTGGTGTGGGGTCCAGAACATGGCTGTGATTTCCATGTCCAGTGGAGGTGTTGGAGCATGTGGGATGAAATCGGGCTGGAGACTGGAGAGGGAGGATGTGGTCGTGCTTTCATGAGGACATGTCAGGTAAATCAGCTTAGTGGGGCGGGCAACTGGGATATTATCTGAGGGGTGGCATGGTTTAGATGTGAGGGTGGCGTCATTAGGGGTGGGAGTCGGGGGCGGGGAGGGCGTTTGGGTGTAGCGGGCGGGTGGGCATGACAGGTGGCAGGACCAGGTGCGGGTGGTGGCAAGTACGGGCATGGATGGTGAGTGGGGGGTGGGGATGGGCGTGTGGATGGTGGGGTGCAGGGAGGTGGCATAGAGGGTGGTTGTGGTGATGGGGGGTGGCAAGGTGAGGTGTGGGTGGTTGTGGGGGTGGGGCTGGGAGGTTGGTGGGCTGCGGTGGTCGGAGGGGACGAGGAAGGTGAGGATGTGGTGGGAGAGGTGTGAGGTGGTGGGGTGGGGGTTGAAGGTGGGGAGGGGCAAGACATTGGGGGAGCAGGTGTGAGCGGCGTTGGGGTTGTGGTCGGGATGGGGGCATCAGACATGGTGGGAGTGTTGGTGGAGAAGGAGGGGGAGAGGTAACAGGCAAAGGAGTCCTCCGGCATTGGAGAGGTGGCAGGAGGTGGGGTCGGCGGTGGCTGGCGTCGATGGGGTAGCATGTTTGGCAAGGGAGAGCGACACACATGTCGGTTCCTGTAGGTGGGGTTGACGTGGTGATATTTGAAAGTGACTTGGCAGGGGTTAGAGACACTCACTGTTTCACAGGGGCCAGTATAGCAGAGGGCTAGCTTGGGTGGGGTGAGTAGGGTGGCAGTCATAATGAGATCGCCAGGTTTGTAAGGGGTGGTAGGTGCAGTATCAGGGGCTAGGTCTTGTGTGGTTTACAGATGATGGAGCTTCTGTTTAAGATGGTGCAGGGGGTTGGAGGAGGTGGAGTTTGCAGGGGCTTGTAAATGACGGCAGAGGGGGAGCAATAGAGGTGGTTCGCCGAATACCCACACGTGCAGTGTGATGCCATTCTCACGTGGGCAGGTGCTCATGCCCCACTGTATTATCTTGATGTGCAAGGGCCAATCATCGATTTGCGTGGTTTCAATCCTGGTCTGCACTTGATTGAGCAGAGTGTGGTGGTTACGCTTGCAGGTGCCATTTCCTTGCATCAGTATGGGGAGGAGTGGAAAATACTATATCTGAAAAGGGTAGGTAGTTCAGTCCAAACTTTTCCTGTGAATTCGGGCACATTATCAGAATGGAGGGCATGGGGGATGCCAAAGTATGGGAACACATGGCGAGTTAGGGCGTCTGCGATGGCAAGGGCGTGGTGTTCTTTTATAGGGCACGCTATCAGAAACTTAAAATTGGTGTCTACAAACGTGATGATGTAGCAGTAGCCCGATTTAGCTGGAAGGATGCCAATGATATCAACTGACAGCAGTTGCCACGGTTTACTGGCCACAAAATGGCCAGAGGGGCCCTGTGTGTGGGTGGCATCATTCCCAAGGACGCACGCTCGACAGGCCTGCATGACTTGTTGCATGAGTTTGGAAGGGTGTGGGGCCCAAAAGGTGTCATTGAAGGTCTGGAGCAATTATCTCGTGCTGAGGTGTATCTCGTTGTCAGCGTGGAGGTGGGTGAGGGTGTATAGGGCGGCATTGGGGTCAAGAACTATGTGGCCGGAGTGGGTGTATAATAAGTTGCCGTGTTGTTGTAACTTGGAAAATAGGTGGGCAGGCATCCAATCAGGGCAGTCCTTGGCATGTCAACGTTCCATGAGGGTTGGCGTGGTCTGGATGGCATTCACAGGGAGCCTAGAGAGGGCATTGGCATTCGTGTGGAGTTTGCTGGGTTGGTATGATATTTCAAAGTTGAATTCTTCTAGAGTCTTCCTCCAGTGGATCATCTGCGCATTCTTGGTGTTGGATTGGCGGAGCCATTGGAGGGACTGATGATCCGTGATGATGGTAACGTGGGTACCCGCCAGGTATGCGCAGAAGTATTCTAGTGCCCAGATAATACTGAGGCACTCCTGTTTTGTGGCTGCATAGTTACATTCCGCCTGGTTGAGGGTGTGGCTGGCGGGCTGGCGTAGGCAATGATACGTTCCTTGCTGTCTTGTACCTGGGCTAGCACACCGCCGATGGCCACCAGAGACGTCGGCGTGCAGGCAGAATGGTATAGTGTAATCAGGGAATGCCACTATGGGGGCTGTGATGAGCTTGTCCTTGAGGGTCCGGAAGGCTTAGAGACGATCTTCTGTCCAGGTGAATGGTTCCCCCTTCTTGGTGAGGTCATGCAGCAGCTTGGTAATGGTTGCAAACCCTTTCACAAAGTGCCTGTAAAAGGAGGCGAGGCCTATGAACGTGCTGATCTTATGCACGTTCCATGGCAGGGGGAGTTCAGCTATAGCCTTGAGTTTTTCAGGGTTGGGTGCGATGCCTTCCTTCGATATGACGTGCCCCAAGAAGGAGACCAATCTCTGGGCCAGGACACACTTGGAAGGGCGGAGCTTGAGCCCGGCTTGGCGTATCCTGGAGAAGACCTGACGTAGGCGGTGGAGGTGGTTGACCCAGGTCCCACTAATGATGATGACATCATCGAGGTAGGCGAGGCAAACCTCTCAAGCGAGCCCGCTGAGTACGGACTCCATCAGGTGGGAAAATGTAGCTGAGGTGTTGCATAGGCCAAAGGGGAGCACGTTAAATTCGTAGCTCTTCCCGCTGCTGGTGGAGAAAGCACTCTTTCCTTGATCCTCCGGGTGAACGGGGACCTGCCAGAATCCTGACTGTAGGTCCAGGGTGGAATAGAATCAGGATGCCCTGTACAGGGAGTCCAGGGAGTCGTCGATTCTTGGTAGGGGAGTGGCATCCTTGGTGGTGACATCATTTAGGCGATGGTGGTCCACGCAATATCGCAGCGTCCCATCTTTCTTTTTGACAAGGACGACGGGAGAGGACCATGGGCTGGTTGTTGGAGATATCACGCTGACATCTAACATGTCCTGGACCTGCCAATCTTTCTCCGGCTGTTGCGTGGGGTTCTTCCAGCAAACAGGTTGCTGGACGGGAGGGCCCATCATGTGTATTTCGTGGGTCAGGATGGTGGTGTGCCTGATGTCCATGGGTCCTGACGTGAAGATGTCCCAAGTCCAGAAGTCATCGCAGATTGGTGGTTTATTGTGGGGAGAGATGGTCAGGGAGTGGGGGCACAGCCGGAGAGGTGGGGGGAAGGGGTGTGGTGCAGTGCTCGGCTTTCTCCATCTCACCCACTACTAGTCCCTTAGGGAGGGTGAGGGGTGAGGTGGAGAGGTTAGCCGGGTGGACCGCGGCGAGGTGAGGGGGAAGGTGGGGGAGAGGAGGCAGGAGGTGGTGGTGCCCGCCGATATGGCTGGGGCTACATGGGTGTTGGTAGGCCGGTGCAAGGGGAACCAGGCCTCGTGGTGGGGAGAAATAGTGACGGCAGAGGAGAGCGCTGTGGGGAAGGTGGGGGGTGGGGGTGGATGGGGAGGTGTGGGGCCACGGGGGAGGAGGGAGGGAGGAGAGAAGGGGGAGCAGGAGGAGGGGGGGTGTTGCTTTGTGGCACATGCAGAGAGGTTGAGGGGGCGGATCTGGTGACTTGTTAAAGTGCAACCGCCTTCCGTGGCAGAGAATGTTGGGCTGGAGTTTCTGCAACAGATGCAACCCCAAGTAACCATCATAGGCATGGCAAGTGGAGTCATATATAATGAACTGATGTGCAATTGCCTTCTGATGTGTCTGGACACAGAGGGCCTGTGTTTCCCCATGGATAGGCAGGGGGCCGTCCCCCACATCCACAAGGTGGGCCAAGGTGGGGAGGCGAGGGCCGAAAGCTCTGACGTGATTGGAATAGAAGTGATGGTATAGGCAAGGCCTAGCTGCTCCCATGTCAACCAACAGTCGAGTCTTCACCCCATTCAGCCTGGCCTAATCGTAAACTGGGGGATGGTATTTGTGCGAGGTGGCCCTCTCCACCGTGGGGAGGTATGGGGGCAGTCCTAAAAATCCAGTTGGGGTGAGGCACCCTCCCCCTTGCTGCCTATGTCAGCCTCTTCAGCGTCGGGGACATCAGTGGGAGGGAAAGGTTCATCCAGTGGGTTGTTTTCAATAGCCGACACCTTGCAACACCCCCGGTTCGCAGCCCTCCACCGGACGGCTTTCAAATGTTCTTGAATGTTGTGTATGGGACAGTGATGGCTGCATGCGGTGAACTCCCAGGGACTGATGGAGATGAGGTTGTATGTTTCCCTGGGAGTGGGTTGCTTTTTAGTGGGGACGGCTCGTGGTAGGGCTGGTGGTTCCTGGAGCGACGGGTTTGGGGTGGGTGTCCGAGGCTTGGGGGCGGATTGCAGGTGGGGACTCTGCTTACTGCCCCTATTTGTTGGGGAGTGGTGCGAGCGGGGAGCAGGCACCTCACGAACGGGATATCCCTGTCGATATCCCCAATCGGGTCGTAGATGGTAAAGTGTTCCCTGACCAAGCTCAGGAGTATCAGTAGCGGGGTACAGTAAAACCTCGATTTAATGGCACCCTAGAGATCCCTGAGCATGCCAAAAAAAACGAAATTCCGTTAGATTCAGGCTTACACCTACTGATACCCCTGGAATTCATGCTAACATACTTTAACACATTTCTAACCTGCCCCATCCCGACCACTTTTCCACCACTGACTCCCCCCAGTCCCGACCATTTGAGGAATGTTTTTTTTTTTAGCTCAAACCTTCGCTTTTGGTGAGAAACATCGAAAATTCATAGAGAAATTGCTCACCTGAGGTTTAAAATACTCATTACAGGTAGAAGTACCTCCTTACCTTACTGGGTTTTCTATCAGGCTGGCACCAAAGAAAACGACTTCTATGGGAGGATAACTATTTCACACCACTCATAAACGGTATTTATTTATTTACTTGGTACGAATTTATATGTAGTTTGAGAGTATATTGGTTTTCAAGCAGTAATATAGGCATTATAAGCATTGTTTCACTCACTAATATCTGACCTTTTTTTCCCACATTACCTGATCATTTCTGGCTGTTTCTTCCTCTAATGCTATGTAAAGTTTGTCCTCCACATTGTCATTGATTGGGGAATCACTCTGGCCCTGAATTTCGTACCATGGCATGACATGGCTATACTGGCCAGGTCACTGATAACAGGTGAATTGCTGGGACAATGGCATGCAGGGGGGGGGGGAGGAGGTCATGCTGGGTAAGGCATTGTCCCTGCCTGGTATCTTGTTGAGGAAGATGTCACGTGTATACGTACCAAAAATGACTCGCGAAAATTGAAAATTGTGCAAATTAGGGACCTTGCAATTTTTTCACGTTTATGTACGTCGACGGGATTGGCAGTGACAAAACGTGTGGACGTTAAAGAACGTCGACGGGACGCTGTGGGTTAAGCATATAAACATGTGCAGACATACAAAATCAATAAAAAAAATTATATTTAGAACAAAAGAAAGCAGGTAGGTTTGGTGTTGTACTGTAGTAAACTACTGTACAGTATTCTAGGTAAGTACAGTACAGTAATCCAGGTAAGTACAGTAATCCAGGTAAGTTAAGATGGTATCACATGGTACCTCGTATCAGGAATGGCCAAGGAAGATTTAAGTGGAACAAACCTTGGACGCTATCATACACATTCCTTGTATTCTCGGCAAAGGACATGCTTCTCACACTGTTGCCAGAGCCCCGTCTCACGACTGTGGAAAGCAATTGCTGTTGCTGATTCGGTAAAGAATAAGGAGAAGCAACTTTTTTTATAAACAGGTACACACGCCGATGAGAAGTATATATCAAGTCACATTATCCAGGAGTTGTTGTTGTGATACTTTCAGGTGGCGACTGGTAGCAGTATGGCTGGTAGCAGTACGTCTAGCTGCAGAGGAGTCCTCAGTTCTAAACACATGATTATTTTATCAACATCACAGTTTCCTAGGGATAGGAAATATTAACTCTTTATAAGGGTTTCAAAACGATTGATATTTATTCTAAAATATCGATAAGTATTCAGTGTTAGGCTAAATATTCAGTGCTGTAGTACAATGCATTCTCTGTTGAGTCACCTGGGTTTTGGTCACACTGTTTTGCCCATCATATCCTCGGCAGGAATCCATCAAGATGAATTCCAAATGCCCGTGGTATCGTTGGCAATTTTACCTCATTACCAATCCGATTTACAATTGTATCCTCAGCAAACCTCGTATGAAGTGCCGTGTGATTTTTCACTTTGGGGTCAGGCTAGGCTGGGAGGAAGACTGAGTAAGCATAAATATGCCCCATTGGTGGGAAACTGCAAACACAGGATCGAGATGCACGCAGCACCAGTCACATTTTAATTTCTTTCTAATATTTACCCATTTGGGTGGAATTTTTTATTTTTTTTGCATAAACATTCCTTGGGAGATTTCTGCCATTAGTTTGGGGTTGCTGTTAGAATGACTGCTGTTAAACCGAGGTTTTACTGTATTAAACACATGTTGGTCCCGAGTTTGTAAGTCTACCTCCGGGTAGGTGGTGGCAACGAGACATCATGTTTGAATGAGGGTGTCGTCTAAATTCCCATCATAAGTGAATGTGTTAAGCAGGGAGAAGGCGACGACGTTCCCTAACGAGGGTGTAACAACTTGGGTCGCTATTTGTTGAAATTGATCCCCATTTCAACTCTGGTACTGCTTTAATGGCTATACTTGAGACAATCTTTCTGAGTTGGGGGAGCGTGACTGCTATCTTTTCTTGGTCATTCTCAAAATTTATATCTAGCATAGCTTTGATCATACACATATACATATGTATGTCATACAGTTCGGAGATGAAATTGGGAAGTTGTACGTATGGTTTGGCTACCATGTTTGCCAATTTTCTGTTCCTTGCCGTTCCATTGCTGGGTCAAGAACCACTGCTAGCCACCAGTGTTATGCAGCGTGTTCTGAGTCCTGACTTCTCGGGTACAGACACGGTGTGGTCATGGGTTCTTTGTTCCTTACCAGGTCAGTACTAGCAAGGAAGAAAACCCAAACACCAATGGTCAAAAGGCACATTTATATAACATCAAAAGAAAAATACACACAACATTCTATAAGCAAAACTGAGGAACTTAATTACCATCTATCTGTTGCCAGATGCCTCAATCCCGTTTTGGGTGGCCACAAACAAATCGCCTCCACGTCGCCTTGTCCCCCGCAATTTCACTGCCCTCCTCCCAACTCACACCCCTCTCTCTCATATACCTCTCCACCCCATCCTTCCATCTCATCCTCGGCCTCCTCCTCGTTCTTCCCCCCTCCACCTCACTCACATAAACTCTCTTCGTCTGTTTTCACCCTTCATTCTCTCCACATGGCCAAACCACCTCAGTGTGTTCCTCATAATGCTTCCTATCACATCCACATCCACACCACAATGCTTCTTTATATCCTCATTCGTCAGCCTGTCTCTCCATGTGACTCCACAGGCTCCTCTTAAATAACTCATTTCCACTGCTCTCACTCTTGACTTGTGTCCTTCCAACAACGTCCAAGCTTCACTTCCATACGTTAGAGTTGGTATCACAATACTGTCATGTAGTAACCTTTTCACTTCCATGCTCACTTCCCTGTTTCTTATTACTGCTTTCAAGGAACCAGCAACCTTTCTTCCCTGCTGTACCCTTTCAAGCACTTCACCCTGCAAACCTCCATCCTTACTCATCACACTACCCAAGTACTTAAACGTACTCACATTTCCCAATTCCTCACCATCCAACCTCGCTGTACATTCACGCCTTCACCTCTCTCAAAGACCATCACTTTACTTTTCCCTACATTCACCTTTAGATTCCGTTTCTTACACACTCTCCCAAACTCATCCACCAAGCCTTGCAGCTCCCCTTCGTCTTCACTCAACAACACAGTATCATCTGCAAACAACAGTACAGGGAGTTTCCAAACACTACCCTCTCTCACCAGGGCCACTCCAACATCCACTACCCAACCTTGTACCTCTTTTATTACCCCATCCATGTACAGATTGAACAACCATGGAGACATGACACATTCCTGTTTCAACCCAACCTTCAAAGAGAAAAATTCACTTAGTTCACCCACAACCTCTTCCCTTCCTAAAGCCTCCCTGTTCTTCTCCAACTAATTCCTCTGTACTTTCTGTAACTCTATCAATAAGTATCCTATCATACACTTTTCCTATTATACTAAGAAGACAATGCCTCTATGATTACACACACTTCTTTTTCCTCTTTTCCTTTGTACAAGGGAATAATTATACCTGACATCCAATCCTCCAGGACTCTACCTTCCTCCCAGGCCAATCTGCACATCTTCCACATCCATTCTACTACTATCTCTCCCCCATGCTTCAGCATTTCACCACACACTTCATCAATTCCTGTGGCTTTACCCAATTTAACTTTCTTCATTGCTTCCACAACTTCTATCCTACTGATTTCTTTGTGTCTTCTCACCTCCCTCCTTCTCCCAGCCATTCCCCAGCCACTTATACTCACATTACTTCCATCCTGTATGTTCAACAATTCCTTAAAGTTTTCTCTCCATCTGCTCACTTTTTCTCCCTTCTCCACTAGTAATCTACTATTTTTATCTTTCACTCCCCTGCTAACCTCACTTCCACCCTGTCTTACTCTCTACACCTCTTTCTAAAACATTTTCTTACAGTCCCTCCACTTTACACTCAAATTCCTTCCAAATTCCTCATCCACTCTCTTCTTACTCTCTCTTACTAATCTTTTCACCTCTCTCTTTCTTTCTACATATAACTCTCTCTTCCGCCCTTCAACTTCTTCCATGCCCCTATTTCTCATCCATTCATTATATGCTTTCTTGTTTTGTGCCACAGCCTGTCTCACCTCTTCAGTCCATCATGCTGCTCCTTGCACCCCCCTCCGTCTTCCCTTCCTCCCACACACGACATCACATGCTGCACATATTCCTTTTGTAAATATCCTGCACACACCTTCCACGTCCCCCATCTGCTCCAATTTATATTTGCCCAATCATTCCTCCATTTCTCTGTTATACTCTGTCTTTTTCTCATCCTCTTGTAACCTTTCCACTCTCCTTGCAACTACCCCTTCCTCTCATCTTTCCCTTCTTCTATTTCTCCATCTTACTTGGATCCTAATTCTGGCCACCACCAAGTAGTGGTCAGAAAGTCCAACCCCCCAACCTCTATAAGCTCTTGCATCCATTACACATCTTCGCATCCTTTCATCCACACACACATAATCAATCATTGCCTTCCTTTCATTCAGTTTACCACCCACCCTTCTCATCACTCGCCATGTATACCTGTGGATCATGTTATGCCTGAAGAGGGTATTGGCTATCGCCAATCCCCTCCCAGCACAAATGTCCACTAATGCACTGCCATACTCATCTATCTCAGCAGGCACACCCCACTCACCAACTATTCCATCCACCTTCACATTCCCTACTTTACCATTCATATCACCGATCAAAAACACTCATTCCTTCCAAACTTTTGCATGCATACTTCCACATTTGTCCAGAACTCTTCTCTCACTCTGCTAGCACGATCTTGCCTTGGCGCATACACACACACAATCGCCCAGATTTGTATTCCAACTTTCACCCTTACCCAGACAATCCTTGACCCAAGTGATCCATACTGTCTTATGCTCTTCTTCCATCTTTTACTCATAACTATTTATAGTCCCTCTTTTGCCCTCTCATTCTCACCTACTCCTGCACATATACCCCATCCATGCTCCCATTCTCTCACACTTTCTCCTCTCCTTTTTGTTTCAGTTATTCCACATACATCCACTTTCACACCCTCAAGCACTTAATTTAATTACAATTACTTAATATAATGTTTACAGGAATCACTTTCCTCCTAGTTGAGCAAGTCTGACCTATACACGGAGTTACACCTTCCTGATATAGGGCTATGTCCACTCAGTGTCACAGACAATATTTCACAAATATGTCACGTACATCATATTCAACACACACGGACAGTATAGTACAGTATACCCAATGTGACAGGCACGTGACATGGACGACAATATATATTCAAGCCCTTAAGTTTAGGTATTCCCATGACATAGAAGAGTTCCTAGCTAGTACAATGTATCCGCGTGACGTGGACGATACCCTAGCTAATCTTAGGCTATGTACGCAGTACATAAGACGAGAGTATATAATGTCCTGCACTTGACCGAGGGGGGGAGGGGGGTATTAGTGAGTTTAGGGTGGGTCTATTCACGTGGGGACAGGGTCTGGGGGCTTGGGGAGGGGAGAGAGAGCACACTGGGGGAGGGTTATGCTGACGTATGTTGTCCTGTGGGGGTGACACTGGGAGAGGGTTGTCACTGTCAGGGAACCAACCCAGGGGTGGGTGTTGAACATTCTGCGCATGAGATCACAGGTAGTAGAACTCACTATGGCACACTGAGGGAGGGAGGGATAACACCACAGCTGCCAGGGGGGAAGGGAAGAGGAGGATGGAGCACTGGGGAGGGTTGGTCAACACTGGGGAGAGGCACCATGGATACGGGAGAGGAGTCAAGTGGGTTGGTTCACTGGGGGAGGGGTCCAACAACACTGGGGACATGTACAATCATAGGATCTAATGCTCGTGATTCTGGTGAAGTGGAGGACACGGTCCACGGGGCGGAAGGGCCTACACCGGGAGCTTCACATGGCGGCCGGGTGTGGGAGGTGGGCCACCCGGTGAATAGTACAGGGGAGGCTGGTCCGTGAGGTAGCCACTAGTCCTGGAGGAGTGGGCAGGTGGTGTGTTGGGCAGCTACCTAGTCTCTACTGCCTGGCAGGAGGTAGGGCTCTATGGGCTAGGGCTGAAGACGGCCAAGAGACACGCTGCTTGGCACCGGCCCTTAGTCATCATCGGGGTCATGGGAGAGGACCTGGGGGGGCCCAGGGCTGGGGTTGGGCATGGAGAGGGCAGTGCCTGGGGTGAGCTTCTGCCTCATTTTCCAGAGGCGGCCGTCAGGGAGGGTCTGCGGCCACCGTCACTGAGGGAGCCTCAGCTACTGGAACAGGCACTGGGGTAGGCCTGCTGACTGTGGGGGTTGCAGTCTCGCCATCATGTGGGAGCTGGCCTCTCGTCCTGGAGGAGTCCAACAACACCTGGGGGTGCAAGAACAGAACACAGGGCCTTGGGGAAGTCACGCCCACTCTGGTCTCTGGTGGGATCCCTGAAAAAGAGCAGAAACCTCCTCTCGTGTAGAGGGGCGGGTAGAGGGGCACCTTACTCTGCCACTGGAGTGGTGGTCGGGGCAAAAGGTACCTTCCTCTGCAGGAGCCTGGGGACGGGTGGAGGGAGAGTGGCCAGGGGCCGGCTCTCCTACTTGGCGGGGCAGAGGCCCTGCCGGAACTCTGGTCCGGGCTAGAAGGGAAAGATCCAAGGGACTCTCTCACTGTCAGGCAGCCCCGTTGGGCACTACATGGGCTCCCACAGGGAACAGGAGGGCAAAAGGAGTTGGGGGAGGCTCCTCTAGGCACTACAGATCCTGGTGGCAGGGAGAAGGTCTATCTATCTATCTATATACCTAGGCTGATTCCCCCAAGGAAAGGGAGGTAGCCGAGACAGGACGACTCACTCTCCATTTACTCATCCATTCAAACACATTCATTTGCATCTTAGCCCCAAAGGGGAGAACGGACAGATCCTCACCGCACCACACCGCACAAGGGTCAACTGGGCAATGCAATCAGTGACATCCGCAGCAGGGCCCGACAGCAGAACTGGTTTACCCCTGCCACATCATAACAGACCCATCCCCTTACCCGCACCTGACCTGACTAGCTGATCAGACCAAATGCGGGAGAATATCCCCTCAGGGCTGCGTCATCACTTATTCATTCACAATTTCTCTCCATTTATTTCTGTCACGCACAGCCACTCTTCCTTGCTCAACAGACATCCCTCTCGCATCCAGCGCTCTCTTCACACTGTCCATCCATCCTATTCGTGGTCTTCCTCTCAGCCTTACACCTCTCACATGAGATCTAGTTATCTTTTTCACCAATCGCTCATTATCCATTCTCTCCATATGTCCAAACCATTGCAACACCCTCTGCTCAACTCTACCAGCCATCTCCCGAACAACTCCAGTTCTCCTTCGCACTTCATCATTTCGCACCCGATCCATTCGCGTCACTCCACACATACTCCTCAGACATCTCATCTCCATTACATTCAAACTTTTCCTCTCTGCTACACCCATATTCCATGTTTGAGCCCCATATAATGCAGTCGGTACCACAACACCCTCATACAGCCTTCTCTTTACATCCATTCTAAGTGAACGACATTTAAACACTTTTTTCATTCCTCCCAGCACCTTTCCTACTTCATTTATTCTAAACTTCACTTCTGCATCTATTCTTCCATCCACAGCAACATGTGACCCTAGATATTTAAAACAATCTACCTCCTCAAGCAACTCACCGGATACACCCGGCTATTGCTACATCTCCGATGGAGGCTGCACTCCAGCCATAGTTCTGGCGGCGGGGAGAAAGGCATCCAATAAATACGCCTGGCTATTGCCAGAGCTCCGACATAGGCTGCTTTCTGGCTGTAGTCTTGGTGGTGGGGAGAAGGTGCCCAATGAATAAGCCCGTCTATTGCCACAGCTCAGATGGAGGCTGTTTTCCGGCCATTGGATCTGGGACTCCTGTCCCAGAGGCAGGACTGGGGGACGGCAATGTCTCATCCTGTGTGGTACCTCTGTCACAGAGTACCCCAGGGCCCGCCTTCCTCCTTGGGGCTGCCGATGAGGGTCGTCTGGTGGACGTGCCGATGTGCCGTCTCCCGAAGGGGGTTGACAGAGTGTGGTGAACCGATGGTCCTTCCATCCACAGTATCCCTGGTGGGTGATACTGTACCACTGCTCCTATGGGGGAATAGCAGCCTTTGAGGCTCCTCCTGAGTCCTCTATTAACCCTCTTAGGCTCAGTCACGTGAATCGCGGTCCTAAGTACAAAAATACTGGCAAAAAAATAAGTGTTGGGGCGATTTGTGTGAAATATTGGTACGTGTCAGTTCGCACGTCTATCTCCCGAGGTAAGGCATTGGCAACACTGTGACTGCTCTGATGAGACAGTGTGTACCAGAAAAACCTCAGTATTGCATGAGCAGCTGGGCTGGAGGGTTGCGTGGCAGTCAGTTGTCCCTTTAAACCCACCATTTTCTCCCTCCCACCCGAGGCACAAGCCATTATTGAAATATTGTGATTGTAAAGTGTTTTTTTTTACTATAATGTGAAGTGATTGTGTCTATGGAACATAGATATATTGTTTGTAAAGCATTGGGGCCCGTTATGAGCCATTAGGCCTACAGGCAGGAGTCTGGTTTGTTATACTGGGGTTTCCACTCTCCTTCACCTTGCCTGTAAATGATGAGTAGCTTACCTTTTTACAGTGAAGCCAATACTTATATTTGTGAAACATATAGTGCCTGGATTGGTGAAACAACTGACTTACTATTGTAGGTATTATGTATGCCATAGAGATATGCAACAGTCACTAAGGAAACAGGCGGTCACATACGCCATAATGTTAGGAAGGGAATAAGAGAGGAGGTTGGGATGGAATCATGTGATAGTGTTTTATATTGCATATGGTTTAGTGTGAAACATAATTTTAAAATAGTGCAGCAAGTGTTCACCGAGAAACATTGCATGCATTGACTGACCTATCTCTAACCTAGCACAAGTATCAGAGACAACAAATACGCCACACAATCACAGACTTCAGTGAAAAGGTATTGTACCAGTCTCAGACAGTGCTATATTGCATATGGTTTACTGTGAAACATACATATAAAATAGTGTAGCGAGTGTTCACCAAGAAATATTGCATGCATTGATTGACTTAGCGAAAACATAGCACAAGTATCAGAGATAATAAATATGTCACAGCCACATATATATATATATATATATATATATATATATATATATATATATATATATATGTATATATATATATATATATATATATATATATATATATATATATATGTATATATATATATATATATATATATATTTATATTTATATATATATATATATATGTCATGCAGTGAATTTTCATGGAGAAAGCTATTGAGTGCATCGCATGTGTTTTAGGCAAATGTATCGCAAGGAGAGGAGAGAATATGCCACATCCACAGACACACACACACACACACACACACACACACACACACACACTACATAACTCCTCATCTTTCAACAACTGAATCTCCTGCCAGCATCTCAACACTTCTGGAGGAAGTGAGTTATCCATATTTGTATATTGACCTATTTCTATAGTTCAATATTTTTTACACAAATAAGTAATGTTTTTTACATACACACATATGAGATGGAAGAAAGTTCCGCTTCAGTATCAGTACCTAACAAAAAGACTAGTGGTCATGTCGAGTTTCTCAGAGCACTATCAAAAACCTTATGATATTTTACGTGTATACTTTGAGTAAAA
The DNA here is from genome assembly GCF_032717465.1 of Coenobita brevimanus. Lineage (NCBI taxonomy): Eukaryota > Metazoa > Arthropoda > Malacostraca > Decapoda > Coenobitidae > Coenobita > Coenobita brevimanus. The sequence goes on from NC_137003.1 coordinate 27,613,710, forward strand.
AAAGAAAATAATAAAACGTAACAAGTGAAAATATGTACGCGTGGGTGAGGCAGGGAAAGAATGTTTTTTATCTCGTGTGTGGGTAAGGAGGAGTATTTTAAGATTGTCGTTCAATTACTTGAAAACTACTGGACGTATCGATTTCCCGTAAGAACGATGATAAATAGCAGTATATTCTGCGTATGTTCAGTATCAGAATATAAGCCTTTGGGAGCATTTTCTCATCAGAAAAGGTCGGGGAACAGACTGTTTTTTCCTTGCTTCAGGTAAAAGTCGATAGCACTCCAAGGAGCTATCTCACTTGGTCAGCCAATTACTCGAAAACTATTAGGCGTATCGATTTCCTGTAAGAACCATGATAAAGAGCTGTAAAGTCTACGTATGTCCAAGACACAACAATGTAATATCTATGATAAGAATTCGTTGTTACGTAGGCGGGAATATTGCGTATGCTGTGCTCGCATGACGAAAGTGACGCATGGACTTGAGTTCCCAGTCATTTTTGGCGATTTACTCAAAAACTATGAGGCTTATCGAAACCACCTGGGCTCATTACAAAGCTCGTGCAATTCTACATAATATTATACAATAAAAACATAAGGTGTGCAGGAAAAGTTCAGAAAGAGAGCTCCTTGAATTTTTTTCAAAAATGGCTTTCAGTTTTTGGCTATTTTCTCGAAAGCAATAAATCGTATCACAACCAGACTTGTCTTTTTAGAAAGCTGATGAAATTCTCTATGAAAACTTCCAATAGCATTTTCCTGTATGATGGAAAGCACTCGAATGGTGATGTTGGGAAGTGACAGTGATGTAAAATGTTTATTCACGACCACCTGTTTTATTTGTTTTTTTCTGCTTTTTTTTTTTTTGTGCTAATCAGGTAGAACAAATATCGACGAATAAGATGATATATATTTCATGGCAGTATATTGATGTTTGGGTGGCGAAAGGAAGGAGGGAATTCGTGTTATTTGCCATGTGCGGGCACCCAGGCCGGGCAGCCAGGAGGATAAAATCGTGCAAAAGAAAACTTACCAAAACTTACCGTGTGTGAGAGGGTTAAAAAGGAGGCTGATCCAGGGGACTCTGCATCTGAGGGTCTGCTTGGGAACTTGCCACTGCAAGTCCCACCCCGATTCTGGCGAGTGTTCCCACCTCCGGAGTGTATTGTTCTTTTCCAGTACACTGCTGCTTGGTCTGGCTGTGGAGAAGAGGGTGTCGGGTCGCAAGAGAGATAAGATGCTCTTGCCTGGAAGGTATATATATATATATATATATATATATATATATATATATATACACGCACACACACACACACACAGTCTACACCTGATAATGCAGTAAATAGTATCCATTTCTGTAAGAAACGAGTGGATGTAAAAATTTTTCTTTAACCTGCGTTGTCCCGTCGATGTTCTTTAACGTTCACACGTTTTGTCATTGCCAATCCCATCGACGTACATAAACACAAAAAAATTGCAAGGTCCCTAATTTGCACAATTTTCAATTTTCGTGAGTCATTTTTGGTACATATACATGTGACACCTTCCTCATCAAGATGCCAGGCAGGGACAATGCCTTACCCAGCATGACCTCCTCCCCCCCCCCCGTGCATGCCATTGTCTCAGCAATTCACCTGTTATCAGTGACCTGGCCAGTATAGCCATGTCATGCCATGGTACGAAATTCAGGGCCAGAGTGATTCCCCAATCAATGACAATGTGGAGGACAAACTTTACATAGCATTAGAGTTAGAAATGATGATCAGGTAATGTGGCAAGAAAAGGTCAGGTATTAGTGGGTGAAACAATGCTTATAATGCCTATATTACTGCTTGAAAACCAATATACTCTCGTACTACATATAAATTCGTACCAAGTAAATAAATAAATACCGTTTATGAGTGGTGTGAAATAGTTATCCTCCCATAGAAGTCATTTTCTTTGGTGCCAGCCTGTTAGAAAACCCAGTAAGGTAAGGAGGTACTCCTACCTGTAATGAGTATTTTAAACCCCAGGTGAGCGATTTCTCTATGAATTTTCGATGTTTCTCACCAAAAGCAAAGGTTTGAGCAAAAAAAAAAAAAAAAAATTCTAAAATGGTCGGGATTGGGGGGAGTCAGTGGTGGAAAAGTGGTCGGGATGGGGCGGGTTAATTCCTACCTTTTCCTTATACTTGCTGAATTATATAACCTGTGTAATATTTTGGAAGAACCCTTCATCAGCCCCATACTTACCTTAACCCGTCACGTCCCGAGGTTTTCCGCACCTCCGACATCCCCCAGTCCCGAGGTATTTTCGGAAAAAATTTTTTTGGCTAAAACCTTTGCTTTTGGTGAGAAACATCGAAAATTCATAGAGAAATCGCTCACCTGAGGTTTAAAATACCCAATCCAGGTAGGGGTTCCTCCTTACCTGACTGGGTTTTCTAACATGCTGGCACCAAACAAAACGAGTTCTATGGGAGGGTAACTATTTTATCCACTCATAAACGGTATTTATTTATTTACTTGGTACGAATGTATATGTAGTATGAGAGTATATTGGTTTTCAAGCAGTAATAAAGGCATTATAAGCATTGTTTCACTCACTAACTAATCACCATACCTGACCTTTTTTTGCCACATTACCTGATCATTATTTCTTGCTGTTTCTTCTTCTAATGCTATGTAAACATTGTCCTCCACATTGTTATCGATTGGGGAATCACTCTGGCCCTGAATATCTTTACTAGCCAGGTCACTGGTAACAGGTCCTTTGCCAAGACAATGGCGTGAGGGGGGGAGGGAGGAGGTTATGCAGTGTAAGGCATTGTCTCTGCTTGGCATCTTGTAGAGGAATAGAGGAAGGTGTCATGTGTATACATACGAAAAATCATGCGCGAAAATTGAAAATTGTGCAAATTAGGGATCTTGCAATTGCACGACGTACTGGTACGTCGCCGGGACTGGCAAATGCAAATCGTTGCAACGTACCCATACGTCGACGGGACGGGGCGGGTTAAATGAACTTTCCATCAACCCTTCACAAACTTGTCAACTCTTCATCATCTCATGAACATCAATCTTTACCACCAGCATAATATCTACTCATGAAATTACTAGAAATAGTTTGATTAAAACATAAATATATATAAAATATAACTTATTCGTTGGCAAGATATTTTATTATAGTCTCTGTTCAAATATCACTGGATCCATGTTCTGTGTTAGCGCCAATGCCTAGTGACATCACGACTGCACCTCCCCGTGACCTCTCCGTTGTGTCTGTCCCAACATGTTATTAGATAGACTTTGGATTAAACATTAGCCTGCTTAGATTTAGACACATGGTGTGAGGCCTAATAATCAGGAGGGGAGAGGGGGAAGACTGTTTGCAGCCATTCTCAATACTACTCACGCTTAGTATTGCGCAGTGTGGGAGGGGGGGTATTGTTTGAGGGCATGCCCGTTGCTATTCTATGCATGTCCAGTACTACGCACGGGTAGCTGGAGGAAGGGGATGATTGCTTGAGGTCATGCCCATGAGTAGTCATGGGCAGGGTTGTGCTACTAACGACACAGAGTAGAAGCCATCGATCAGTTAGGGATAAATGTATACTTCTAGAATCATGGGCATCTACGTACTGATGTTGCTTCATGAGGGCACTAATGAATTACAGACGACCTCATTAAGCACTCAAGCTTCATTCTATTGAGCAGCACTTAAAAATGACCTTACTTATTTCAGGGAATAAGGAGGACTATAATATCTAACCCCTCCAACTATATTATGTTTGCTTTACCTTGGCCTAAATTGCCAGCTCTCCATCTTGAATACTATTTTGACAATAGATTAAACACCAGAATATGATGTTGGTCACTAAGAATTTATATGGAAAAGATGTAGAGCCACAGTACTGTCTTTCTGTGGCAATGAGCTACGAAAAATAAGCCCAAAAAAACGAACATTTGGGACAAGTTTAAGTGAATGAACTATAGTAAAGTCTCCCTTGATCTATGAAAAGTTATCTGGAGATATGTGGAATAAATATGCCTCAAAATATAGAAAAGCTCATATCATTCGAAAAAATACCAGTTGTTGGACCATTCCTTCTGTGAATTTATCGTTGAGATCGATCTATATATCTATTGCAAGACGCCTCAATCCCGTTTGGGCTGGCCACAAACAAATCGCCTCCAAGTCGCCCTGTCCCCCGCCATTTCACTGCCCTGCTCCCAACTCACACTCCCCTCTCTCATATACCTCTCCATCCCATCCCTCCATCTCATCCTCGGCCTCCCCCTCCCTCTTCCCCCCTCCACCTCACTCACATACACTCTCTTCGTCAGTCTTTCACCCTCCATCCTCTCCACATGGCCAAACCACCTTAGTGTGTTCCTCATAACGCTCACTATCACATCCACATCCACACCACAACTCTTCTTTATATCCTCATTCGTCAGCCTTTCTCTCCATGTGACTCCACAGGCTCCTCTTAAATAACTCATTTCCACTGCTCTCACTCTTGACTTCTGTCCTTCCAACAACGTCCAGGCTTCACTTCCATACGTTAGAATTGGTATCACAATACTGTCATGTAGTAACTTTTTCACTTCCATGCTCACTTCCCTGTTTCTTATCACTGCTTTCAAAGAACCAGCAACCTTTCTTCCCTGCTGTATCCTTTCAAACACTTCACCCTCCAAACCTCCTTCCTTACTAATCACACTACCCAAGTACTTAAACGTACTCACATTTTCAAATTCCTCACCATCCAACCTCGCTGTACATTCACTGACTTCACCTTTCTCAAAGATCATCACTTTACTCTTCCCTACATTCACCATTAGATTCCGTTTCTTACACACTCTCCCAAACTCATCCACCAAGCCTTGCAGCTCCCCTTCGTCTTCACTCAACAACACAGTATCATCTGCAAACAACAGTACAGGGAGTTTCCAAACACTATCCTCTCTCACCAGGGCCACTCCAACATCCACTACCATACCTTGTACCTCTGGCGGCGGGGAGAAAGGCATCCAATAGATACGCCTGGCTATTGCCAGAGCTCCGACATAGGCTGCTTTCTGGCTGTAGTCTTGGTGGTGGGGAGAAGGTGCCCAATGAATAAGCCCGTCTATGGCCACAGCTCAGATGGAGGCTGTTTTCTTGCCATAGGATCTGGGACTCCTGTCCCAGAGGCAGGACTGGGGGACGGCAATGTCTCATCCTGTGTGGTACCTCTGTCACAGAGTACCCCAGGGCCCACCTTCCTCCTTGGGGCTGCCGGCGAGGGTCGTCTGGTGGACGTGCCGATGTGCCGTCTCCTGAAAGGGGTTGACAGAGTGAGGCGAACCGATGGTCCTTCCATCCACAGTATCCCTGGTGGGTGATACTGTACCACTGCTCCTATGGGGGAATAGCAGCCTTTGAGGCTCCTCCTGAGTCCTCTATTAACCCTCTTAGGCTCAGTCACGCGAATCACGGTCCTAAGTAAAAAAATACTGGCAAAAAAATAAGTTTTGGGGCGATTTGTGTGAAATTTTGGTACGTGTCAGTTCGCACGTCTATCTCCCGAGGTAAGGCATTGGCAACACTGTGACTGCTCTGATGAGACAGTGTGTACCAGAAAAACCTCAGTATTGCATGAGCAGCTGGGCTGGAGGGTTGCGTGGCTGTCAGTTGTCCCTTTAAACCCACCATTTTCCCCCTCCCACCCAAGACACAAGCCATTATTGAAATATTGTGATTGTAAAGTGTTTTTTTTTAATATAATATGAAGTGATTGTGTCTATGGAACGTAGATGTATTGTTTGTAAAGCATTGGGGCCTGTTATGAGCCATTAAGCCTACAGGCAGGAGTCTGGTTTGTTATACTTGGGTTTCCACTCTCCTTCACCTTGCCGGTAAATGATGAGTAGCTTACCTTTTTACAGTGAAGCCAATACTTATATTTGTGAAACATATAGTGCCTGGTTTGGTGAAACAACTGACTTACTATAGTAGGCATTATGTACGCCATAGAGATATGCAACAGTCACTAAGGAAACAGGCGGCCACATACGCCATACAGTTAGGAAGGGAATAAGAGAGGAGGTTGGGATGGAATCATGTGATAGTGTTTTATATTGCATATGGTTTAGTGTGAAACATACTTTTAAAATAGTGCAGCAAGTGCTCACCGAGAAACATTGCATGCATTGACTGACCTATCTCTAACCTAGCACAAGTATCAGAGACAACAAATACGCCACACAATCACAGACTTCAGTGAAAAGGTATTGTACCAGTCTCAGACAGTGCTATATTGCATATGGTTTACTGTGAAACATACATATAAAATAGTGTAGCGAGTGTTCACCAAGAAATATTGCATGCATTGATTGACTTAGCGAAAACATAGCGCAAGTATCAGAGACAATAAATATGTCACAGCCACATATATATATATATATATATATATATATATATGTCATGCAGTGAATTTTCATGGAGAAAGCTATTGAGTGCATCGCATGTGTTTTAGGCAAATGTATCGCAAGGAGAGGAGAGAATATGCCACATCCACAGACACACACACACACACACACACACACACACTACATAACTCCTCATCTTTCAACAACTCAATCTCCTGCCAGCATCTCAACACTTCTGGAGGAAGTGAGTTATCCATATTTGTATATTGACCTATTTCTATAGTTCAATATTTTTTACACAAATTAGTAATGTTTTTTACATACACACATATGAGATGGAAGAAAGTTCAGCTTCAGTATCAGTACCTAACAAAAAGACTAGAGGTCATGTCGAGTTTCTGAGAGCACTATCAAAAACCTTATGATATTTTACGTGTATACTTTGAGTAAAAAAAGAAAATAAAACGTAACAAGCCAAAATATGTACGCATGGGTGAGGCAGTGAAAGAACGTCTTTTATCTCATGTGCGGGCAAGGAGGAGTATTCTAAGATTGTCGTCCAATTACTCCAAAACTACTGGACGTATCGATTTCCCGTAAGAACGATGATAAAGAGCAGTATATTCTACATATGTTCAGTATCAGAATATAAGCCTTTGGGAGCATTTTCTCATCAGAAAAGGTCGGGGAACAGACTGTTTTTTCCTTGCTTCAGGTAAAAGTCGATAGCACTCCAAGGAGTTATCTCACTTGGTCAGCCAATTACTTGAAAACTATTAGGCGTATCGATTTCCTGTAAGAACCATGATAAAGAGCAGTAAAGTCTACGTATGTACAAGACACAACAATTTACTATCTATGATAAGAATTCGTTGTTACGTAGGCGGGAATATTGTGTATGCTGTGCGCGCATGACAAAAATGACGCACAGACTTGAGTTCCCAGTCGTTTTTGGCGATTTACTAAAAAACTATGAGGCTTATCGAAACCACCTGGGCTTATTAGAAAGCTCGTGAAATTCTACATAATATTATACAATAAAAACATAAGGTGTGCGAGAAAAGTTCAGAAAGAGAGCTCCTTGAATTTTTTTCAAAAATGGCTTTCAGTTTTTGGCTATTTTCTCGAAAGCAATATATCAAATCACAATCAGACTTGTCTTTTTAGAAAGCTGATGAAATTCTCTATGAAAACTTCCAATAGCATTTTCCTGTATGATGGAAAGCACTCGAATGGTGATGTTGGGAAGTGACAGTGATGTAAAATGTTTATTCACGACCGCCTAATGTTTTATTTGTGTTTTCCTGCTTTTTTTTGTGTGTGTGTGCTAATCAGGTAGAACAAATATCGACGAATAAGATGATATATATTTCATGGCAGTATATTGATGTTTGGGTGGCGAAAGTAAGGAGGGAATACGTGTTATTTGCCATGTGCGGGCAGCCAGGCCGGGCAGCCAGAAGGATAAAATCGTGCACCAGAAATCTTACCAAAACTTACCGTGTGCAGGAGGGTTAAAAAGGAGGCTGATCCAGGGGACTCTGCATCTGAGGGTCTGCTTGGGAACTTGCCACTGCAAGTCCCACCCCGATTCTGGCGAGTGTTCCCACCTCCGGAGTGTAGTGTTCTTTTCCAGTACACTGCCGTGTGGTCTGGCTGTGGAGAAGAGGGTGTCGGGTCGCAAGAGAGATAAGACGCTCTTGCCTGGAAGGTATATATATATATATATATATATATATACATACACACGCACACACACACACACACACACACAGTCTACACCTGATTATGCAGTAAATAGTGTCCATTTCTGTAAGAAACGAGTGGATGTAAAAATTTTTCTTTAACCTGCGTTGTCCCGTCGATGTTCTTTAACGTTCACACGTTTTGTCATTGCCAATCCCATCGACGTACATAAACACAAAAAAATTGCAAGGTCCCTAATTTGCACAATTTTCAATTTTCGTGAGTCATTTTTGGTACATATACATGTGACACCTTCCTCACCAAGATGCCAGGCAGGGTCAATGCCTTACCCAGCATGACCTCCTCCCCCCCCCCGTGCATGCCATTGTCTCAGCAATTCACCTGTTATCAGTGACCTGGCCAGTATAGCCATGTCATGCCATGGTACGAAATTCAGGGCCAGAGTGATTCCCCAATCAATGACAATGTGGAGGACAAACTTTACATAGCATTAGAGTTAGAAATGATGATCAGGTAATGTGGCAAGAAAAGGTCAGGTATTAGTGAGTGAAACAATGCTTATAATGCCTATATTACTGCTTGAAAACCAATATACTCTCGTACTACATATAAATTCGTACCAAATAAATAAATAAATACCGTTTATGAGTGGTGTGAAATAGTTATCCTCCCATAGAAGTCATTTTCTTTGGTGCCAGCCTGTTAGAAAACCCAGTAAGGTAAGGAGGTACTCCTACCTGTAATGAGTATTTTAAACCCCAGGTGAGCGATTTCTCTATGAATTTTCGATGTTTCTCACCAAAAGCAAAGGTTTGAGCCAAAAAAAAAAAAAAATCCTAAAATGGTCGGGATTGGGGGGAGTCAGTGGTGGAAAAGTGGTCGGGATGGGGCGGGTTAATTCCTACCTTTTCCTTATACTTGCTGAATTATATAACCTGTGTAATATTTTGGAAGAACCCTTCATCAGCCCCATACTTACCTTAACCCGTCACGTCCCGAGGTTTTCCACACCTCCGACATCCCCCAGTCCCGAGGTATTTTCGGAAAAATTTTTTTTGGCTAAAACCTTTGCTTTTGGTGAGAAACATCGAAAATTCATAGAGAAATCGCTCACCTGAGGTTTAAAATACCCAATCCAGGTAGGGGTTCCTCCTTACCTGACTGGGTTTTCTAACATGCTGGCACCAAACAAAACGAGTTCTATGGGAGGGTAACTATTTTATCCACTCATAAACGGTATTTATTTATTTACTTGGTACGAATGTATATGTAGTATGAGAGTATATTGGTTTTCAAGCAGTAATAAAGGCATTATAAGCATTGTTTCACTCACTAACTAATCACCATACCTGACCTTTTTTTGCCACATTACCTGATCATTATTTCTTGCTGTTTCTTCTTCTAATGCTATGTAAACATTGTCCTCCACATTGTTATCGATTGGGGAATCACTCTGGCCCTGAATATCTTTACTAGCCAGGTCACTGGTAACAGGTCCTTTGCCAAGACAATGGCGTGAGGGGGGGAGGGAGGAGGTTATGCAGTGTAAGGCATTGTCTCTGCTTGGCATCTTGTAGAGGAATAGAGGAAGGTGTCATGTGTATACATACGAAAAATCATGCGCGAAAATTGAAAATTGTGCAAATTAGGGATCTTGCAATTGCACGACGTACTGGTACGTCGCCGGGACTGGCAAATGCAAATCGTTGCAACGTACCCATACGTCGACGGGACGGGGCGGGTTAAATGACCTTTCCATCAACCCTTCACAAACTTGTCAACTCTTCATCATCTCATGAACATCAATCTTTACCACCAGCATATTATCTACTCATGAAATTACTAGAAATAGTTTGATTAAAACATAAATATATATAAAATATAATTTATTTGCTGGCAAGATATTTAATTATAGTCACTGTTCAAATATCACTGGCTCCATGTTCTGTGTTAGCGCCAATGCCTAGTGACATCACGACTGCACCTCCCCGTGACCCCTCCGTTGTGTCTGTCCCAACATGTTATTAGATAGACTTTGGATTAAACATTAGCCTGCTTAGATTTGGACAGGTGGTGTGAGGCCTAATAATCAGGGGGGGAGAGGGGGAAGACTGTTTGCGGCCATTCTCAATACTACTCACGCTTAGTATTGCACAGTGGGGGAGGGGGGGTATTGTTTGAGGGCATGCCCATTGCTATTCTATGCATGTCCAGTACTACGCACGGGTAGCTGGAGGAAGGGGATGATTGCTTGAGGTCATGCCCATGAGTAGTCATGGGCAGGGTTGTGCTACTAACGACACAGAGTAGAAGCCATCGATCAGTTAGGGATAAATGTATACTTCTAGAATCATGGGCATCTACGTACTGATGTTGCTTCATGAGGCAACTAATGAATTACAGACGACCTCATTAAGCACTCAAGCTTCATTCTATTAAGCAGCACTTAAAAATGACCTTACTTATTTGAGGGAATAAGGAGGACTATAATATCTAACGCCTCCAACTATATTATGTTTGCTTTACCTTGGCCTAAATTGCCAGCCCTCCATCTTGAATACTATTTTGACAATAGATTAAGCACCAGAATATGATGTTGGTCACTAAGAATTTATATGGAAAAGATGTAGAGCCACAGTACTGTCTTTCTGTGGCAATGAGCTACGAAAAATAAGCCAAAAAAAACGAACATTTGGGACAAGTTTAAGTGAATGAACTATAGTAAAGTCTCCCTTGATCTATGAAAAGTTATCTGGAGATATGTGGAATAAATATGCCTCAAAATATAGAAAAGCTCATATCATTCGAAAAAATACCAGTTGTTGGACCATTCCTTCTGTGAATTTATCGTTGAGATCGATCTATATATCTATTGCAAGACGCCTCAATCCCGTTTGGGCTGGCCACAAACAAATCGTCTTCAAGTCGCCCTGTCCCCCGCCATTTCACTGCCCTGCTCCCAACTCACACTCCCCTCTCTCATATACCTCTCCACCCACCCCATCCCTCCATCTCATCCTCGGCCTCCCCCTCCCTCTTCCCCCCTCCACCTCACTCACATACACTCTCTTCGTCAGTCTTTCACCCTCCATCCTCTCCACATGGCCAAACCACCTTAGTGTGTTCCTCATAACGCTCACTATCACATCCACATCCACACCACAACTCTTCTTTATATCCTCATTCGTCAGCCTTTCTCTCCATGTGACTCCACAGGCTCCTCTTAAATAACTCATTTCCACTGCTCTCACTCTTGGCTTCTGTCCTTCCAACAACGTCCAAGCTTCACTTCCATACGTTAGAATTGGTATCACAATACTGTCATGTAGTAACTTTTTCACTTCCATGCTCACTTCCCTGTTTCTTATCACTGCTTTCAAAGAACCAGCAACCTTTCTTCCCTGCTGTATCCTTTCAAGCTCTTCACCCTCCAAACCTCCTTCCTTACTAATCATACTACCCAAGTACTTAAACGTACTCACATTTTCAAATTCCTCACCATCCAACCTCGCTGTACATTCACTGACTTCACCTTTCTCAAAGATCATCACTTTACTCTTCCCTACATTCACCATTAGATTCCGTTTCTTACACACTCTCCCAAACTCATCCACCAAGCCTTGCAGCTCCCCTTCGTCTTCACTCAACAACACAGTATCATCTGCAAACAACAGTACAGGGAGTTTCCAAACACTATCCTCTCTCACCAGGGCCACTCCAACATCCACTACCATACCTTGTACCTCTTTTATTACCCCATCCATGTACAGATTGAACAACCATGGAGACATGACACATCCCTGTCTCAACCCAACTTTCAAAGAGAAAAATTCACTTAGTTCACCATCCACACGCACTGCAGCCTTCGCACCATCGTACATACTCTTCACAGCATTCAACAACTTCCCATCTACTCCATATATTCTTAAAACTTTCCACAATCCTTGTCTATCCACCCTGTCATATGCTTTCTCCAAATCCATAAAAGCCGCATACAACCTCTTTCCCTTCTCTAGAAACTTTTCCACTAAAGATCTAAGAATGAATATCTGATCTACACAACCTCTTCCCCTCCTAAAGCCTCCCTGTTCTTCTCTAACTAATTTCTCTGTTCTTTCTCTAACTCTGTCAATAAGTATCCTACCATACACTTTTCCTATTATACCAAGAAGACAAATGCCCCTGTGATTACCACAAACTTCTTTTTCCCCTTTTCCTTTGTACAAGGGAATAATTATACCTGACTTCCAATCCTTCGGGACTCTACCTTCCTCCCAGGCCAATCTGCACATCTTCCACATCCATTCCACTACTATCTCTCCCCCATGCTTCAGCATTTCACCACACACTCCATCAATTCCTGGGGCTTTCCCCGATTAAACTTTCTTCATTGCTTCCACAACTTCTATCCTACAGATTTCTTCCTGTCTTCTCACCTCCCTCCTTCTCCCAGCCATTCCCCAGCCACTTATACCCGCAATACTTCCATTCTCTATGTTCAACAATTCCTTAAAGTGTTCTCTCCATCTGCTCACTTTTTTCCCTTCTCCACCATTTCTATCTTTCACTCTCCTGCTAACTTCATTTCCATCCTGTCTTATTCTTTTCACCTCATTCCAGAACATTTTCTTACAGTCCCTACAATTTACACTCAAATTCCTTCCAAATTCCTCATCCACTCTCTTTTTACTCTCTCTTACTAATCTTTTCACCTCTTTCTTTCTTTCTACATATAACTCTCTCTTTCACCTCTCAACTTCTTCCACGCCCCTATTTCTCATCCATTCATTGTATGCTTTCTTCTTTTTTGCCTCAGCCTGTCTCACCTCTTCAGTCCACCACGCTGTTCCTTGCACCCCCTTCCGTCTTCTCTTCCTTCCACAGACCACATCACATGCTGCACATATTTCTTCTCTACATATCCTACACACACCTTCCACGCCTCCCATCTGCTCCAATTCATATTTGCCCAATCGTTCCTCCACTTCTCTCTTATACTCTGCCTTTTTCTCATCCTCTTGTAACCTTTCCACTCTCCTTCCAACTACTCCTTCCTCTCGTCTTTCCCTTCTTCTATTCCTCCACCTTACTTGAATCCTAATTCTGGCCACCACCAAGTAGTGGTCAGAAAGTCCACTCCCCCAACCTCTATAAGCTCTTGCATCAATTACACATCTTCGCATCCTTTCATCCACACACACATAATCAATAATTGCCTTCCTTTCATTCAGTTCACCATCCACCTTTCTCATCACTCGCCATGTGTACCTGTGGATCATTTTATGCCTGAAGAGGGTACTGGCTATCACCAACCCCCTCCCAGCACAAATGTCCACTAACGCACTGCCATTCTCATCTATCTCAGCAGGCACACCCCACTCACCAACTATTCCATCCACCTTTACATTCCCAACTTTACCATTCATAACACCAATCAAAAACACTCTCTCATTCCTTCCGAACTTTTCCATGCACAGTTCTACACATGTCCAGAACTCTTCTCTCACTCTTCTAGCACGATCTTGCTTTGGCGCATACACACACACAATCGCCTACATTTGTATTCCATCTTTCACTCTTACCCACGCAATCCTTGACCCAAATGATCCATACTGTCTTATTCTCTTCTTCTATCTTTTACTTACTACTATACATACTCCTTCCTTTGCCCTCTCATTCTCACCTACTCCTGCACATATACCCCATCCATACTTCCATTCTCTCACACTTTCTCCTCTCCATTTTATTTCAGTTATTCCACATACATCCACTTTCGCACCCTAAAGCACCTGGACAATCTCTCTCTCTTTCACCTCATCATTCGCTCCTCTTACATTCCATGTACCCATTACCAAGTCCTTTGTCCAGTCCTGGGTCGTCATCGTTTGGTCAGTCCTTGTCTGAGGCTTCTTGTGTGTTTTCTTAGTTGTTTTCCGGGGAGGGGCATTAACCCTCCACCAACCCTTTTAGTCGCCTTTTACGACAAGCAGGGATACTGGGGTAGTATTCTTGAAAAAAACCCTACCCCCAGGGGGGATAATGGAGAAATGAATTCCCCGAGCTAGGCAACTAAGACCATATAGCCCCGCTGGGGTTACAGGAGGGCGCTACCCTTCCCGGCCCGGTAGCCCGGGCGAGGCTCGAACTTGGGACCTCCCGATCACAAGCTCGGCGCGCTACCACTGTGCTACCGCGCCCCCCATTGTTGAGATGCTTTTACTTAATCTAAGAAAGGTCTCTCACATTTGAAAGGATGATGATGAATTTATCGACTTGACAGAGTTCAAAATATGGTTTGAAAATAGCCAGAATAAATACCAGGGAAAAATAATCATTGCAAAAGATGGCAAGAACAAATTACATAAAAAAAACAATCACCGTGAGTGTATTAACCCGCCCCATCCCGACCACTTTTCCACCACTGACTCCCCCCAGTCCCGACCATTTTTTGAAAAAATTTTTTTTGGCTCAAACCTCCGCTTTTGGGGAGAAACATCGAAAATTCATAGAGAAATCGCTCACCTGAGGTTTAAAATACTCATTACAGGTAGGAGTACCTCCTTACCTTACTGGGTTTTCTAACAGGCTGGCACCAAAGAAAACGACTTCTATGGGAGGATAACTATTTCACACCATTCATAGACGGTATTTATTTATTTACTTGGTACGAATTTATATGTAGTATGAGAGTATATTGGTTTTCAAGCAGTAATATAGGCATTATCAGCATTGTTTCACTCACTAACTCATCACCATACCTGACCTTTTTTTGCCACATTACCTGATCATCATTTCTGACTGTTTCTTCCTCTAATGCTATGTAAAGTTTGTCCTCCACATTGTCATTGATTGGGGAATCACTCTGGCCCTGAATTTCGTACCGTGGCATGACATGGCTATACTGGCCAGGTCACTGATAACAGGTGAATTGCTGAGACAATGGCATGCAGGGGGGGGAGGAGGTCATGCTGGGCAAGGCATTGTCCCTGCCTGGCATCTTGTAGAGGAAAGTGTTACGTGTTTATGTACCAAAAATCACTCGCGAAAATTGAAAATTGTGCAAATTATTGACCTTGCAAATGATTCGCGGTCATGTACGTCAACGGGATTGGCAGTGACAAAACGTGTGGACGTCAAAGAACGTCGACAGGATGCCGCGGGTTAATATCGATGGTTCAAATCCCCCGTCACCAGGATCGGCATCCTGCTTCTAATCCTCTGAGCATGTAGGTGGATGGATACGATATCATCAGTTTAGGATCGTCATTGACCGAGGGGAGAAGAAACGCTAAGTTTCTCATTGGGTCACCACTGTCAGAGTTGTCTTATAATATCGGTGGATATTAACTGCATTCAGAGTGACCGAATTTGTTTGATGTAGTAGAATGTAGATAAGTTACCCACAATTATCCTCAATACGCTGAGTTTATCTTATTACTGCAACTTGCATTTTTTTATTTTTTTCATTCCAGCTAAGGATATATTTCAGACTGTATAGGTTAAATATATTTCATTAACCCAGTCAGTGCAAAAGATTTTTTGTAAGTTTAATAGGGTTACCTGGAGTTAGGGGAAATTTATTAGACATGCAGCATTGATTTCAAAAGGATAATTGCTTTCGCACTTTGAAGTAAGCAGAAAACGGAACAATGTTTTACTTATGGCACTCTATATAATTTACCCTAATGCACACTGTTACGTACAGTATGTCTCGTTAACAAAGTCAACGAAGTTATGTGCTGAACTAAACCGTGTGATTTCTTTAGTAATACTGCTAACTCCCATCTTTGACCCTATGATTGTTTTAATATTTTTGCGCTTTTACATCAGTACTGGTAAATTAACCATAAACACTGCATTATATGTAAAGGCGTTTACTGAATTTAACACGGTGAAGGTTGATGGCATATTGTACATGGAGAATACAGTGTGTGTAAATGGAGTTAAATTGATACTAAATGAGGTCTGTTATCTTGTTTCAGCCCATACTCTACTTGGCAGTAATACTATGTTTTCTCCCTTGGATTTTGCTGAGGTTGGTCCAGTTTAATCTTTCATATCCTTGCTAAATGATCACTTACTAAGACCTCCCCAACTCCTAGTGATAATGGGGATCACGGTGGGAAGTAGGTGTGGGATGCTCAGTCAATATTACGATGGCCTCCTTCTGATTTTCTTAGGAAGGACAAGGAAATGTTTGCAGAATGTTCACAAGTCTCGAATTAATCCTACAAAGAAAAAAAAATGTTACGAGAGGAATAATTGCTGTTGGTTGTAAACGTTTCTTTAGGAAAGACAAGGAAAGAAACAGAGTCATGCGATGTCTCTAGTTCTTCCTGGAAAAAGAAATGAAAGTTTTGACAGTATATTGATTGTAAATATATTCGAGTGTCTCACTCCGGGCTTTTTGGATGGGTGAAAACGAGGGAGAGGGGGAAACTGATCGCTTCCGACATGAATCCTGCAGGAAATAGCACTAAAGGAAAGGAAAAATAATATTTCATAGCCGTCCCTTATTTTTCGGACCATGGTTTTTATAAAAAGAGTGTATAAAACCATCCATCTTTAGGCATTATCCAAACCCTGACCTCTCATTAACCCTCTCGCACAAGATAACTTAATAAGTTTTCAATAAGATTCCCATTGCACGATTTTATTTGATCCCCCCTCCCTGCCAGCTCCCCAGTGCACCACTGAAAATATGCATTCTCGCCTTATTTTCGCCACCCAAACTTATATATATTGTCATGAAACCTGCATCGTCTTAGTCGCCGATGTTTGTTCTAGCTGATAACAATATATATAATATATATATATATATATATATATATATATATATATATATATATATATATATATATATATGAATAGAAGAACATTAGGCCAGTGTGAATAAACATTTTGGAATGTCAGTCTCACTTCCTAACATCATAGTTCGAAAGTTTTCCATCATACAGAGAAATGTTATTCGAAGTTTTGAAAGAGAATTTCATCAGCCTTCTAATAAGCTTTGCGGATTATTGATACGATTTGTAGTTTTTGAGAAAGTAGCAAAAAACTAAAAGCAATTTCCTACCAGAAACTGATTTTTTTTTGTGCAGGGAGCTTTAGCACAAGAGTTTTCTCACACAGATTATGTTTTTATTTCATAATCTTGCGTAGAATTTCTTGAGCTTTCTCATGGTATCTGCAGATTTTTCATGAGCCTCATAGTTTCCAAGTAAATCGCAAAAAAACTGCTGGGTACCCACGCACTTTTGTCATGCGCACACAATAACCATTATATTCCCGCCTACATAACAACGATGTTTCATCACAGATAATACATTATTATGTCCTGTACATACTTAGAATTTACTGCGCTTTACCATGGTTCTTACAGGAAATTGATACGTCCAATACTTTTCCAGTTAATGGACAGCAAAGGTAGAATACTCTTCTTAGCACTGCATAGTTTTACCACAAGCGAGATAAAAACACTCTTTTCCCCCACCTTTACCAAAAAATGATGCTCCCAAAGCCTGTTTTTTTCTGTCATGTGCAATCGCACTCATGATTCCCTGAGACACCTGTGTTGGAGGGTGTTTGGCCAGCTTTACTCATACTGAATGACAGGTAGTTGAGCCAGACTGTTCTAACAACACAGTGAAGCTGAAAATGGAACTGGTTCTTATAAACGAGAGATCATGAAAAAAGAGATTGGTGGGATATAAACAAAAATGATGGACAGTATCATTGCACATATGGTAATAGATCACAGAATAATTTTACTGAAATAATTCCACCTACTATTGATTACATATAGCTTGAAAGATGAAGAGATATATATGTTAAGGAGTTTGTTGTCCGTCATTCACCTCCCCAACAATTTGCTACGGACGTGTGATTAATGCATTAGTAAAATCCTCTACATACTGCGGGTTTGCCTATTAGTTGTTTAGCAATAATAAACGTATTATAGAAATGTATGGATATTTCACAATATCATTGCTGTATGACCGAGTCCCTTTAAGTCGTCACACTGAGTGGATCATGTAATAACATTTCAATACTATATTTGTTAAACGTATCAGGTGTTCTACCCTTGTCATCATTGATATTTGCACGACAAATAATGGTATCCGGGGGTACTAAGACAATCAAAGCAAAGATATTTACTGCAGGGATAGGAAGCCATTTCTCATTTCATGTAATAACACAAAAGAAGCACATAATGAAACAGTAACATAATTGTGATAGCTCCCACAAATATCCTCCAAGAGGATGAACAGAAATAAAAAATATCCCCCATACCATAGAGAGAGAGAGAGAGAGAGAGAGAGAGAGAGAGAGATGTAGATATAGATATATATGTATACAGTATATATTAGCTGTATTCTTTTTACTACAGTGTGGGTATATATAAGTAAATGTATTACTTAAATGTCGCACCTTTTACAGCATCAAAATATTGGTATCTCATATTTCGCCCAGCCTCCAACTTTCTCAATTATTGCATTTAACCTATCCGGCATGGAGGAGACAACGTTTCTGATCATTTCCTGTCGGCCCCTGCAAAGATCCCACTATATGTAATCGATAGTAGGTGGAATTATTTCAGTATAATTATTCCGTGTTGTACAGTTGAGGAAAGGAGTTTTTACACCACCGCTACTACCTCCCTACCCTACCCCCTGACCAAATGTGGCACGTGGCAGTAGTAGTGTAAGTTTCCATGAATGAATGGGCCTCGTCCTGTTACGTGGGACAGGAGTGGTGATTGGGTTTTGCTATTGTTGATGCCGTGAATAGTTTGCAGTATCACCTTAAAAACAATTATGTGACTCCATGAATCATTACCATAGTCAATAAATGCAAAGTGAATGCTAATACAAAAGGCTTAAAGTAATATAACTGTATGCTGCGCAGACAGTAGCCATCATACATCAGCCAACCTTATCACACCAGTCATTCGGGGTAAAAAAAAATTCGGGGGTAGTTGGGGTAAAAACAAACATAGGTCCATATATATATGTTGGGTTTTGGATTTTTTTTTTTTTTTTGTGTCCCACAGATTGCCCACTCTATTAGCAACATTTCATGCAATGAACAGATTTTTCCCATTTCTTTTTCTATTATTTATCAATTTCTTTATGAACTACTGTGTTTTTTTTTATCATTTTCACTTTTTTACTGTTTTTGGCTAATGTTCGATACGGGGAAAGGTTATTGTAGAAAAGCTTCATTCTCTGCTTTCAGCTGTTGTAATGACATCAGTCTCTTCCCTCCCCTGCCGTGATTAACTTGTCTACTGCAGTATGCACCACACAGGTATGTTTTTTTTTACCCCGAGTTTTAGCATGAAAAAAGTTGAAAAAAAACACGCTGGTTTTTTTTACCAGTGTTTTTTTTTACCCCATGCAGTTATAAAATTTCCCCCAAGGGGTAATAAAATACTCCCCATGGGGTAATTTTATTTCCCCCATAATGTCTTTTGTCATATATTGTGCAATCTAAAGTGAAGTTTGAAAATTAAATCATAATGACCAACATCTAATGATGTTCTTGTCTTTCTCTGACAGCGTAACAATGCCGAGGACATACACCAGGAAGCCAAAGTTGTACACTGAGACATCAATTCAGGTGGCTATCGAGGAGGTGAATGCTGGTGCATCAGTGAAAAGCACAGCCAAGAAATACCACATGTCGACATCGATGCTTCACGAAAGATGTCTACATAATAAAGGGGTCATTGAACTGAAATCCAGAGGTCGTAAAACATTATTGCCCTTGGATGTAGAAAACAAATTAGCCTCATATGTTAAGCGCATGGCCGAACTCGGGTTTGGTCCCACTAAAGACGAGTTACAGGAAATTGTGTTTGAATATTTAGAAGCAAATGATTTAAGTCATCTCTTTAAATGGAAACGCCCGGGAGATGACTGGATTCAAAACTTTTTGAGCAGGCACAAGCTGTCATTAAAAAAGGCAGGATTGATGCAAATTGCACGGAAAAATGTGACCTCTGACCCCTTTGTGATTTATGGTTTTTATGAAATGTTAGAAGAACAGATAGAAAAACTAGGCATAGCAAATAGGCCAGAATGTGTCTGGAACTTAGACGAAAGTGGCTTCCCAACTGACCCCTCCCGGTGGAAAACGATAGGTGAAATAGGTAAAAAGACTGTACGAGTGTCATGTGGGTCAAACCGGGAAAACACAACAGTTCTGTCAGTCTGTTGTGCAAATGGGACTGCACTAGACCCCTTAATCGTTTTTAAGGGTAAAAACATTATGTCCAACTGGCGGGGCGATGACGCACTGCCCAAGACATATTATGCAGTGAGTGACAGTGGATGGATGACCACCGCTATATTCCATGCATGGATGGAAGAGTTTGTGAAAGAGACCAAAGACATACCTCCACTTCTGCTGATTTTTGATGGCCATCTCACGCATATGTCTGCTCTAACAATTGAACTAGCGATGCGTGAAGAGATCACCCTAATGAAACTACCAGCCCACTGCACTGACGTCCTGCAGCCGCTCGATGTAGCCTGCTTTAACCCACTTAAAAGCTACTATGAAAAAGAGCTCACAGCAAGAGTGCATCAAACAGGTGCTCGTGAGCCTTTGCGGAAGGCCACTTTTGTAAACTTACTGAGCAAAATATGGCCACAGGGACTGACCGAGAGCAACATAAAGGCTGGATTCAGAGCTACAGGGGTGTTCCCAGTTGATGCCTCAAAATATAAGAAGGAACGCATTGACAAGGTTAAACTAGCCTCATACAACAAGTGGATTGCAGCTGGCAAGCCACTAATGGATGATGGGTCTCCTCTTCTCTCTAACCCACAAACACAGGATGTACAAGCTCAACTCTCTCCACCCAAACAACCACAAGGAGTTCAACATTGTTTGGATTTCAGCTCCCCAGGCACCTCCAGTACTAGTGATAACTTGCTCACATCCCCCAAATCCCTGATCAAAGAGTTACAAAAGCATGCACCACAAGGGATGCGCTATGTTGTGACTCAGGTGCCAGAAGAAGATGAAACCTCCTTTGAAGCAGTTATAAAAGCAAGAGGTCGCCCCAGCTCATCTACATCCCAGCCACAGAGACGTCATCGGATCTCAATGCTTGGGGCTGTGCTGACCGATGCAAAGTTCCTCCAACAACAAGAAAAGAAAGAAGAAAAGATGAAAAGGAAGAAGACACAGCCAGCAGAAGAGAGTGACTCAGATGTAGATGACCCCCCACAAGTTGAAGAAAAGACAAAAAGGAAGAAGACACAGCCAGCAGAAGAGAGTGACTCAGATATAGATGACCTCCCACAAGTTGAAGAAAAGACAAAAAGGAAGAAGACACAGCCAGCAGAAGAGAGTGACTCAGATGAAGATGACCTCCCACAAGTTGACTCTTCTTCTCATTCTAGTGGTGAACTGTCCGATATCAACGATGACAATCTGGTGACACTAGATAAAACTGTAAAGGCAGCATTGGGACGCAAAGAACTAAAGCGAGAAATGCCCAAGCAGCATGAGTTAAAGGTGGGCATGTACTATGCTGTCATGTATGACAGGCCATCCACCTATTACTGGGGCAAGATATTAAAACTGTTTAGCGATGATGAGGACAGTGAGGACAATAAGGTTGAAGTTACATTCATGAAAAGAACTGTGCATTCTAGTAACCCTCAAGAGTTGCGTTGGGACTGGCCGCAGACGGAGGATATTGATATTGTGGATGTGTCTCGCCTCCTAGCTGGCCCAGGCAAGCCTGAAGTGGAGGCAAAAGGGCGTGGAAAGGCACGATTTTATTTCAGAGAAGAAGAAGAAGCTAATTCTATGTTTAAAAAAGTTATGAAATTTGGTTTCCCTTCTCCCCAAAAATGTCAATAAGTGGAGTCAAGGTGTCTGTGATTTATAATTTTCTATTATATGTCGTTATTAAGTGGTGTCAAGGTGTCAACAGAAAGATGAATCTGTGATTTAGATATGTTTTCTATTATCTGTCATTATATATATAAGTGGTGTCAAGCCAAGCCAAATATGAAACTGATTTTTATTTTCTACTAATTGAGACTATTAGTAATAGTGATAAAAATGTCCAAAAATGTCACTGGGATTGGACATAATACAAATATAACACATGTGAGTGATGTGTGCCACCATTTAGCTGCAATGTAGAGGAACAGTATCAGTGTTAATTTCATTTTTCAGTGTTAACCCCTATTTTTTTTTTCACCCCGAGTGCTGTTGTTTTTCCCCCCATTGGCCGGGGTAATAAAAAATTTAGTTTTTCTTTTATTACCTGGAAATTCTTATGAGGTACGTTAGATTTAATGGTGCTACATGAAGGCCTTATGGGTACTCTACCTAATGATATGTATCTTTTCTCCCAAGTATTACAAATGCCTGAGGCAGACCAAAGTTAAGACAAACTGTCTTTTATTGCCCCGAATGACTATATAGTCTGGTGAATTCGAGCTATTTCTTTGTGCAACCGATTCGAAACGTCCATGGACGACACGTATGAAGATTGATTATAAGGTTAATGCAAAATATATGCCAAATTACTGGTTGCAGTCCATCTTCATCAATACAGATCAGACAATGATTATGCGGGTGACCGATAGGAGAGACCCGTGGTAGTGTAAGGAAATTTTGACAATATGATCAAATTATGATATGCAGTTTAAACCGATATGACACGCCTAGCAAATGCAAAGGAGACACATACACATCATGACAAGGAGTAAAATAAGCCCATTTGCAACGTTATTTCCAGTATAATGGACACCATTTTCTTAGGGTTAGACACATATACTTACTTACCCGCCATCGAACGTTGACATACCTGATATCTTGCGTCTACTCGTCCTGTATACAGCCTGTATTTATCATCATTATCATCATCATTAACCATTTAGAGTCCACTACTGAACAAAGGCCTCCCTGTTCCTTTGCATGAATTCTTTAGTAGGGCCAGTCTGTGCCAGATTTGCCTACAATCTTCTCTATTAACTCCATCTCTTATATGGTCGTTTTCTACTACGCTGCCGATCTCGTGGAATCTAGTCAGTCAATCGTTTACTCAACCGGGTTTCCTATACTGTATGTGACCTGTGCATACATACATATATATATATATATATATATATATATATATATATATATATATATATATAGCCTATGATTTCATCATCCTTTGTGTAATTCTAACGTACAGTATGCTGCATGTTTGATCACGAGCGTGTTCTACCTCAGTCCCCCCGTTCTACCGTTATAGTAGAGTAAGTCGTTCTTTCTGTTGTTCAGAGCAGGATTGTCAACTCTTTGTCCCCATGGCTTCATTTGCGCGTCCTTCTTACAAGTTGTATCAAGCTCTGCTGGCCCCTATATAATGAGCTCAGTCTTTGCATTATTGGCACTTAGATCTACTCCTCATTTTGCTCACATCTCTGTCCTCCCCTGTACAGTTGTTATTATTCTGAGTGCTCAGGAAGTCTCCAACCAGCTAGCAGCTGTGTAATTTGAGTATAACTGTTGTTGCATTTTTTCTTGTACTGTGTAGCGTGGGGTGTTAGTTTGTAGGCCTAGTGAGGTTTTTGTGATTCATGTAAGGTTCTTATTGTCAGCCATCGTTAATAATATTTTGTATCTGTAATAATTTATCTTGCATTAACTGAGCATTATCCAGTGTATTGTCATTTTATCAGGGCTGACTTAGATAAATTTACTCTTGCTAATTTCGTGTTAATAGAGGCTATTGCAGTTAACCATATATTTAACCTGTTTTTGCCATTACATTATCCTTATGAGTCCTGAATGTTTTGTTGTTAGTTTGAGCATTAAACTTTAACTTGTAATTTTACCTACCTCTTTGTTTTGAACCTGGAACTTTGCGGGACAGTTTTCTCTGTTCCGTAACATAAATTTGACGACCTCTTATCAGGATATTCAGGATATTATCATAAGGACATTGCTTGATATTTTGTGACTGTGATTTATTCATGATGTCTACTATTACTACTTTTGATGAAGCCGAAGATTTTTTGTCAAATGTGCAAACAGTGTTGGATGTAGAAAATAGAACAAAGAATGAACTTGAGCTTGTTGCTCAACAATTAGGAATTGCTGTTCGCTCTCATCATTCTAAAGATCAAATTGTTGACATGATTAATGAAAGCTTGTTTAATGTAACTCCTTCAAATGAGCAAACGCAGATTGAATTAGCTAAGTTACAGCTAGCCCTGCAGGAGGCTCGTGCTAAGGAGGCTGAGTTTCACGCACAAATTGAACTTACTAGGATTCAGGCAGACCATGAGTATCGCATGAAACAAGGTGGAACTGGATCATCTAGCTCTGATGATTTTGATGTGGCTAAAAATGTTAAACTTGTCCTTCCTTTTAATGAATCTGATTTAACAAAGTATTTTCAGTTGTTTGAGAGGGTAGCTACAGGTTTTAATTGGCCCAAAAAGTATTGGCCAGTACTCCTTCAAACTGTTCTCACCGGTAAAGCTCAAGTAACTTAAGCATCTTTGCCTCAGGATCAATGTGATAATTATGATGTAGTTAAGAGCTTGATTCTTAAGGCCTATGAGCTTGTTCCTGAAGCCTATAGAGTAAAATTTAGGACAACTTATAAGCAAGATAAGCAATCCCATGTTGAGTATGCAAAAATCAAAGAAGATCTGTTAGAGCAGTGGTTAAATTCTAAGAATGTGGATTCTGATTTTGGTAAATTTAAGCAGATGATTTTGCTGAAGGACTTCAAAAGGTGTATAAATAAAGATGTAAGCCTATATCTTGATGAGAGAAGAATAGATAATTTGTCTGATGCTGCAGTTTTAGCTGATGAGTATGTTCTCACTCACAAAAGATATTATAAAGAAAAAAGGAAAGCTGAGAGTAAGTACGATGCCTCTACTCAGAGTACAGGTAACAGGAAAGAGAATAAAGATGATGTTTCTCAGGAAGTAAATACCAGCTTCACCTCTAGATTTCAGAAAAGTAAATGTACTTATTGTAGTAAGCTTGGTCATACTACGGAGAAATGTTTCAGGAGACAGCGTGATGTGAACAAAAAGGAGTCTTTAAATATTCAGTCAATTGGTCTAGTGTCCACCCTTGAGAGTACCCAGAATTCTTTAACTGAGTTAACTGAACCTGCTTTGAGGGGTAAATTAAATCCTCATGATGAAGCTCCTCTTTTGAGCAGTAACGTGGGTGACACTCTCAAGAGTTCATGTGCTAATTTCCTGTCTGATGATTTTGTCAGTCCTCTGGACAATAATGACAGGAAATCAGTTAAAATATATCGTGATACAGGTGCTTGCCAATCCCTTATGCTGACCAGTGTTCTAGGCTCTAATGTTAATTCCTCTGATGAAACTGTAATTTTACAAGGTGTAGGGAATAATTACTTCTCTGTCCCTCTGTGCAGAGTGAATTTAGAGTCTGGTTTTGTTAATGGTTCCGTTATGGTTGGGTTGGTTGAGACATTCCCAATGTCAGGTGAAACTTTCTTATTTGGAAATGATATTGGTGGAAGTCAAGTGTGTCCAGCTCCTCAGTTGTCTAGTGAGCCAGCGGCTGCAGCCCAGGATTGTGATGTCCCTGATGTGTTCCCTGCATGTGCTGTCACTAGGGCTAAGTCTAAAGTTACTGGTTATTTAGAGGATAATGATGATGATGATGTTATTCTAGCTGACACTTTTCTTGCTAATTTGGACCACTCACCAGATGAGGCAGTACCCCGTAGTGTTGATAATTTGTCTCGTCAAGAGTTGGTTGAGTTGAAGGTTGCTGACCCTGAGTTGAAAGGTCTAGCTAACTCTGCTTGCAGTGAGGAAGAGTCAGCTGGTGCTTCTACTTGTTATTATATAAAGTCAGGAGTACTTATGAGGAAGTGTAGACCCCCAACAGCATCAGCCGACTGTGAATGGGAGGTTGTACATCAAGTTGTCATCCCTCGTGTTTGTAGGCAGGATATCATTAGAGTGGCTCATGATTCCAGTTTGGCAGGACACCTTGGAGTGAGGAAGACTGTGGCACGCATTTTGAAACACTTCTACTGGCCAGGTATCTTCAGGGATGTTTCCTGGTATTGTAAGTCTTGTCACACCTGTCAAGTTGTGGGGAAATGTAATTAGACCGAAAAGGTTGCACCTCTAGTTCCCATTCCTCCTTTCGAGGCGCCATTCACCCGTGTGTTGGTGGATATTGTGGGCCCTCTTCCTAAGACTTCTTCAGGATTTTCTTATGTGTTGACCCTGATTGATATGGCTACTCGTTATCCTGAAGCCATTCCACTTAGAAATATCTCAGCAAAGAACGTGGTTAAGGAAATGCTAGGGTTCTTCACAAAGTTTGGTCTGCCCAAGGAGGTACAGTCAGACCGGGGAAGTAATTTCATGTCAAATGTTTTCAAGCAGTCTCTGAAAGAGTTGGGCATCACCCAGATCACGTCTTCAGCTTACCATCCCTAGACCCAAGGAGCGTTGGAGAGATATCGTCAAACACTCAAATCGATGCTCAAGAAATACTGTTTGGAACATCAGAAAGACTGGGATAAAGGTCTTCCATTAGTTGTATTTGCCGCAAGAGAATCTCCAAATGAATCACTGGGCTTCTCTCCTTTTGAACTACTGTTTGGCCATGAAGTAAGAGGACCCCTTAAGCTACTCAAGGAATGCTGGCTGTCAGAGGAAGATGACGTCAACCTGCTGGAGTATGTGATGAAGTTCAAAGAACGGCTGTCCACTGCTTTACAGCTGGCGAGAGAGAATTTAGGAGCTGCTCAGAAGATGAAGACTTGGTATGATAAGAAGTCCAGGTTACGCCACTTTCAGCCAGGAGATCAGGTTTTAATTCTGCTACCAGTGCATGGGCAACCTCTTCAAGCCAAGTTTAGTGGTCCTTATTTCGTGGAGAAGAAACTCAGTGATGTCAGCTATGTCATCGCCACACCAGATCGTAGAAAGAACAAGCAACTTTGTCACATCAACATGCTAAAGTTACATCACAGGCGGGACGAAAATAACCCAGTCTGCACTGTAGCTGTTCCACCTGAGTCTGCAAGTGAAGCTCTCCCATGCAGCATGAGCCTGAGTGATAGTTTGGGGAAGAATCCTGATATCATGAATGATCTCCAGACTAAGCTTTCTCATCTAGCTCCCGAGGAAAGGCAGGAGTTTTCGGCATTACTGCAGGAGTACCCGCAAGTGTTCCGTGCCACTCCAGGAAGAACCACTGTGTTGATGCATAATGTCGATGTTGGAGACGCAAAGCCAATTAAACTGGCTCCTTACCGTTTGAACCCAGTGAAAGTTCCTCTCATCCAGAAGGAGCTTGGCTACCTGTTGGACCACAAGATGATTGAGGCCTGTCAGAGCGAGTGGAGTTCTCCTGTCACTTTAGTCCCTAAGCCAGGTGGGTCACAGCGGCTTTGCATTGACTACAGACGTGTTAATCAGATAACCAAAACAGACACTTACCCTCTCCCTCGTGTGGAAGATTGCATAGACAAGATCGGAAAGGCTAGGTACATAAGTAAGTTTGATTTGTTAAAGGGATACTGGCAAGTACCTATGACTGAACGTGCTAGGGAGATCTCATGTTTTGTAACACTAGGAAAGACTTTTGCATGTTCTGTAATGCCATATGGTATGAAGAATGCACCAGCCACATTTCAGAAGCTCATGAATGTTGTACAGAGGGTTTGGCAGGGTGTGTTGTTTATATTGATGATGTATTAATCTTCAGTGACAACTGGAAAGATCACCTATGCCATGTCAGTAAATTTCTTGAGCGTTTGGTTCAGGCTAATCTTGTAGCTAATTTATCAAAGTGTGAGTTTGGTCAAGCTAAAGTTCAGTACCTTGGGTACGTAATTGGTGATGGACATGTTGCACCACCAGGAGCTAAGGTTCAGGTTATAATTGATCTTCCCAGACCTAAAAGTAGGAAAGAGCTACAAAGATTTTTGGGAATGGTAGGTTATTACAGGAGATTTGTTCTTAACTTTTCAATTCTTGTATCACCACTTACAGACCTACTGAAAAAGGGAGTTAAATTTGTCTGGACCGATGACTGTGAATCCTCTTTCAACAAACTTAAAGCTATCCTATTAAGTCAGCCAGTGCTCGCTACTCCAAATTTTGCTAAGCCTTTTAAGATGGTTGTTGACGCAAGCGAAACAGAAGCTGGGGCTGTTTTGCTGCAAGAGGATGATCAGGGTATTGAACACCCTGTATCTTACTACAGTAAGAAGTTCACTCCACCTCAAAAGAACTACTCAACTATTGAGAAAGAACTTTTGGCCTTGATTTTGGGTTTACAGCATTTTTCATTTTATTTGTGTTCTGGTTTTGACCCCATAGTCATTTATACCGATCATAACCCACTGAAATTCCTTAGTAAGTTTAAAGATAAAAATCAGAGATTGACAAGATGGAGTCTACTTCTTCAGGAGTATTCATTAGACATACAACATGTCAAGAGGAAAGAAAATGTTTTTACAGATTGCTTATCTAGACTTTAGACAGATTGTTTTAGAGTAATAAGAAATTTCCTTTGTAAATTTCTTTTTTCTTTGTGGGGAGGTGTTACATAGCCTATGATTTCATCATCCTTTGTGTAATTCTAACGTACAGTATGCTGCATGTTTGATCACGAGCGTGTTCTACCTCAGTCCCCCCGTTCTACCGTTATAGTAGAGTAAGTCGTTCTTTCTGTTGTTCAGAGCAGGATTGTCAACTCTTTGTCCCCATGGCTTCATTTGGGCGTCCTTCTTACAAGTTGTATCAAGCTCTGCTTGCCCCTATATAATGAGCTCAGTCTCTGCATTATTGCCACTTAGATCTACTCCTCATTTTGCTCACATCTCTGTCCTCCCCTGTACAGTTGTTATTATTGTAGTGCTCAGGAAGTCTCCAACCATCTAGCAGCTGTGTAATTTGAGTATAACTGTTGTTGCATTTTTTCTTGTACTGTGTAGCGTGGGGTATTAGTTTGTAGGCCTAGTGAGGTTTTTGTGATTCGTGTAAGGTTCTTATTGTCAGCCATTATTAATAATATTTTGTATCTGTAATAATTTATCTTCCATTAACTGTGCATTGTCCAGTGTATTGTCATTTTATCAGGGCTGACTTAGATAAATTTACTCTTGCTAATTTCGTGTTAATAGAGGCTATTGCAGTTAACCATATATTTAACCTGTTTTTGCCATTACATTATCCTCACGAGTCCTGAATGTTTTGTTGTTAGTTTGAGCATTTAACTTTAACTCTTTGTTTTGAACCTGGAACTTTGCGGGACAGTTTTCACTGTTCCGTAACAATATATATATATATATATATATATATATATATATATATATATATATATATATATATATATATATATATATAATTCAGTTATACTTATCATTATATATCCAAGTGCATCCCTCGAATGAAACAAAAACATAGGTATGCCATGATTAGTATATTCACCTCCTCTTGTCTTGCGAAACTTATTTACGTGAATCTTAATTCACGACTGAAATTATGATTATTTATAGGCTACTAATACAGTATTGTCTTAATAAGTATATGCAGTGCAGTCCCAGGAAACGTATTTATCGATAAACTTAACGCTGGTTGCCATTGGGCAATCATTTCCCCCCCCCCCCAAACCTAGGAAACAACTCCGCTGCTACCTCATTCTTCACTCGAAACAGTTGTTTAACCCACCACTCCTTTAAACCCGTAAGCAGATAATATATACGGAAAGCATTAGTCAAATGTTCATAACGTCAGCATTAGCACACCCGTATGTATAAATATCCTTTATCTATCCATATCATGTTTCATGTATATATGACTGATTACATGTAGCACAATATGCTTAGGAGGTCAAAACAATGTAACACATTAACCCATTATAATTTTATTAGATAATTATCTAATAAAATTATAATGGGTTAATGTGTTAATTATAATTATAATAATTTCTAGCGGAAGTCGCAAGGATTTATTGCCACATGGCATACTATTTTTTTTTCCTGCACACCTTTCTAAATACACTATACAATAGTTAATAAACAACTATCCTAACTGGTCAGTGTTACCACAATGTAAGTCTGTTATCTATCTATCTATCTATCTATTGCCAGACACCTCAATCCCGTTCGGGGTGGCCACAAACAAATCGCCTCCACGTCGCCCTGTCCCCCTCTATTTCACTGCCCTGCTCCCAACTCACTCCCTCTCTCATAGACCTCTCCACCCCATCCCTTCATCTCATCCTCGGCCCTGTTATCAAAAGTAATAATATTTACATTGCTGATGTCCACGGCACCACATGACATTCATTCCCCCACATCCGACACCCCATTCACCACATCCACACCACCTGATCACACCATCCGCCACACCCATACAATTTCACATCCCATCCTCCATACCACCACCACTTCATACCCCATCCCCCCCACACACACTACCAGCACCTCACACCCACACCACCTGGAACACACAAACACACACCACAACCATCTCACATCCACATCACCATCACTTCATACGCCATCCCCCCCACACACACTACCAGCACCTCACACCCACACCACCTGATCACCCCATCCGCCACACCCAACCACCTCACATCTCATCCCCCACACCACCACCTCACATCCACACCACCACCACTTCATACCCCATCTCTCACATACACACTACCAACACCTCACATCCACACACACACACACACACACACACACACACACCACAACCACCTCACTTCCACATCACCGTCACTTCACATCCCATCCCTCCCCCCACACACACACTACCAGCACCTCACACCCACACCATCACCACTTCATATCCCATCCCACCACCCAAACACTCTACCAGCACCTCACACCCCATCCCCCCCCCCACACACATTCCACCACCACTAATTTTATACTTAACACATAGTATATACTTCTTGTATATAGGTATTTGTGTATGTAAGCAGATTACATTTATTGGCAATGAACTTATAGGCCTACTCCTAACAAATCAACACTTTGTCCATCCATCACCATTTTCTATTACAGACTGTAACCTGCTGGGCAGGGACTAGACGTGGTTGTAAATAAGATGCCCATTACGACGGAACAGTTCCCACTTCTCCATGGTGTGCTGGAGGAGACGTTGGCGAGTTCGTTCCCTGACCTCCTCTCACGAGTTGACAATATTCCCCCAAACATTCTCAATGGGGTTGAGGTCGCATCCTTTGCTCGGCCACTGCAGCAATTCAATATCGCGTTGCTTAGCAAACCATGACTGAACAATGCGCGCAGTGTGTATGGAATAATTATCCTGTGGAAATTTTGCATGAGATTAGGTAAACTGTGATATCAGGTAAACAGACTATTATTGTTAGGGTAGGAAGTTGCGTCCTAACGTGAAATATTTATATGTGCTTTCATTACATAATATTCCGGGCTAATCCTATTTCAGTTATATAATAACCGAAGATAATCCATTTAATTTAATATGTGTTCTCGTGACTGAGCTTAATCTTTATTAATAAATGAATTTAGTGTCAACGAAAGGTATTACAAAGTATCGTGATGTTGAAACGATTTATGCAATGATTTACACTTATATAAAGCTACAGTATTAAACTTAAATATTTAATAACTGCCAGAGCTACAAGATTAAAGTCCTCTGATGCATTACAGCTTCAGTTCTCCATCAGGAGCGTAGGGGTCCGTGGCTACGCTATGCAGTGCAGACGTTTAAGGTGCGAATGGCCACTTGCCATCCCTTGACTGGCACTATGTGCGTGCAATTAACATCAACCTTCCTTAGATTTAAGACATTCACTAGATCACCAAGCGTCTAACTGTTAGCTATATGGCCACCATCCAACTTATTTTCTGGATTACGGATAACCATTTTGCCTGTCGTTCACTATAGAACGCCTGAAGATAGCACTACATCGAGTGAGTGGATGATGGGTGCCATCACCGACCACATATATTAAAATGGAGAACACTGTACTGTAATACTAAAATACCTATATGCATACCATAAGCAACATACCGTCATGAATATAATACGTTCAGGATACGGAAGTGCATATGCGCGAACAGAAAGCACCATCACCTCCTCCATGATCTGGATATACTGATTACCGGTCAGGATTAGCCCAGAATATTATGTATTGAAAGCACATATAAATATTTCACGTTAGGACGCAACTTCCTACCCTAACAATAATAGTCTGTTTACCTGCTATCACAGTTTTCCTAATCTCATGCAAAATTTCCACAGGATAATTATTCCATACATACTGCGCGCATTGTTCAGCCATGGTTTGCTGAGCAACGCGATATTGAATTGCTGCAGTGGCCGAGCAAAGGATGCGACCTCAACCCCATTGAGAATGTTTGGGGGAATATTGTCAACTCGTGGGAGGAGGTCAGGGAACGAACTCGCCAACGTCTCCTCCAGCACACCATGGAGAAGTGGGAACTGTTCCGTCGTAATGGGCATCTTATTTACAACCACGTCTAGCCCCTTCCCAGCAGGTTACAGTCTGTAATAGAAAATGGTGATGGATGGACAAAGTGTTGATTTGTTAGGAGTAGGCCTATAAGTTCATTACCAATAAATGTAATCTACTTACATACACAAATACCTATATACAAGAAATATATACTATGTGTTAAGTATAAAATTAGTGGTGGTGGTATGTGTGGGGGGGGATGCGGTGTGAGGTGCTGGTAGTGTGTTTGGGTGGTGGGATGGGATATGAATTGGTGATAGTGTGGGTGTGAGGTGCTGGTAGTGTGTGTGTGGGGGGGGATGGGATGTGATGTGACGGTGATGTGTTATTGAGGTAGTTGTGGTGTGTGTGTGTGTGTGTGTGTGTGTGTGTGTGTGTGTGTGTGTGTGTGTGTGTGTGTGTGTGTGTGTGTGTGTGTGAGGTGGTGTGGATGTGAGGTGTTGGTAGTGTGTATGTGAGAGATGGGGTATGAAGTGGTGGTGGTGTGGATGTGAGGTGGTTGTGTGGGGGATGGGATGTGAGGTGGTTGGGTGTGGCGGATGGGGTGATCAGGTGGTGTGGGTGTGAGGTGCTGGTAGTGTGTGTTGGGGGGATGGCGTATGAAGTGATGGTGATGTGGATGTGAGATGGTTGTGGTGTGTGTTTGTGTGTTTCAGGTGGTGTGGGTGTGAGGTGCTGGTAGTGTGTGTGTGGGGGATGGGGTATGAAGTGATGGTGGTGTGGGGGATGGAGTATGAAGCGGTGGTGGTGTGGGGGATGGGATGTGAGTTGTATGGGTGTGGCGGATGGTGTGATCAGGTGGTGTGGGTGTGGTGAATGGGGTGTCGGATGTGGGGGAATGAATATCACGTAGTGCCGTGGGCATTAGCAATGTAAATATTATTACTTTTGATAACATGGCCGAGGACGAAATGAAGGGATGCGGTGAAGAGATATATGAGAGAGGGGGGTGTGAGTTGGGAGCGGGACAGTTAAATGGCGGGGGACAGGGCGATGTGGAAGCGATTTGTTTGTGGCTACCCCGAACGGGATTGAGGTGTCTGGCAATAGATAGATAGATAGATAAGAGAGTTATATTGTGGTAACACTGATCAGTTAGGATAGTTGTTTATTAACTATTGTATAGTGTATTAAGAAAGGTGTGCAGGAAAAAAAATAGCATGCCATGTGGCAATAAATCTTTGCGACTTCCGCTGGAAACCATTATATAATTATAATTAACACATTAACCCATTATAATTTTATTAGATAATTATCTAATAAAATTATAATGGGTTAATGTGTTACATTGTTTTGACCTCCTAAGCATATTGTGCTACATGTAATCAGTTATATATACATGAAACATGATATGGATAGATAAAGGATATTTATACATACGGGTGTGCTAATGCTGACGTTATGAACATTTGACTAATCCTTTCCGTATATATTATCTGCTTACGAATTTAAAGCGGTGGTGGGTTAAACAACTGTTTCGAGTGAAGAATGAGGTAGCAGCGGAGTTGTTTCCTAGGTTTTTTTTTTGGGGGGGGGAATGATTGCCCAATGGCAACCAGCGTTAAGTTTATCGATAAATACGTTGCCTGGGACTGCACTGCATATACTTATTAAGACAATACTGTATTAGTAGCCTATAAATAATCATAATTTCTGTCGTGAATTAAGATTCACGTAAGTAAGTTTCGCAAGACAAGAGGAGGTGAAAATACTAATCATGGCATACCTATGTTTTTGTTTCATTCGGGGGATGCACTTGGACATATAATGATAAGTATAATAGAATTTTATATATATATATATATATATATATATATATATATATATATATATATATATATATATATATATATATATATATATTTATATATATATATATATATATATATATATATATATATATATATATATATATATATATATATATATATATATATATGTATACACACACAGATCACATACAGTATACGAAACCCGGTTGAGTAAAAGATTGACTGACTGGATTCCACGAGATGGGCAGCGTAGTAGAAAACGACCATATGAGATGGAGTTAATAGAGATGATTGTAGGCAAATCTGGCACAGACTGGCCCTACTAAGGAATTCATGTAAAGGAAAAAGTAGGCCTTTGTTCAGTAGTGGACTCTAAATGGTTAATGATGATGATGATGATGATAAATACAGGCTGTATACAGGACGAGTAGACGCAAGATATCAGGTATGTCAACGTTCGATGGCGGGTAAGTAAGTATATGTGTCTAACCCTAAGAAAATGGTGTCCATTATACTGGAAATAACGTTGCAAATGGGCTTATTTTACTCCTTCTCATGATGTGTATGTGTCTCCTTTGCATTTGCTAGGCGTGTCATATCGGTTTAAACTGCATATCATAATTTGATCATATTGTCAAAATTTCCTTACACTACCACGGGTCTCTCCTATCGGTCACCCGCATAATCAGTGTCTGATCTGTATTGATGAAGATGGACTGCAACCAGTAATTTGGCATATATTTTGCATTAACCTTATAATCAATCTTCATACGTGTCGTCCATGGACGTTTCGAATCGCTTGCACAAAGAAGCAGCTCGAATTCACCAGACTCTACGTTGGTGTGATAAGGTTGGCTGATGTATGATGGCTACTGTCTTCGCAGCATACAGTTATATAACTTTAAGCCTTTTGTATTAGCATTCACTTTGCATTTATTGATTATGGTAATGATTCATGGAGTCACATAATTGTTTTTAAGGTGATACTGCAAACTATTAACGGCATCAACAATAGCAAAACCCAATCACCACTCCCGTCCCACGTAACAGGGCGAGGCCCATTCATTCATGGAAACTTACACTACTACTGCCACGCTGCCACATTTGGTCAGGGGGTAGGGTAGGGAGGTAGTAGCGGGGGTGTAGAAACTCCTTTCCGCAACTGTATTACTATATGTGCATTGATACTGTCGATCATTATTGTTTATATCCCACCCATCTCTTTTTTCATGATCTCTCGTTTATAAGAAACGGTTCCATTTTCAGCTTCACTGTGTTGCTAGAGCAGTCTGGCTCAACTACCTGTTGTTCAGTAAGAGTAGAGCGGGCTAAACACCCTCCAACACAGGTGTCTCAGGGAATCATGAGCGCGACTGTACTATTGCGGCCAGGAGTTCTTAGCCAACTCCATCCAGCCAACCCGTGTATGCGGCAGTGTCGCATTCACTAGCACAGAAGTTGCCTTCGATGCATTTCTGTCGAAAAATATCCCTTCAGCTTTGGGCTTGTACTAATGGATAAAGCAATAGTAATATTTACTTTGAAGGTTTGACTCTGATAACATGAATATATCATACTAATTATTTAATAACTTGTTTCTCGTATAAAGCCAAGCAAGTGACAAATATGTACATTTGGTTCCACTCCACGCATTCATGTAGGTTTGAACCAGCGAGCACAGAGTGAACAAGTTCGAAGCATTCATTTGTTACCAGAAGAGAGAGAGAGAGAGAGAGAGAGAGAGAGAGAGAGAGAGAGCGTGTATGGTGGGCGCCTGTGAATTTTGGAATAATGAGGTGGAGGCAGACTGGCGCAGGGAAATGCAAGGGATGAGAAACCCTGGATTCCTGTGATCCATTGGAAACAGGCCACAATGTGAATATTTCTTCCATCAGTCACTAGAACTTGTCTTATTTTGTGATATATATATTTTTCTTTTTAGGATTGCTTTCGTTGGAATAATGAATTAGAAGATAAATGCTGTTGACTTAACAAAAAGCTGTGCCTAAGAAAGTAATTTGCCTCTCTGTCCAGAGAGAGATATCCAGTTAATGAGAAAAATACTCATGAGTTTGCCAAAAATCTCCAGGTGCCAACCACCAGAGAAAGAAAAAAATGCGAACATAACGCATTTAACAGAAGTTACGCGGCCTGCCAAATTATTTGACAAAGTCAACTGGCGTTACCCAGAATAAAACCCATCTTTCATTTTGTCCGAGGAGACGTTATCCTGGGATAAATACACTCCTTCATCATTAGCCAAAGGAAAAATTCCCTGTTTAGCTCGAGCACCTTATTTACTCATATCGCATAAAATCATGTGTATGTAGCCGGAATGAAGCCCCTTATCTACGGCCTGAAAAACACCCTGTAAAGAGTACCCGGTACTATTTTCTACCGACAGACTGAGCTAAGCGGTGAGACTCGTCTTTCTTGTAAGGAAATCCACCCAGCCTGTGTGTGTGTGTGTGTGTGTGTGTGTGTGTGTTGAATTGCGAGTCATCTGACTTGTGGTGAATGGTATGCGGGTTGGTAGGTAGGTTACTGGGTGGGTGGATTGGTTAGTGTAGGGTGGTTGTTTCACAGGCGGATTAGGTGGAGTGGGTGGGCGAGAGGGAGGGAAAGGGTTGTTGGGCTGGCTAAGTGGGATGGAGTGGGGTTCGTGCATTGTTTAAGTGGGATGGGTGGTGGGGCTACCTGTAGGACAAGACAAGAGATGGGTTTGTGTCGTCCTACTTTTGAGACATACTGTATTGAGTAAGGTTGTGGGTATGTGCGTTGATGGGTGGGTGTGTAGGTGGATGGACGGATTGTGGGAAAACAGGCCACTGCGGTTAGGTGATTTGAGTTAATGTCCGAGTTGGGAATATCGGTGCACAGGGGATATTATTATGGAATCATGCTGAAGTAGATATATATATCCAGTGGGTTACAACAGGTCCACCGTGCAATACGTCTGTTGGTTAAGAGGTCTGTGTTTGAACTGCACGCATCAGTGGGTGATATAACCACGTCGGATAACAGGTTTATGGGGAATATAGGTTCACTGTGACAAATACATCCATGGGTATACGTCCATGTAGGAAACCTGCATCCATGGAGAGATTCAAGGTCGACGGAGAAATTGGTCCGTGGGGAGAAAATACATCAATAGGGAAAATTAGTTCCTGGGAAAATAGGTTACGCAGAAAAGTAGGCCTTTGAAAAAAAAAAAAATCGTTAAGGAAAATAGGTCCATGGGGGATTGTGCTCCGAGTGGTGAAAATGTCCGTTGATGAAAATATTCATGGGGTGAAAATAGGTCCATAGGGGCATACACGTACTGTAAACATACATGGAGATATTTACAATAAATGGGACTTAAAATATCCAACTTTTAACAGCGATCGTTGCCTGGAATTAGACTTACCACTGCACACCTTGGACCAAACAACCATTAGCCACACCCTATTACCACTTTGTCATCCAGTCATTATATTTCATAATTTACCTTCATTTAGTCATTTAGGCATAGAAAACCAACCGAAACGAAAGGAAAAATCCTTGTTTAACCCCTACACCGCGGGCTTGTTTACCAATGACTTGCGTGTCCCGCGGGGTTATTTGGGCTCCGACAGACTCTCAAAAAATATTTGCCAAAAATCAGTTATTAGTCCTAGAATAATAAAATTATATATGCTTATGGCACATACCTTCAGCTTTCTCCTGGAATGATAGTTGAGCCTTCGTCGGTTACCGTAGGACTTGTGGAGACCTCTGAAGTAGGGTAACTAAGTCTCCACTTTACACTTCTCGACAACCCGTAATATGATTACCACAGCCAGATACAAACACTATAAACACTATTCTACAATTTTCAAGTAGTTTGGGATCCATACTAAAAAAAAAAACACTGTGAAAGCAATGGAAATTACGAGCGCGTCTGATCGTCGCACTTGTGCTAGTTCGCTCTAGGCACTCTGTCATTTATTATTCATAAAACCCCTCACACTTTATATTTCTATTACTATATCAGATGTATATCTGGAGTCTCTCTCCATAAGTTTCCTTTAGTCGTGTTTATTGTCACTGAAGTCATTCAATTTTTCAGTCAGTAAAATACATAGAGAGCCACGGATTCACTCTCACTGTTATAACATAAATTATTTGTACTCATATTCTTATATTACTAATTACTTACATTACTATTTACATTTTCTATTCTATTTTCAATATTTACCCTGCTATTTTACTTACACTATGTTATTCACTGTCACTTTCAGTAAGATAAAACTATAATACACTGTTCAATCATATGAACTGAACATCCATTGCTTTCACCTGCTATTTACACATTATTTACACATTATTTCCAAATAATTCTGCTTCCACACTTGCACTGTTAGAACTGCTTCTGGCTGTAATAATCGAAGAAGCAGGTAACACAGAGGGGAACCTGGCACTCAGCACACTGCCAAGAGGTGCGTTTATGCTCAGGTGTGCGGCGTGTGGTATGCGCACATACCTGACACCTGCGAATCGCAGCCTTCCTTTTCCCTGTGGCAGGCATTAGCTCAAGTCTGTGCCGATCCATATACGCCCTCTGCTCAAGTCGGTCGGGAAGTGTTACTGGATGGCGCCTTGGGGTTGCTGCTTACACCCTACCATATCTTTCCAGCAGCTGCTGGACACAAGTCCTGGCGAACAACCTCAGGGAGAAGGACTTGGGTGGCTTTACCTTCATCTTGTACAGGATGAAGGCGTTCAGCATCGTCATATCTATGAGATGCAGAAAAACTTTCCTGTACCACCTAGTATTCTTCCTGAGGCAGTCGATCTCACCAATCATCATGTCGGACTTGTCCACCAGCCGCATGTTGACATTATAGTACAACACAGCATCAGGTTTCATCACAGGTTCGCCTGTCCTACGGTCGACCTTCCCACTGTCTCTCATCTCCCCCTTATGTACGGTGGTGAGCATGTGCACGACTCTCTTGTCATGCCACCGTATTGCCAGCATCTTCTCACACTTGTGTAGGTGCACGTCTCCTCGCTGCGAGGTTCCCGCCTCTGGGAATTTGGGGAAGTTGGCACAATTACTTTTCACAGTGCCGCAGGAGCCAATGCCGTGCTCAGAAAAGTATTTGGCAAGTTTCGGTGCTGTATAGTAGTTGTCTGTATACAGCACATGATTCCCACCAAAATACTTTTCTAGGAGCACTTTCACTACACAGCCTGAGAAGCCAAGGGGGTGAGTTTTATCGAGATCGACAGTGCTGGCTGAATATATGACGAAGTCAAGGATGTACCCCGTCTTACAGTCGCACAGTACAAAGAACTTAATTCCAAAACGATGGTGTTTGCTTGGAATGTACTGAACAAACCAAAGACGTCCTCTGAACAAAACCAAAGATTCATCAATGACAACCTTCTGAAATGGGTGGAAGAATGACATGAACTTATCCTTCATTCTGCTCAGAATCTCCCGGATCTTCCAGAGTGGGTCGGTTTGGGAAGGTACATCGTTGTCGGCAAAGTGCAGGTTTCCCATGATGTTCCGGAAGCGATCTCTGGCCATGTACTTATTGAAGGTGGGTGAGGGTAGTAAGGGGTCCATGGACCAGTATTCTTCCAACTCATGCTTCTTGGAGTGTGGCATGAGAAGCATGAGGGCAAAGAACACATACAGCTCCTGCACTCCCAGCATGGACCACTGTTGCATCTTGGCTGCACCTGTACCACTAGCAGCACGTTGTGATTCGTACCTGTTGGTCTCATCACATATGTGCTGCATGACTTCGTCATCTAGGAAGGCCAAAAGGCATTTTCGTCCATAGTGAAGGCAGGCTGAACTCCTGAGGAGCTCTCATCGAAAACAAGATTTTCGGGGACAAAATCTGACCCTTCCGTCCATGCGAAGGCGTCCAGGATTCCCTGTCGCGGCGGTGTAGGGCGGGTGGTGGTGGTGGTGGTGGAGGTTGGCTGTGAGGGAGGCTTATCTCTGTCAAGGTCACTCTCACTGACCCTAGGTTGCTGTACAGCACTAGCAGCACTTACCCAACTAGCTACACTACTTTTCACTCTCCTAGATCTACCTCTACCTCTACGGCCTGCCTTCACTGTTGATGCTGGTGGTGACTCCGACGACGAAGACTCCGGAGATAACTCAGCTGACGATGATGACGAGATGAGTAAAGCGGGGCTTGGGGAACGGGGAGGTGAATGCACTCGTGACTCATGGCGGGCTGGGTCACATGGGGGCATTGTTCTGGGGCTAACACGCCGCCTTTTCACTCCCTTCCCAAATTCTTGTTCTTCCTGCACTAAAGGCTCCTTTCCCTTGGAGCTAGACACTGATTCACTTGTTGAAGCACTCGTTGTCGCTGTTTCTGGCGCGATAACCTCACCCGGCTCATCACACGATTCACCCGAATCGTCATAGTCACTGTCCGTCATTATCATGGACAATTCTGCAAGTTCTCGTGCCACTGCAGAGTCACTGAGGCCTTTCCTGCTTGCCTCAACACTTTTCTTTGGAGTAGAGGTCACGGGGCCCTTTGCAATGGGCGCGGAAGCGGCAAGAATGGCGGGGGGCGAGTGCGACATGTTTTCTCTACAGCGGAGGACAAGGAACTAAATGCCGCGGCTTATCTGAGAAGGGAAGGGTTGACAATGACACTTTAGGCTGACTGCTGCTAACTTACAGGCTAATTTTTTATAGGTAGAAAATCTCGGCAATAAATAAAGAAATAGGTAGTTCCAGGTGAATGTAAATGTCAGTTAGGATTCTCCCTTCCTTTCTGATATATATTTTTATTACAGACATCGATTACAAGGCATAAATCAAAGGGGAAATTACCGTGGTAATGTAGCTAATGAATGCACGTGAGGTTTTGTCAGGTGATAATTAGCCAATTTCTGGAGTATAACACTATCACTTACCTGTTTTTTTTGTTGGTATATATTATTTGGTATAAATATAGGGCATAGGGCTTATTTCAATGGATGAAATCTGTGGAAAAGTCAGGGGGAAATTTCCGTAGCGCAGCGCGGCGTGGGAGGTGAGAGGAGAGGGTAATGGAGGGCAGGTAGGGAGGGGAGTCACGAAGGGGGTAAAATTGCTAAAGTGTCAACAATGGATGTGAGTACAGATGAGATTTGGAGTGCTGACTAGTGTTGGACATTGGCAGTACTGATAGATGATACAAGGCACCACTTGAGAGCCCGGGATAAATTCAAAATAACAGAATCACAAAAGTGACGCCCCCCGGTATGATCCATTGTGGCCGAGCGTCACGAAAGTGACGCCCCGCGGTTATAGGGTTAACTGTGTTAAGCACCTCATTTCTCCACCTCATTCCTCTAAAATTCACGGGCTCCCGCAACACTCTCTCTCTCTCTCTCTCTCTCTCTCTCTCTCTCTTCTGGTAACAAATGAATGCTTTGAACTTGTTCACTCTGTGTTCACAGGTTCAAACCTACAGGAAGTCATGGAGTGGAGTTAAATATACAAATCTGTCACTTGCTTGGCTCTATACGAGAAACAAGTTATTAAATAACCAGTATGATATAATCGTGTTATCAGGGACAAACCTTCAACTTAAATATTACTATTGCTTTATCCATTAGTACAAGCCCAAAGCTGAAGGGATATTTTTTGACAGAAATGCATCAAAGGCAATTTCTGTGCCCGTGAATGCGACACTGCCACATACACGGGTTGGCTGGATGAGGGTGGCTAAGAACTCCTGTCCGCAATAGTACATACATACGTAGAAGTTACTGTGCATTGTCATGGTTCTTACAGGAAATCGATATGTCCAATACTTTTCGAGTAAATGGACAACAAAGGCAGAATACTCCTCCGGACGCTGCATAGTTTTACTGCAAACAAGAAAAAAACACTCTCTTCCCCCGCTGTTGCCTAACAAATATGCTCCCAAAGCCCTTTTTTTTTTTTTTCATGTACCTATTTATTTTTAAATGCCTCCTCGTGATGTTGTCAAAACATCAATGCGACTATTACCTAGATGAAAGGGAATAACATACCTCCTAGTGCACTGTCAATTTTTCCTGCCTCACCCACATCTACATATTTTCACTCGCTAGGGGTTTTATTTTGTTTTATTCAAAGTCTACATGTAAAATATCCAATTTTTATTTTTTATAGTGCTATAAGAAACTCGACTTGACCACTAGTCTTTTTCCTAGTTACTGATATTGAAGCAGTACTTTCTTTCATATGTGTATAAGTAGAAAACAATGCTTATTTGTGCGAAAAATATAGAAATATTGACATAGGCCAATATACAGATCAACAAAATTCTGAAAACTCACTTCCTCCTGGGGTGTTGAGCTGCTGCCAGGACCCTGTGGGGTTTGAAGATGAGGAGTTATGTAGTGTGTGTGTGTGTGTGTGTGTGTGTGTGTGTGTGTAAGCCCAACTAGGGAATACTTCACTCAGCATTGTAACGTTCGAAGCAATCACCCACACAA
Source organism: Coenobita brevimanus (assembly GCF_032717465.1). Taxonomy (NCBI): domain Eukaryota; kingdom Metazoa; phylum Arthropoda; class Malacostraca; order Decapoda; family Coenobitidae; genus Coenobita; species Coenobita brevimanus. The sequence continues at coordinate 27,656,601 of NC_137003.1, forward strand.
AGTGGCACATCATAAACAGGACACATGTGACTTGTGTCCCCCCTCATCTTCACCAGGGCACACAAGGTGCACCGGAGCCTCTTCCGGTTGGGGATCCTTTCCCATTGATGGCTGAGTGTGCGATCCAACCACACTGTGTCGTCGATGACTCGTTGACGCTTGGTTCGATGTCCTCCTGGCATGCCCTGGTCCTGTCTTTCTGGAGCTGCAGCTGCACGGCCTGGCATGGCAGCAGTGGCAGGTTCTCCCGACGGACCAGGAACTACTGGAGATGGTAGTCTCAGCACCCATGCTGGTCCCGCAGGCAATGGTGGCATTGGAACCTGTGCTGGTGCTGCTCCTGGAGAAGATGGTGTTGGCACCTGTGCTGGTGCTGCTGCAGGAGATGGTGATGTTGGCACCTGTGCTGGTGCTGCTGCAGGTGCCAAAAGTGCTGGAGGTCCTGCCGGCCGGCCGGTTGGAAGGTCAGGGGCATTGGGGATGATGTGCTCTGATGCTGGCCATTCCGCTTCATTGAACTGAAGGAGCTTCAAGATTATCTCCTTCAGAAAGTCCAGCAGAGTAACTGACCCGTGTGAGCACTTCTTGTAATAGGGTGAACGCATTGAAGATAGCCATCTGGATAAAGTAGAAAGTGATCTTGGTCCACTTCATGGTCCGCCCCTAGATGGGGTAATGCTGGACCATTGGAAGAAGTGGTCCACCCCACCCAGGGGCTGGTTATAGTTCTCCACCATGACGTGCTTGTCCACGGTCTTCTGGATATAGGTTGTCCTCCCATCAGAACCCCTGGCCTTCCCTCGAACCTGCTTAGGGATGGTGTTTGTGCTGTAGAAGGTGGAGAGCATGTTGACGATGCACTTGTCCTTCCATAGCAACATTATCACATTGTTCTTGTTCCTTGGTGCCATGCCTCCCTCTGGCAGGCTCTTAGCCTTTGCGATGGCCTGCAGCTGCTTTGGAGCTTCTCTTGTCAGGCATAGGGTCCCACACACATAGGTTCCTGCACTGAAGAGCTGTTAACAGAGGGATACAGAGTTATAATAGTTGTCCATGTACACTTTGTATCCCTGGTCCTTCAGCGGTTCTATGAGGCCACAGACGGTGTTCTCCAGAGTCTTCTTCTGCCTCATGTACACCTCAAAGTTCCGGATGTACCCCGAGAAACACTCAGCCAGGATGTACAGCTTGATGGTGTACTTTGAGGGCTTCAAGCAGTTGTAGACTCTGAAGCTGAGGCACCCCTTCCACGCCGGTGAGCCCTCGTTGAGGCTGAGGTGCTCCTTGGGTTGGTAGGTGTCTTGGAACCACTGAAGGAGGTACTCCATCACTGTGCGAAATCTGATGAGCTGATCGCTATTGTCCTGGGGTTCGACAAGTGAGTTGAAGGCGTGGAAATGTTTCAGGATAGCCCTGAAATGTCTCCCACTCATCGCTTGCCCGAATCGTGGATAGTCGTGGAGCGGTGAACATCTCCAGTAGTGCCTGATGGTCGGCATGTCCACGATCTCCATGAAGACGAAGAGCCAAAGGAACTTGGCTATCTCCTCTTCATTGTAGATGAACCAGGTATCCAACCCAGTCCCCAGGAATGATGCGTAGTTGTTCATCTCGCAGTGAAATACAAAAACAACTCCCAAGTGAATCCTGTGAAGGGCCCATTATGTGGTGTGAATTGGCCACTGTTCCACCCTGGATCCTCTGCGGTAACACCTCCCACAGTGGTGACAGTGGGTCGGCCTACTGACACCCTTTCGCCTCCTCAGCCACTCCTTGGCCATCCCCCGTAGCTAGGCTGCCGACCCCGGTGGCCTCATTGAGGTGGTGATGGCTCCAATGACGAAGACAGTGAGGCTGGTTCTTGCTGCTGCCACACGTCGGGGGGAATGAAAACTGCTAGAGACAGCATCCTTGTTGACCGGGCAGGGGATGACGACACAGTCACCTCCTGCACCAGCTGTGCCACAGACACTGCGGCAGGAGCAGGTGCCAATGTCACATAACCAGGCCCTGTAACCAATGACATGGGTTCGGCCAAGGAGGAACTGGAGGCTAGACGTGTAAAGACCACGATGGCTGCTGGAGCGAGAGGTCCTAGTGCAGATGATGGCTGGGCTGTGGGTCCCGCTGCTGGTGGTGGTGTTTGCTCCCATGGTGGTAGGGGTTGAGGCAAAGCCTCCCGATGAGAATGGTGCAGGACTTCATCCCAGTCCTCCTCCTCTCTTGAAAGGTTGCTCAGCACCTCCTACTGCTCGCTCTTAGTCTCCTCCTCAAAAAGAACCTTCTGTCACTGCTCAGACGAGAACCCTTTCTTCTCCATTGTGGCAAGCACTGAGACACAAAAGTTCAGTCTGAGCTACGGTCCTTTGCTGAAAAAGTGATGTCATATATTTCGATATGACCAATTGCTGCACAGTATGCAAACGCTTCACATAAAAGATAACTTTTCAGTGTCTGAGCACTGTGTAATATCTGTCCAATGACGTCTGTGGTTGTGTGCCATATATATTTTTTCTGCCGCCCTTCGCCTAAGGTTCCTGTTATACGTGCTATGCACCCTAAATATTCCTCCATGAACTGTTGTGGCACATTGAACATACATTTCACATAAACCATAAGTGACCAATAAATGTCTGCATACTGTGTAATACCTGTCCACTGACGTCCGTGCTTGTGTGCCATTTTTTTTTTTTTTTTTGCCCTCCTTCCCCTAAGATTCCCCTTACACACGCTATGTACCCTAAATATTCGTCCACGAACACTCGCGGCACATTGCACATACATTTCACATAAACCATAAGAGACCAATAAATGTCTGAGCACAGTGTAATACCTGTACACTGACGTCAGTGGTTGTGTGCCATTTTTTTTCTGACGTCCTTCCCCTAAGGTTCCCTTTACACATGCTATGGACCCTAAATATTCCTCCACGAACACTCGTGGCACATTGCACATACATTTCACATAAACCATTAGTTATCAACCAATGACTAAGCACGGCACAGTACCTGTTCATTGATGTCTGTGGTAGCCCGGCGTCCTTATGTCCCCTGCCCTCCTTCTGCTAAGGTCTTGCTAACACACGCTATACACCCAACACATTTCTCAACGAACTCTCGTGGCACATCCTACATACATTTCACATAAACTATAATAATTTTTCTATGAATGATTGAGCACAGTACAGTATCTGTTCACTGACGTCCGTGGTTGCCTGGCGTCCTTACATCCCCTGCCCTCTTTCTGCTAAGGTTCCACTAACACCTGCTATACACTCGCTTCAACCTGAGAGTATGATGCACCGCTAAATGGCACACACCACACTTCTACACGAACACTCACAGCACATTGGACGTATATTTCACACTAAATCATACGCAAATATATATATATATATATCTCACAAGGATTCCATCCCTAACTCCTCTAATAATCCCTTCCTGACTATGGCGTACAGGTGACACGTACCCCATTCCCGACTACGGCTATGGCGTATGTAACGCCAGCTACTTCAGTTATTTCACTAAGCCAGCCACTATATCTTTTACGCAATGTAAAGTTTAGGCATTGGCTTCGCTATATATGTACTATACTGAGAGCACTAGGGGCAAATTGAAGCAGAATGGCGAACCCCATTTCAGTGAATACAAGCGCTGCCTCTAAGCTTAATGACTGAAAATGGACCCCATTGCTTTACAAACTATATATATATGTTCCATCGACAAAATCACTTCACACTATACTCATAAATAATATATAATCACACTCTGTTCATAGGTGCTTCAGCTTGCGCAGGAGGGGGAGGATTAGAGGTGTTTAAAGGGACAACACATGCGGCACAACCCCACAGCCTGGCTAGTTGGGAGGTACTGAGGTTTACAACTGCACACAGGCGCAAAGAAGGCGTGACAGTGATGCCAAGTGTTTACCTCGGAGGAGAGACACGCCCGCCAGAAAAAAAAAATTGATGCAAATTGGTCAAAAACTTAATATTTGGCAATTTTTATCTGCTTTTTCACACAATTCAAGTCACTGTGCATATATCAGGAAAGACACATGGCACAAACAAATCACCTCCATGTCACCCTGTCTCTCTCTATTTCACTGCCCTCCATGCCAGCTCACACCCCCTCTCTCATATACCTCTCCACTACATCCCTCCATATCATCCTCTGCCTCCCCCTCCCTCTTTCCCCCCTCTTCCTCAATCACATACACCAGCCTCGTTAGTTTCTCACTCACCATCTTCTCCACAGATCCAAACCACCTCAGTGTATTTTTCCTGACGCTTTCTGTCACATCCACATCCACACCACAATGCTCCTTCACTTCCTCATTTGCCAGTCTGTCTCTCCATGTATATCCACACGCTCCTCTCGAATAAATCATTTCCATTGCTCTTACTCTTGAATTATGTCCTTTAAACAAAGTCCAAGCTTCACTCCCATACATTAGAGTTGGTATCACAATATTATCATGCTGCAACTTTTTTGCTCCCATGCATACTTCCCCTTTTTCTATCACTGCTTGAAACAACCATTAACCTTTCTTTCTTGTTGTACACTTTCAAGTTTTCATCCTCCAAACTTCCATCCATATTTATCACGCTACCCAAGCACTTCAGTCCTCTCACATTTTCCATTTCCTCATCGTCCTACCTCACTGCACTGTACATTCAGTGTCTACATTTCTCTCAAAGACCATAACTTTGTTCCTCCCAATGTGCACGTTTAGATTCCATTTCTTACACACTCTCCCAAACTCTTTCACCAAGCCTTTCAGTTCCCCTTTGTCGTCACTTAATAATACAGTACCATCTGCAAACATCAATACCGGAAGTTTCCAAATGCTGCCCTTTCTCATTAACGCCACTCAAACATCCACTGCTCTACTTTGTATCTCATTTATAACCCCGTCCACGTACTGGCTGAACAACCGTGGAGGCATGCCACATCTCTGTTTCAGTCCAACCATCAGGAAGAAAAAATCATTCACTTCATTATCAACACGTACTGAACCCTTAGCAACTGCGTACATACTCTTCACGGCATTCAAAACTACTAAGTTACTCCATAATTCTGTCTATTCTCCACATTCCTTGTCGATCCACTTTGTCATATGCTTTCTCCGAGTCCATGAAGGCCGGATACAAATTATTTCCCTTCTCTAGAAATTTTTCCACTAAAGACCTATGGATGAATTTTAGATCTACACAACCTCTTCTCTTCCTAAAACCACCCTGTTCTTCCGCAACTAATTCCTCTGTTATATCTCTAACTCTGTCAATAAGTATCCTGCTATATACTTTCCGTATTACATTGAGAAGACAAATGTCCCTATGATTACCACATATTTCTTTTTCCGCTTTTCTTTCCACAGGGGAATAATTATACCTGACTTCCAATCCTCAGGGACTCTACCTTCCTCCCAGGCCAATCTGCACATCTTCCATATCCATTCTACCACTATCTGTCCCCCCAGTTTCGTCATTTCACCACACATTCCATCAATTCCTTGGGAATTCCCCCATTTTAATCTTCATCATTGCTTCCACTACGTCAGTCCTACTGATATCTTCCTCCCTTCTCACCATCCTGCTTCTCCCAGCCATTCCTCAGCCACTTATACTTGCATTACTTTCATTCTCTATGTCTAACAGTTCCTTGAAGTGTTCTCACCATCTGCTCACTTTTTCTGTTTTTTCCACTATCAATCTACCATTTTTATATTTCACTCTCCTGCTAACTTCTTTATCATGCTGTCTAAATCTTTACCTCCTTCCACAAAAATTTTTTACATTCCCTCCACTTCACACCCAAATTCCTTCCAAATTACTCATCTGCTCTCTTCTTACTGTCTCTTACTATTATTTTCACCTTTCTCATCCACTCTACGTATAAGGAGAGATAATACTATTGAAAATATAATGAATAAGAACCAGCCATCATAGATATTAACCTACCTTGATCCCACTTTATTTTTGAGGCAAGAAATTTAAGTCTGAAGGACAAGACAGGAAGCAGGAAGTCCATATATTGGTAACGGAGTCTGATGGAGGACGCCAACATTGTTTCTGTGTTTCATTTACGAGAACTATATCTTCGTTATTTGTGATATCAGAAGTTTCATAGAACAACAGGGCTATGTACAGGTAGATATAATTATAGAATAGTGGGCAGTAAAAGAAAATGTAAAACTGAACTGAGTGCAACATATTCCGGCAAGGGTATCCACAGAAAATGCCTTTGCATGAAGCTTAACTAAACCAATGCATGGTTTCAGTCACTGTTTGCGGACCAAATGCTGCATGATGGGGTCAGTGTATGACCTGGTGATACACCTTATTTTTAAACCTGTAGGGAGGAACGCGGCTTTGTGTGTGTGTGTGTGTGTGTGTGTGTCTGTTCTTACTTAATTGTTCATACTTAAATGGATCTTTACAGGAATGAGTCAAGATCGTACTGTTCCGTGTCTTAAACCATTTTCATGATAAATCTCTTTAAATTTATTAATTGTTTTGGCGCACACTATTTCATTCGGTCGTGCATTCCACTGATCAGTTGCCCTATTTAGGAAACTAAATTTCCTTATGTCTCTATCACCTCTCTTTTTTTTATGCAGTTTTTGCAGTGTCCTCTTGCTGATGCTTCCCCATAGGTTATAATCATATTCATTTATGACTATTTTCTCCTTCCCTGATATGCATATATATAGCATAATCATGTCTCCTCTTTTCCTTCTCTCCTGTAGTGTAGGCAGATTCAGTTTTTGTAGTCTTTCTTCATAGCTTAGATCCCTTAAACTTGGTACCCATTTTGTAGCAGCCCTTTGAACTTTCTCAGTCTTATCTATGTGTTTCTTGAGATGAGGATTCCAGACTGCTGATACAAACTCCAGGGTTGGTCTGATGAAAGATGTTATCGTCCTTAGCATGTCTTCATTTATGTATGTGAATGCTATTCTTATATATGCAAGCAGTGCATACATGTTCCGTACCTTCTTACTTATTTGACCAACTGGAGATAGTCTGTTATTGATAATCACACCTAAGTCCTTCTCTCTTTCTGATATGTATAGGGTTTTACTTCCTAACTTATAATCCCAATCTGGTCTTTTCCCATTTTTACCAAACTTGATTACATGACACTTGTCCACATTGAATTCCATTTGCCATCTATTACTCCATTCATAAAGTTTATTTAATTCTTCCTGTAGCTCTTTACAAGAGTCTGTGTTAGCAATTCTTCTTTGTATATTTTCATCATCAGCAAACATATACCAATAGCTTTCATTTCCAATGTTACTACAATACATCCCCACAATATGCGAGTTCCGAGTACGCGATCCCCCTTGTACACGAGGAACTATTTTTTTTTATTAGTGTATTTTTTATTAGTACGCAAAATGAACTCCTTGTAAGCGAGACGGGCAGTGAAATGTGGCCCAAATCAGGGGTTACCCCGAGTACACGACATTGCCCTCCCAAGAGGTGAAACAGGTAAAGATCTATCTATCCATCTATCTATTGACAGATGCCATAATCCCTTAAGGGGTGGCCATTCGAAGTTGAATTAGTTGTTTTACAGGGAGGGGCACTAACCCTCCACCAACCCACTTATTGACACGTAGGGAGCACGTAGGCTAAGGAAGAAGTAGGCAGCACTACATCAGGTGAGTGGATGATGATCGCCACCACCTACCACCAATGATACCTAGTAAAGCCATAATCTTGTAGGTTTACTTTATCTTAGGTAATATGTCTTAGATACCTTCCCTGTATAGTATAATACTTAGGTCTGTAAGGCGTCTTAAGGGTTGCCATGGATTGGGGTGCCGCTCATATGTAATCTTTCCCATAAGTTTATGTATTCACAGTACACGAATTCCTAGTACGTGAAGTCCTCTGCAACCCATATAGTCGCGTACTAGGGGGAAGTACTGTATCTATGTCATTTATATACACTAAAAACATAAATGGTGCCAGGACTGAGCCCTGTGGAACTCCGCTAGCCACTTCCCTCCATGATGAGTAATTTCCCCTTAGTACTGTTCTCATTTCCCTTTTTCTGGGAAAATCTGCCATCCAACAGTACAGTTTGCCTCGGATTCCTCCTTGATGGTACAGTTTCCATAAAAGTCTTTGGTGTGGTGCTCTGTCAAATGCTTTCTTGAAATCTAGATAGATACTGTCCATCCATCTTTCTATTTTCTGTATTGTTTCTGCAACTCTGTGTGTGTGTGTGTGTGTGTGTGTGTGTGTGTGTGTGTGTGTGTGTGTGTGTGTGTGTGTCAGAGAGAGAGAGAGAGAGACAGCCAGCCAGACAGACAGACAGAGACAGAGAACATAATGAACTGAGTATTTTCGATCTTAAAAAAAAAAAATGTCAATCTAGGAACAAAATCAGAGATAACCGCCAAATGCTCAGCCTTTTAGCTCAGTTTTGACTGATTTATCAAGACATGGGTGAGGATTTTGGGTACGCAAGTCAAAGGTTAGTAATACAGGACAATGTCAGCTCAGTGTTTATCCTTTTTTCACCAGTCTTGGTGAAACTGTTGAAAGTCACACAAGGATAAAGTGAACTAATTTCTACAACAACCAAAAGAAAGTTGAGGTCACAGGTCAAAGTAGAATGTTTGGTAGTTAAATGAACTCCTGGACAAAAAAATGCTGAGTGTCCCCTCTATTATATAACAAACTGAGGATGTTGATGTAAAATGTTGAACATTTGGTCGGTAGCAAAAGAGCGGCTTCCCCCCCACCACTCCTCCCGCCCATGAACTTTGAGTCTGGGTGCATGGACACTTTTGTTTTTTGCTTGTTTATTATTTTGAAATGGAGTACCATCTGTAATGTGCAAAATTTGGTGTACACAGAGGGAAAGGTTGATAAGAGTTGAATGGGCTACTTTTGTACTAGCACAGTGAGAATGTTCAGCAAAGAGAGATGGTCTAGAACCACCTTATATCTGGCTTTTAGTGAATCAGTTTCTTCATTTCCTCTTGTCACCAACTAGTCATTGATCAACTGGTGCTACAGTCTCCTTTCTGTTACTTTTATCCATGCTATAATTCATAACTTGAAGCTATCTATCTATCTACCTATTGCTAGACGCCTCAATCCCGTTTGGGGTGGCCACAAACAAATCGCCTCCACGTCGCCCTGTCTCCCGCCATTTAACTGCCCTGCTCCCAACTCACACACCCCTCTCTCATATACCTCTCCACCCCATTCCTCCATCTCATCCTCGGCCTCCTCCTCCCTCCACCTCACTCACATACACTCTCTTCGTCAGTCTTTCACCCTCCATCCTCTCCACATGGCCAAACCACCTCAGTGTGTTCCTCATAACGCTTCCTATCATATCCACATCCACACCACAACTCTCCTTTATATCCTCATTCGTCAGCCTGTCTCTCCATGTGACTCCAAAAGCTCCTCTTAAATAACTCATTTTCCCTGCTCTCACTCTTGACTTGTGTCCTTCCAACAACGTCCAAGCTTCACTTCCATACGTTAGAGTTGGTATCACAATACTGTCATGTAGTAAGTTCTTCACTTCGATGCTCACTGTCCTGTTTCTTATCACTGCTTTCAAGGAACCAGTAACGTTTCTTCCCTGCTGTACCCTTTCAAGCACTTCACCCTGCAAACCTCCATCCTTACTCATCACACTACCCAAGTACTTAAACGTACTCACATTTTTCAATTCCTCACCATCCAACCTCGCTGTACATTCATTGACTTCACCTCTCTCAAAGACCATCACTTTACTCTTCTACATTCGGTTTTAGATTTCGTTTCTTACACACTCTCCTAAACTCATCCACCAAGCCTTGCAGCTCCCCTTCGTCTTCACTCTACACAGTATCATCTGCAAACAACAGTACAGGGAGTTTCCAAACTCTATCCTCTCTCACCAGGGCCACTCCAACATCCACTACCCTACCTTGTACCTCTTTTATTACCCCATCCATGTACAGATTGAAGCTGTGGTGAAATAATACTCTGATATTTACAGCAAATGTAGAAACTTTGTACATACATTATTTAAAAACTATTTAACCCTCCCAGGTACATTTATGTGAATAGCGTCCTTTTTAGTTTGGGACATGAACCCACATTGACGTGTATTGCATGAAAAAGCAGAAAAAACGCCATCAAGAGAAAAGTTTTCAGCCGATTTACGTCAAATTTGAATGCCTTCTAGCGGGTGCATCCCACTTTCGAGATAAACACCTGACAACGTTGTACAGCCTCCTCAGAGCCTGCCTTTAGCGAGAAACCTCAGTACCTCTGAAGAAGTCAGGCAGTAAGGCTGCATCGCGTGTGCTGTCCCTCTAAATTACACTATTTCTCCCCCTCCTGCCCGAGTCGAAACCCCTGTGGACTGAGTGTGATAATATAATATATTATTTCTGAGCATAATCTTAAGTGGTTTTGTCGATGGAACACAGATATATATCTTGAGAAGAAATGGTGCCTGTTATCAGTTGTTAGGCCTAGGGGCAAGAGGTGTGTTCACTGTAGTGGGGTTTCGCCACTCCGCCTCCCCTGGGCCCTATGCTGTAACTACGCATACGTATATAGAAAAACCAGTGCCTCAACTGTATAGTGTGTGAAAGCTGTAGTGGCTTGCTTTGTGATATATTGGAACTAGCATGTGTTAGGTATGCCATAGCCATAGTGTGGAATGGGGCAGGCGTTACCTGTACACTGTAGATGGGAAGGGATGATTAGAGACGTTTAGGGATGGATATTTTGATTGTGATACTCTATATGTGTATAAATTTGTGTGAAATATAATGCCAACATGCTCCAAGTGTTTGTGAAGGAATGTGGTGTGTGCCAATATAGCAGTGCATCATAAATCTCGAGGCGAAAGTGCTGCATCACGGTAACATTGAACCGTAGTAAAGAACGTGAATAATTGCGGAGGTAGGGGTGGAATCATTGTGGTAGTCATGTATTTGCATATGACTTAGTGTAAAGTGTACGTGAATTGAGCTGCAAGTGTTCGTGAAGCGATAATTTTAGGGTGCGTAGCTTATGTTAGCGATACCATAGCGCCAGGTGTGCGGGGATGTAAGGATGCCTAGGAACCATGGATGTCACTGAACAGTTACTGTAACTTGCTAAAACATTTATTGTGAAGTTATACTTTTTCGTACAAAGAACGTGAAATGTGCAGTGCGTGTTCATTGTGGGATATTATGGGTGCGTAGCATAGGTTAGCGATACCTTAGCGGCAGGTGTGTGGGGACGTAAGGACACAGGGCAATGATGGACGTCATTGAACAGGTACTGTAACTTGTTAAAACATTTAGTAAGAAGTTATATTCATGTACAATGAACGTGAAATGTGCAAGTGTCCGTGAAGGAATTCTGTGGGTACGTAGCATAGATTAGCAATACCTTAGCGCCAGGTGTGCGGGAACGTAAGGATGCCTAGGAACCACGGACATCATTGAACAGGTACTGTAACTTGCTAAGACATTTAGTGAGAAGTTACAATTTATGTACAATGAATGCGAAATGTGCAGCGAGTGTCCGTGAAGGAATTCTGTGGGTGCATAGCATAGGTTAGTGATACCTTAGTGGCAGGTGGGCGGAGACGTAAGGACGCCTAGCAACCACGTGCGTCATTGAACAGGTACTGTAATGTGCTAAGACATTTGTTGATTATTTATGATTTATATGAAATGTTTCTGATATGTCTCACGTGTGTTCATTGTGGGATATTGTGGGTGCGAAGCATATGTCATCGATACCGTAGTGGCATGTGTGCAGGTGATGTAAGGACGCCAGGCAACGATGGACGTCAGTGGATAGGTGCTGTATCTTGCTAAGACTATCTATCTTTCTATCTATTGCCAGACGCCTCAATCCCGAAAGGGGTGGACACGAACAAACCGCCTCCACGTCGCCCTGTCCACCGCCATTTCACTGCCCTGCTCCCAACTCATACCCCTTTCCCTCATATACCTCTCCACTCCATCCCTCCATCTCATCCTCGGCCTCCCTCTCCCTCTCCCACCCTCCACCTCACTCACATACTCTCCTCGTCAGGCTCTCACCCTCCATCCTCTCCACATGGCCAAACCACCTCAGTATGTTCCTCATAACGCTTTCTATCGCATCCACATCCACACCACAACGCTCCTTTATATCCTCATTTGTCAGCTTGTCTCTCCATTTGACTCCACAGGCTCCTCTTAAATAATACGTTTCCACTGCTCTCACTCTTGACTTGTGTCCTTCCAACAACGTCCAAGCTTCACCTCCATGCGTTAAGAGTTGGTATCACAATACTGTCATGTAGCAACTTTTTCACTTCCATGCTCACTTCCCTGCTGCTTATCACTGCTTTCAAGGAACCAGCAACCTTTCTTCCTTATTGTACCCTTTCAAGCACTTCACCCTCCAAACTTCCATCCTTACTCATCACACTACCCAAGTACTTAAACGTACTCACTTTTTCCATTTCCTCATCATCCAACCTCACTGTACTATTGCGGCCAGGAGTTGTTAGCCACCTTCGTCCAGCCAACCTGTGTATGTGGCAGAGTCGCATTCACGAGCACAGAAGTTGCCTTCGATGCATTTCTGTCGAAAAATATTCCTTCAGCTTTGGGCTTATACTAATGGATAAAGCAATAGTATTATTTACTGTACTTTGAAGGTTTGACTCTGATAATACGAATATATCATACTGATTTTTTAATAACTTGTTTCTCGTATAGAGCCAAGCAAGTGACAGGTATGTATATTTGGTTCCACTCCACAACTTCCTGTAGGTTTGAACCAGCGAACACAGAGTGAACAAGTTCGAAGCATTCATTTGTTAACAGGACAGAGAAACAGAGAGAGAGACAGAGACAGAGACAGAGAGACAGAGAGTATGGTGGGCGCCTGTGAATTCTGGAATAATGAGGTGGAGGCAGACTGGCGCAGGGAAATGCAAGGGATGAGAAACCCTGGATTCCTGTGATCCATTGAAAACAGGCCACAGTGTGAATATTTCTTCCATCAGTCACTAGAACTTGCCTTGCTTTGTAATATATATATATATATATATATATATATATATATATATATATATATATATATATATATATATATATATATATATATATATATATATATATATATATATATATATATATATATATATATATATATATATATTTAAGGATTGCTTTCATTGGAATAATGAATTAGAAGATAAATGCTGTTGATTTAACAAAAAGATGTGCCTAAGAGAGTAATTTGCCTCTCTGTCCAGAGAGACATATCCAGCTAATGAGATAAATACTCATGAGTTTGCCAAAAATCTCCAGGTGCCAACCACCAGAGAAAGAAAAAAATGCGAACATGAGGCATTTCACAGAAGTTCCGCGGCCCGCCAAATTATTTGATAAAGTCAACTGGCGTTACCCAGAATAAAACCCATCCTTCATTTTGTCCGACGAGACGTTATCGTGGGATAAATAAATTCCCTATTTAGCTCGAACACCTTATTTACTCATATCGCATAAAATCATGTGTATGTAGCCGGAATGAAGCCCCTTATCTACGGCCTGGCAAACTCCGTGTAAAGAGTACCCGGTACTATTTACCGACAGACTGAGTTAAGCGGTGAGACTCATCTTTCGTGTAAGGAAATCCACCCCGCCTCTGTGTGTGTGTGTGTGTGTGTGTGTGTGTGTGTGTGTGTGTGTGTGTGTGTGTGCGTTGAATAGAGAGTCATCTGACTTGCGGAGCATGGTATGTTGGTTGGTAGGTTGGTGACTGGGCGGGTGGATTGGTTAGTGTAGGCTAGTTGTTTCACAGGTGGATTAGGTGGAGTGGGTGGGCGAGAGGGAGGGAAAGGGTTGTTGGGCTGGTTAAGTGGGATGGAGTGGGGTTCGTGCATTGTTTAAGTGGGATGGGTGGTGGGGCTACCTGTAGGACAAGACAAGAGACGGGTTTGTGTCGTCCTACTTTTGAGACATACTGTATTGAGTAAGGTTGTGGGTATGTGCGTTGATGGGTGGGTGTGTAGGTGGATGGAAGGATTGTGGGAAAACAGGCCACTGGGGTTAGGTGATTTGAGTTAATGTCCGAGTTGGGAAAATCGGTGCACAGGGGATTTTATTCTGAAATAATGCTGAAGTAGGTATGTATATCAAGTCGGTTACAACAGGTCCATCGTGCAATACGTCTGTTGGTTAAGGGGTCTGTGTTTCAACTGCACGCATCAGTGGGTGATATAACCACGTCGGATAACAGGTCTATGGGAAAAATAGGTTCATTATGAATAATACATCCATGGGTATACGTCCATGTAGGAAACCTGCATCCATGGAGAGATTCAAGGTCGACGGAGAAATTGGTCCATGGTGAGAAAATACATCAATGGGAAAATTAGTTCGTGGGAAAATAGGTTACGTAGAAAAGTAGGCGTCTTTGAAAAAAAAAAAAATAAGGAAAATCGGTCCATGGGGGATTGTGCTCCGAGTGGTGAAAATGTCCATTGATAAAAATATTCATTGGGTGAAAATAGGTCCATAGGGGCATACACGTACCGTAAACATACATGGAGATATTTACAATAAATGGGACCTAAAATATCCAACTTTTAACAGCGATCATTGCCTGGAATTAGACTTACCACTGCACACCTTGAACCAAACAACCATTAGCCAGACCCTATTACCACTTCCTCATCCAGTCATTATATTTCATAATTTACCTTCATTTAGTCATTTAGGCATAGAAAACCAACCGAAACGAAAGGATAAATCCCTGTTTAACTATGTTGAGCACCTCATTTCTCCACCTCATTCCTCTAAAATTCACGGGCACCCGCTACTCTCTCTCTCTCTCTCTCTCTCTCTCTCTCTGTCTCTCTCTGTCTGTCTGTCTGTCTGTCTGTCTCTCTCTCTCTCTCTCTCTCTCTCTCTCTCTCTCTCTCTCTCTTTCCTGGTAACAAATAAATGCTTCAAACTTGTTCACTCTATGTTCGCTGGTTCAAACCTACAGGAAGTTGTGGAGTGGAACCAAATATACATATTTGTCACTTGCTTGGCTCTATACGAGAAACAAGTTATTTAATAATCAGCATGATATATTCCTGTTATCAGAGTCAACCTTTCAAAGTAAATATTACTATTGCTTTTTCCATTAGTACAAGCCCAAAGCTGAAGGGATACTCTTCGACAGAAATGCATCGAAGGCAACTTCTGTGCTCGTGAATGCGACACTGCCACATACACGAGTTGGCTGGACGAGGGTGGCTAAGAACTCCTGCCCGCAATAGTACATTCACTGACTTCATCTCTCTCAAAGACCGTAGCTTTACTCTTCCCTACATTCACCTTTAGTTTCCGTTTCTTACACACTCTGCCAAACTCATCCACCAAGCCTTGCGGCTTCCCTTTGTCTTCACTCAACAAAACAATATCATCTGCAAACAACACTACAGGGAGTTTCCAAACACTGCCCTCTCACCAGGGCACTCCAACATCCACTGCCCTACCTTGTATCTCTTTTATTACCCCATCCACGTACAGATTGAACAACCATGGAGAAATGACATATCCCTGTTTCAACCCAACCTTCAAAGAGAAAAATTCACTTAGTTTACCATCCACACGCACTGCAGCCTTATCACCATCATACATTCTCTTCACAGCATTCAACAACTTCCCATCTACTCCATATATTCTTAATACTTTCCACAATCCTTGTCTATCCACCATCTCATATGCTTTCTCCAAATCCATGAAAGCCGCATACAACTTCTTTCCCTTCTCTAAAAACTTTTCCACTAAAGATATTAGAATGAATATCTGATCTACACAACCTCTTCCCTTCCTAAAGCCTCCCTGTTCTTCTCCAACTAATTCCTCTGTTATTTCCCTAACTCTGTCAATAGGTATCCTATTGTACACTTTTCCTATTACACTAAGAAGACAAATGCCCCTATGATTACCACACACTTCTTTTTCCCTTTTTCCTTTGTACAAGGGAATAATTATACCTGACTTCCAATCCTCCAGGACTCTACCTTCCTCCCAGGCCAATCTGCACATCTTCCACATCCATTCTACTACTATCTCTCCCCCATGCTTCAGCATTTCACCACACACTTCATCAATTCCTGGAACTTTCCCCAGTTTGTCTTTCTTCATTGCTTCCACAACTTCTATCCTACTGATTTCTTTGTGTCTTCTCACCTCCCTCCTCCTCCCAGCTATTCCCCAGCCACTTTTACTTGCATTACTTCCATCCTCTATGTTCAGCAGATCCTTAAAGTGTTCTCTCCATCTGCTCACTTTTTCTCCCTTCTCAAATACTAATCTACCATTTTTTATCTTTCACTACCCCTGCTAACTTCACTGCCACCCTGTCTCATTCTCTTCACCTCCTTCGAGAACATTTTATTACAGTCCCTACAATTTACACTCAAATTCCTTCCAAATTCCTCATCCACTCTCTTCTTACTCTCTCTTACTAATCTTTTCACCTCTCTCTTTCTTTCTACATATAACTCTCTCTTCCGCCTCTCAACTTCTTCTACGCCCTTATTTCTCATCCATTTATTGTATGCTTTCTTGTTTTGTGCCACAGCCTGTCTCACCTCTTCATTCCATCACGCCGTTCCTTGCACCCCCCTCTGTTTTGTCTTCATCCCACACACCACATCACATGCTGCATATATTTCTTCTGTGAATATCCTGCACACACCTTCCACGTCCCCCATTTGCTCCAATTCATACCTACCCAATCGTTCCTCCACTTCTCTCTTATATTCTGCCTTTTTCTCATCCTCTTGTAACCTTTCCACTCTCCTTGCAACGACTTCTTCTTCCCATCCTTCCCTTCATCCATTTCTCCATCTTAGTTGGATCTTGATTCTAGCAACCACAAAGTAGTGGTCAGAAAGTCCATTCCCCCAACCTCTATAAGCTCTTGCATCCATTACACATCTTCGCATCCTTTCATCCACACACACATAATCAATCATTGCCTTCTTTTCATTCGGTTCACCACCCACCCTTCTCATCACTCACCATGTATACCTGTGGATCATTTTGTGCCTGAAGAGGGTACTGGCTGTCATCAACCCCCTTCCGACACAAATGTCCACTAACGCACTGCCATTCTCATCTATCTCAACAGGCAAACCTCACTCACCAGCTATTCCATCCACCTTCACATTCCCTATTATACCAATCATATCACCAATCAAAAACAATCTCTCATTCCTTCCAAACTTTTGCATGCACACTTCCACATTTGTCCAGAACTCTTCTCTCACTCTGCTTGCACAATTTTGCGTTGGCACATACACACACACACAATCACCCACATTTGTATTCCAACTTTCAATCTTACCGACACAGTCCTTGACCAAACTGATTCATACTCTCTTATGTTCTTCTTCCATCTTTTACTCACAACAGTACACACTCCTTCTTTTGCTCTCTCATTCTCACCTACTGCTGCACATATACCCAATCCATACTCCCATTCTCTCACACTCTCGTCCCCATTTAGTTTCAGTTACTCCACATACATCCTCTTTTGCACCCTCAAGGACCTGGACAATCTCTCTCTCTTTCACCTCATCATTCGCACCCCTTACATTCCATGTTCCGATCCGTACCATGTCCATTGTCCGGTCCTTGGTCGTCATCTTTTGGTCAGTCCTTGTCCGAGGCTTCTTGTTCGTCTTTTTAGTTAGCTGTTGTCCGGGGAGGGGCACTAACCCCTCGCCAACCCTTTTAGTCGCCTCGTACGACAAGATGGGATACTGGAGGAGTATTCTTGAAAACCCCCCTACCCCCTTAGACAATTGTTGATTATTTATGATTTATAATAAAATGTTAGTGAAATGTTTCACGAGTGCTCGTCGAGAGATAGTATCATTTGTTGGGAGAACCTTGGGGGAAGGAGGAATATATATATATATATATATATATATATGAGGCCTCTGTGATACAGTGGTAAACTGTGCGCTTTTGTACACTGAAGAACGAGGGTTTGCACCCCGCCAGGGTAATAAACTTTGGGAGCATTCTCCTAGCCACATACTGCTTTAGCGGACACAAGGGGTGCTGTGGTTGAACCAGTGTCGCATACTATAAAGTATGCTTGTACTCAGTTGTCTTGTGCGGGGCGAATACACTTAGTTCTCAGAGTACACACACATCTAAAGTTACTCCAACCCTAGAATTACACTTACAAGCTCTTCTCACCCTACATACAATCTCTACTAGACAGCCTAAGCCACTTGGTAGAGATACATGGGCTGTATCGTGCCCACTTCAGCAGGGATAGGCCAGTCCTGCAGTGGACACTTAAACAGCTGATGAGATGAGATGATATATATATATATATATATATATATATATGCTTTAAGTGAGGAGGATTGGGACGATGTTCAACGCCGTTCCTGCTGGAATGCTTTGCCCTGACCCCTACCACCACGAGAACAGACACCACCATCACTAGTGTCGGGACCATCAGGCCAGCCATCATCTTCACTTGTATGACAGGCATCGTCTTTGCTCAGACCTCTCACTCCAGCAGTCATCGTAGTCTCTACACCTCTAGCCTCCAGTTCCCCCTTGGCCAAGCCCATATCACCGGTAGAAGGGCCGAGCTATGTGCCACAAGCACCTGCACGCGGTCCAGTGTCTGCGACAGCTGGTGCAGGATGTGACTGTGTTATCGTCCCATGCCCAGTTGACAAGGGCGCTGTCATTGACAGCATTTGTCCCCCCCTCACATTTTACGGCAGCAGGAGGCAGTCTCGTCATCGTCAGAACCATCACCACCTCAATGAGGCTGGCGTGGTCCACGGCCCAGCTATAGGGGGCAGCCAAGGGGTGGCCTAGGAGGCAAAAGGGTGTCGGTAGGCCGATCCACTGCCACCACTGTGGGAAGTGTTGCCACAGAGGATCCAGGGTGGAGCAGTGGCCCATCCACACCAGCTAATGGGCCCTTCACAGGATTCCCAGGAATGAGGGTGGATCCGCCAACAATGCCTCTCCAGTTCTTCCAGCTGTTTTTCACCAGGGAGTTGTTGACGTATTTCACCCACAAGACCAACTGCTACGCGTCATTCCTGGGGACTGTGTTGGACGCATGGTTCATCTGTAATGAAGAGGAGATGGCCAAGTTCCTGGGGCTCTGCTTCTTCATGGGGATGGTGAATATGCTGATCATCAGGCATTACTGGAGGAGATCCTGTCTCCATAACTACCCTCTTTTCCAGCAAGTGATGAGTGGGAGGCGTTTCAGGGCCATCTTGAAACACTTCCACACCTTCAACTCACTCGCTATACCCCAGGACAATTGCGACAGGCTCATCAGGGTTCGCACAGTGATGGAGTACCTGCTTCAGCAGTTGTAATACACATACCTACCCGAGGAGCACCTCAGCCTGGATGAGGGCTCGATGGAGTGGAAGGGGCACCTCAGCTTCCTTGTCTACAATCCCATGAAGCCCTCAAAGTACTCTATCAAGTTTTATATCCTCGCTGAGCCTTCCTCGGGGTACATTTGGAACTTTGAGGTGTATACAGGGCAGAAGAAAGCACTGGAGACCACCGTTTGGAGCCTCATAGAACCGCTGAAGGATCAGGGATACAAAGTTTACATGGACAACTATTATAACTCTGTATCCCTGTGTGAATACCTCTTCAGTGAAGGAACCTATGTGTGTGGAACCCTATGCCTGGAAAGAGGAGCACCAAAGCGGCTGTAGGACATCACCAGGACCAAGAACCTGCCAGAGGGGAGCATGGCAGTGATGCACAAGGATAAGGTGATGGTGTTGCTGTGGAAGGACAAGCGCATCATCAACATGGTCTCCACCTTCCACAGCACAATCACTGTCCAGAAGCACGTTCGAGGGAAGACCAGGGGTCCTGACAGGAGGTCAACCTACATTCAGAAGACCATGAACAAGCCCGTGATAGTGGAGGCCTACAATCAACACATGGGTGGCGTGGGCCACTTTGACCAGATGGTCCAGTATTACCCCATCCAGTGGCAGTCCATGCAATGGACCAAGAAGATCACCTTTTACTTCATCCAGATGGCCATTTTCAACACATTTACCGTGTACAAGAAGTGCTCACACGAGTCAGTCAGTCTGGTGGAATTTTTGGAGGAGATAGTTGACAGGCTCCTCTTTGATTAAATAGAGTGGCCTGCATCATGGCACATCATCCACCATGCCCCTGACCTTCCAACCCGATGGCCAGCATGACCTCCAGCACTTGTGGCACCTGCAGCAGCACCAGCACAGGTGCCATCACCAGTGTCTCCTGGACCAGCACCATCTCCTGGACTAGCACCAGCACAGGTGCCAACACCACCATCTCCAGGAGAACCAGCACAGGAGCCAATGTCACCATCAACTGCAGTACAAGCATGGGTGCCGAGACAACCATGTGCAGCAGTTCCTGGTCTTTTAAGAGAACCTGCTGCCGCTGCCATGCCCGGCCCTGCAGCTGCACCTCCAGGACGACAGGACCGAGGAAGACCAGGAGGATATCAAACCAAGTATTGGAGAGTCATCAATGACAGAGTGCAGTTGGATCACATACACTGGGCCATTGATGGAAGAGGATCCCCAACCGGAGGAGGCTCTGGTGCACCCTGTGTGTCCTGGCAAAGATGAGGAGGGACACAAGTCGCATGTGTCCTGTTTGTGATGTGCCGTTTCACGTGGATGATTGCTTCGAATGGTACCATACCGAGCGAAGTATTCCCTAGTGGAGTGCGGACACACACAGACACACACACACACAGACACATACACACACACACACACACACACACAAACACACACACACACACACACACACACACACACATAGACACACACACCAACACTCACATTAACACACACACACACACACACACACACACACACACACTACATAACTCCTCATCTTCAAATCCCACAAGGTCCTTCAGGCAGCTCAGCACCCCTGAAGGAAGTGAGTTTTCCGAGTTTTGCTGATATGGATATTGACGTATTATCAATACCTCCATATTTTTCACACAAATAACCATTTTCTTCTACATATTACACATATGACAAAAAGTACAACTCATTAGCAGTAACTAGAAAAAAGTAGTGTTTATGTCCAGTAGGTTATAACAGTATAAAAACAACCCTTGGAGATTTTACATTTTGTACAATAAAAAAAAAAAAAAAAAAAGAGAAAAGGCTTTGGGAACATAGTCTTCAGGCAAAGGGGGGGAAGACAGTGTTTTTTTTTTTTCCCCCCACTTGTGGTAAAACTAGGTAGCGATCGGAAGAGTAATCTAGCTTTGTCGTCCTATTACTCGAAGACTATTGGACATATCAACTTCCTGTAAGAACCATGATAAAGATCAGTGAATTATACGTATGTTCACTACCAAAATAAAAGCCTTTTGGAACATATTTTGTAGGAAAAGGCAGGGGAACCAAGTGTGTATTTTTTCTCGCTTGCGGTTAAAGGAACCAACGCTTGGAGGAGCAATCTCACTTTGTCGGCCAATTACTCGAAAACTATTGGACGTATCGATTTCCTGTGAGAACCATGATAAAGAGCAGTAAATTCTACGTATGTTCATTAACAAAATATAAGCGTTTGGGAGCTCATTTTGTAGGAAAACACGGGGGAACAGAGTCTGTTTCATTTCTCGCTTGCGGTAAAAGTAGCAAGCGCTCGAAGGAGTAATCTCACTTTGTCAGCCAATTACTCAAAAACTATTGGACGTATCGATTTCCCGTAAGAACCATGAAAAAGAGCAGTAAATTCTACGTATGTACAGGACATAATGTAATATCTCTGATAAAAAGTCGTTGTTACGTAGGTGGGAATATAGCGTTTGCTGTGCTTACATGACGAAAGTGATGCAGGTCCGTGACTACCCAGTCGTTTTCTTGTGATTTACTCGGAAACTATGAGGCCTACAAAAAAACGGCAGGTACCGTGAGAGAGCTCATGAAATTCTACACATTATCATGAAATAAAAACATAAGGTGTGTGAGAAAAGTTTTGAAGTAGAACTACCTGTACAAAAATCAGTTTTTAAAAATGGCTTTCATTTTTTGGCTATTTTCTCGAAAACTACAAATAGTATCACAGCCGGATATTTCTCTCTGGAAAGCGGATGAAATTCTCTATCAAAAATTCGAATAACATTTCCTTGTATTATGGAAAACATTCGAATGGCGATGTTGGGAAGTGAGATTGACATTGCAAAATGTATATTCAGGGCCACCTAATAGTTTTATTCATGTTTTTTTTTTTTTTTGCTTATCAGCAAGAACAAACATCGACGAATTAGATGATATAAGTTTCATGGCAGTATACTGAGGTTTGAGTGGCGAAAATAAGGCGAAAATAAGTGTTTTCAGCAGCATGCAGGTGGGCTGCGTGGGTAGACAGTCTAGTAAAGTCATGTGCCGTGAAACTTACTGAAACTTATGCATGTGCGAAAGGGTTAAGTTAGATGTTGTAACGATATCAATTACGTCATGTCGCTTCCTGAGGGAATGTGCAGTAATGGTGGCAGTAAAAGTCAGGTCCATAAGTGAGATTTTGTGATCACCTGTGCATGCCTTCTTTCCCCTGCCCCTACGTCCAAATCCAATGTGCAGTAGTAGGGTTCTCTTTCAGGCCTATGATCTTGTTTCCCTCGAATGGCAGTGCTTCTATCATACAGCCCGGTTTCTCCACCCATGTTCCTGTTTCTGTTTTATGGGTGTCTATTCTAAAGCCCCTTTCCTTTCCTACAGCCCGATTTCTGTTCAGTTTCACTCTTTCTGTCTTACGATCTTCAGCTTAGTAGATGGTTTTGTTTCTCTGTAATGTCCCGGTTTCTGTTCAAGGGTCATGGTCGTGTTTTTCAGTTCTGTGTGTATTCTTGGGCCCTGTTTCTGTCCGTCCTTCACCCAATACTGAACTGTTGCAGAGAAAGATGTCTTCCTTTGAAACGTCATAAATATATCTGTAGTATACAGAATAGGTTTTTACTAATATTTTTTGAAATAACAAAACACAGGAAGGAAAAACAAATGAATACAATAATAATCCATTCACCAGATTACTGGTGTCCTACTATACATTCATTAAAAAAAAAAAAAATCTGTAACATTTGCACTTGAGCAGCTGTGGGTTGAAGTTTATGGGGAAGCAACTCTGGGAAAGCAAGTTGAGATGGAAGTTCTGCAGTATGGCATTCCAGTCATGAGTGTCACCAGGTGCCCGTGTAGCACAGGGGAGGGCATGGAGAGGTGGCACAATGGATGCAACTTGGTCATAGCATTTGTCATAAACGTATCTATAAAATAATGCAGGAGGCAACATTCCTTCTTACCTTTAGGGGAGGTAGTTTATTTGTAATGACAGGGTTATTAATAATTCTAACTGCTTTGTACTGAATTTTGTCTAGTTGCTTTAGTGCAAACCCCCCCCACCCACATCTACTCCACAAAGGTGAGCAATATTCTAGTTGAGAGCACACATGACTCTCATAAAATATAGCCAAATGGTCGTCAGTGAAGCAGCTACAAACTCTACAAAATCATCCAAGTTTCTTTGATGCAGTTTTAGCAAGTGATCGGACATGAGAGATCCATCTGAAGTCACTGTTAACCCGTCAAGTCCCGAGGTTTTCGGCACCTCTGACATCCCCCAGTCCCGAGCCTTTTTGGAAAAAAATTTTTTTGGCTCAAACTTCTGCTTAGGTTGAGAAACGAAGGAAAATCACCAAGAAAGGGCTTACCGTGGTCTATAAGTGGTCAGAACAGATGAGGTCCCCCGCGCCAGGTGTCAGGCGCTCACGTTTTCTATGGTAAGAAATACTGGGAGAAACAACACACAACACCTCTATATTTATTGAATTTGAACTAATGAACAATAACAGTAACAATATAATGGATTTCAGACACATATATATGAAAAATAAGCATTGTACCATCGCGCGAGCATAGCAAGTTAGGTCCGAGTCGTAACATGCTATATGCTAAGTTTCTTGCATCAGTCAACATATCATTTTTTCTACTTGTATACTTCTGTTTCAATGACATTTTACCAATTTCAACTGTTTGTAAGTGTTTTCAGATGTTTTCATTCATTATGATGACATGCAGCATAAGTTTAGCGCACATCAGCTTATTAAGCGCACTCGCTATGACTCGTATTTCAACATACCCAATTGTTTTATCACTTTCCTATTATTTTCCCCTTTACATAGAACCTTTCCTCCACCACTGTAAATGTTTTCAATTATTTACATTCATTACGAGGGCATTTAGCAATAGGCTAGCGCATATTCACGTAGCAACCACGATTTCAAACACCCGTGTTTCATCTTCTACTTTATTTATTCACTCCAATTATACTTTCCCACTTACATTACACACGTTTACACCCCTATACTGCACTATACATACTTATTGGCATTATTTATTCAAGTGAGCGTGAGAATATCGCATGAAAATACCCTCGCAATGAATGTTTCGACCAAAATAATACTCAAACACTTATATACTAATTCTTCACATGTATTACACACTTTCCCACTTGTTGACTTCTATTTTCAATATTACGGGCTTTATTCATTCAACTGAGCGTCAGGATATCGCATCTCTATACACACGCTATGAATATTTGACTTAGAATATATTTCAGCACTTACAATAATTTGAACTTATATTATACCCGTAAGCATTTCCAATAATAATAATTATATAATTACGGGCCGTATTTATTGCACTGAGCAACAGAATATCGCATCATAAAACCCTCGCTATGTATGTTTCCACTTACTGCATATTTATACACTTACATACAATTTTTCCACTTATGTTATACTCGTATGCATTTTATACTAACATTTGGAGATCAACATGGCTGATAATTTAACTGAGCGTCTGTCTGTCGCATTTACTTCATAGTTTCAGCGTCCTGTCGCATTCACACCATACCAGAACTGCATCAACGTGTGATATTCGCTGAAACATGGGTGAATACAGAGACCCACGTCACACTCCACGCACTCATAGCGGGTGTCCTTCCTCTGTGTCGTGAGTCTCACCCGGGAATTGCTACACACGTGACACCTGCGTTGGGGCCTAGGTCTGTTTGGTTGGGGAGGGATAGGAGTGGGGAAATGGCGGCCGGATATTCTCAGGGGAGTTTGGGCAATAGGGGCAGTGCGGGTGCGATGTTGGGGCCTTTCTACAGCATAACGTGCAAACATCTCTCTTGTGAGCTCTCTCACAAACCCTTCAAAGGTTTCCTGAACTCCTGTTGTCATGGCGTTAAGGTGGTGGCAATTCAGAGCAGTGGTGTCTAGCAAGTGAAAGAACAGTTTCTTATTCCACTTCATCGTGGTCCTGGCACACTCTACCGTCGATATCATGGAGTCTGACTGGTCCACGAGGCGCATGTTTATGTTATAGTCCATGACACACTCAGGTTTCCAAATGTGACGCCTGTTCTCGCTACGGTAATCAACGGAATCAGTACGGTGCATCAAGGGGCGGTGAACCGTTGACAAGAGGCATACTTCTTTATTGTGGTTCCACACAGTTGCAAGGATGTTGTTGGTGTTGAAGAAGACAACCTCATTCCTTGCAAGTTTCCGCCCTACCTTGGCCAGGTGACCCCGGTTCACCTTCACGGTTCCACAGACTCCAGTTTCATGCGTGTGAAGATAACGAGCAAGAAGAGGGCTAGTGTACCAGTTGTCCAGGTAGAGGACGTGACCACGATGAAGGTAGTCTTCTATCATCGTCTTTACCACTGCTCCCGACAGTCCAATACTTCGATCTTCTGTTATGTCTGTCTGTGCACTGGTGTACAAGACTATGTCTTGCACGTATCCAGTCCTACAGTCGCACATAACAAAGATCATGAACCCAAAACGGTGCCTTTTGCTGGGTATATACTGCCTAAATGAAATATTGCCTCTCCACAACACGAGACTCTCGTGTATGACGAGGTCTCTATAGGGATAGAATGAGGAACGAAAGGTTTGCCTCAGGTGATCAAAGACGAACCTAATTCGCCTCATTTTATCAGTGTCGTTCGCATTTGCAGGATCATGAGCATCATAGAAATGAAGGCGACTTAGAATTTGTTGAAACCGATTATGGCTCATCACTTGCCCAAATATTGGTGTAAACATAACAGGGTCCCTTGTCCAGTAAGCAGGAAAAAGTTCTTTTGTATAATACCCATCAAAAGGACCAGTGCAAAAAATAGGAACATTTCTGAAAGGGAGACAGGGTAATCATATATGATAAAATGCCTACTCCTTGTTCCCAATCTTTCACTCTCAAGGCGCTGGGTGCTTGCAAAAAGGTTGGTTTGGTATACAATCTGCTCCACGAATGCCTCACTAAAAAACAGGTGGAAAAAATCCAACCTGGTGGAATTACGGTGAATTCCGGGAGCAATGCAGCCAAAGCGCCCCTGCTCAGTGAAGGGGTGAATGATGGGAGAAAAATCACTCCCATCCTCCCAATTCCATCCCACAAATCCCTCATCCCCATCATCCCCATCACCGCCTTCGTCTGGGTGGGGAGGAGATCCTGGTGGGGGAGGTGAGGGAGAAGGAGTGCAGAGGGCTTCCCGACTGTCACTCCTCTTCCTTCTGCCTTTACCCTTTCCCTTTCCCTTACTCTTACGGCCTTGAGGAACATTAGGGGGCTGTGGGGATGAAGTAGTGGAATACTGGGGAGCAGAAGATGTGCTGGGGAGTGGTTCCTCCCCACCTTCTCCCTTCATGACGACACCATGTGCTTTCTCACGCACCCTAGCTCGACCACGTGTTAGGGGATATTGGGGAGCATAAGACGTGCTTGGGAGTGGTTCCTCCCCATCTTCCCCCTCCCTCACAACCCCACGTGATACTGAACGCACCCGCACTCGCCCACGTGATACACTACGCCGCCTCACACTACCTAGGGAGAGCAATGACTCACTCACATCACTCTCACTTTCCCTAATCCTCCCTGTACTTTCCCTTTCACTCCCCACTCCTTCCACGGCACTTCCTAACTCCCCAAACGAAATACTAGACCCATACCTGCTCGTCTGACGTGGTGTGCGCTCTGGGCCACAATGAGTGATTACCTCACGTCCATACCACGTGGCAGCACGTCCCACAACTCCATCCTCGTCCTCATCCTTGTCATCGAAATCTGCTTCCAAATCACGTTGGGGATAGGCATAGGATGTTCCACGTGGTTTCTTGGCCTGCTGCCCCTCTCTAGCAGCACGGTAAGTCACATACTGCCACATCCTGGGAGACGCGACTTCTTTGTCACTGCTGGTGGTTTCTTCCTCCTCTGGCTGCACATAATCTTTATCCACAACCTCGTCGTCCAGTGGGGAATCACTGTCGCCTGTAAAGGTATCCAGTGCTGCTTGAATTTTGCCCTCTGAGAGACCTCTCTTAGCCAAGTCTGAGCAGGACCATTGCTACCAGGTGAGTGGACGAGTGGCGGGTTAGCGCGAGTCGCACGGGGTCACCGAGTGTCCCCACTTGGTGGCAGGTAGGGGAAGTCATGCGAGGATACATACTGCAAATCAAGCGTGAAATTTGAAAATTGTCGAAATTATGCACTTTGCAATTGCACGACGTACCGGTACGTTGCCGGGACTAGCAAATGCAAATTGTTGCAACGTACCCATACGTCGACGGGATGGGGCGGGTTAAGCAAAACACCAAGAATGTCAGTACCTTTGGAAAGGGGAATATTAATAGCATTGAAAGTACTATTGGAATCTGATAATATCTGTCTATTAGTAAACTCTATATATTTGATTTTACTAACATTAAATGAGACAAGGTTATTTCATCCCCATTCAGTGATCCTAGATGATTCTTGATTTATGGAGACAGGAGTAATGAGTTGTGATTTAGAGATACCTAGCTTTGTGAATGGGTGTTTAAGTGTGAAAGAACTGTGAAGTGTTGAGTCATCTGCATATGAATGGAAAGGATTATGGGTGACAGCTAAGAGATCATTAATATGAATTAAGAATAATGTTGGAGCTAGAACTGATCCTTGTGCCAAGCTGGCATTAATTGAGTGGAGATTGGAATAGCATCATCTACTTTCACTCTTATCTTTCTGTTGCTGGTATGTGAGGAAATCAGAGGCACAAAAGACATTAGTCCATAGCAAGGGAGTTTGGACTGCAGGGAACCGTGCCACACTCTGTCAGAAGCTTAAGAAATATTAATGGATACTGCACGAGTTTCTCCATGTTGGTCAACTGACTGAATGATGGTGTGAGTCTGAAGATTAGTCATATCAATGGTGGACCATTCTTGGCAAAAACCGTACTGTCTATCACTAATTAAGTTATTGGATGCAGGATGTCTATAAGCTTATTCGTTAAGATTTCAAATACTGTACCAGGAGAAGATGTGATGGCTACTGGTCTGTAATAGAGGGGTCAGAGGAGCTTCCTTTCTTCAGAACCAGGTGGATATTCGCTTCTTTCCAACAATTGGGGAATGGAGAAGTATACATGGATAATCTGAATAATTTGGCTAGAACAGAAGCAAATTCTGGGGAGCACTTTTTCAGAACAATTGGAGGAATTCCATCTGAGAATAGAGCTTTGTTGTTTGATAAATTGTCTAGGATGGATTTTACGTATCTAGTCTGTAAATTTAAGTGGAGCAATTTCGGGACAGTCAAGTTCGAGAACTGGGGCATTCTGCCTGCCTTCTTTAATGCAGAATTTCTGGCAATTGTAGTGACAAGGTATTTGCTTTACACCTGGGGTCATTTGTATTGTCACTGTATGAAGATTTTAGTGGGGTTATAGTGGATGACTTGTTAAAGTTATTGTTGAAAGAACGGACAGTTCACCATAATATTCTATTGTCATTAGGACTGCTTAGTAGTTCGGATGCTTGTTTGAGAAGAAAGTTTGATTTAGTGAGATTTATTACTGTTTTTGCATGGTTTCTAGGAATTTTAAGTTGACAGAGTGATTCAGATGTTTAAGTAAAAGGTATATGCTAATGACTTTTGGGCCGTTGCTCTGGCACAGTTCCTATCAAACTATTTTGAGGAGTCTGATCTTTAAGTGAACTGTCGACATGGTATGAACAATTCCATACCGTTTTGGAATAAGTCATTAATGTGGGACTGGGTAGAATTCATGTCACTAGAGAAGAAACACTGCCATGGAATGTCAGCAAGATCATTTCTGAATCCATCCCAGCCCGCCTTATCAAAGTGCCTTCGGGTCACCCTTACAGGTTCAGAACAGGAAGGTTTGGGGGAACTGACTAATGACGGTTTGATGAGATTGGTTGGAGGATCCAAACGGTGACAGTACTTCTGTCCTGTAATGATCTGGAATATTTGTTAGGAAGAGATCCAACAGATAGGCGTTATGGTCAAGATTATCTCGTATTCTGGTTGGTTGCTTTACCAACTGCTTGAGATTAAATGATTCTGCAAACATCACGCATTCTATTAGTCCTGGCAGAATGCGATAACCATTCTACATTATGTGTGTTCAAATCACCTAAAACGGTAATTTCAGAGCTAAGGGTGAGGTTAAGGTTAGTCAACTGTAAGGGGTATGAAGACAAATACACTGTGTTTTGAAGAAGCATTGGGGGAACAGTAGATTACACAGATATATTTGATAGTATTTTGATTATTCAGTTTATACAGTGAGTAATCAAAATTAGTTGAAGTTCAAAACAGTGTCAACTGTTAATTCAGATTTGATATAACAACAGGTGCCACCCTTGTTACGGAAGTTTGTGAGGAGTTGGTAACAAGGAAGCGAAAATGAAGATATTTCAGTGGAGGGTGAGATTTGGGATTCTGTGGGGAACAGGGCTAGAGGGGATTCTGATTGAAGAAAAAAGTGAACTGAACTCAAACTGGTACTAAGACCACGGATACTGGTGAAGTACAGGGGCAATCCTGTGCTTCTTCTCTGACGAACATGAATTGTGTTTGCAATAGTCGCTGCCTCCTCAGTCGCTTCATGGTAATTGGGATGACCCTGTGCCACCAGCCCTACCTTGCCGGTGGTGGCACTCCGAAAAACCACCGGTTTTGCAGATATTAATGCAGCAGCCATTGCTAAGGAGGAATGGAAATAGATGTGGTATCTAATGCTGATGAAGTTGAAGTTAGAGGTATTATAAGAGTATGCTGGCCTACTTTCTGTGTAAGTGAAAGCACTGAAAATATTCAGCAAAGGGAGATGGTCAGGACCAGGTCTTGAGAGCTGGTGAAATGGGACTTCCAGCTCTCTTTCTCACCAGCTTGCCATCCACCTTGGGAGTACTGTAGAGTTAGATTGATGCTACAGTCTGCTCCTTTCACAGCATTGTAAATTACCAGTTAATCTTTCAGTTTTCTGCAGTGCATTAAATATTATATTTGGGCAACCGAAGATTACCCTTTTACAGATATTAAGAACCTCATCTGCTTACAATGTTCATGGAGGTGTAAAATGGCTACTATGATAAATATTTCTTACACTAATCTTTACGAGACCTCGTTGCTCAAAACATCTTTCCCATTGATACATAGCTTAAAACCAGGTAAGTGATGCTTCATGCAGGAGGCTATAAGGCAACAGGATGATATTTATCAGTTTATTATCATGCTGCATCCTTTACAGGGCATCAACTAAAGGATCTCCAGAAAACTCAAATGCAAATCATATCATACATATAGCGCATCATCCTCCCTCATATCCTTTCTTGGTCTTCAAAAGGGAATTAATAATAAATATTTATGTTCGAAAAACTTATTTCGACTATACTGTAGATGCTTTTCATAAAATTACCTATAATATAATCTTACTTTGATGTTCACGCATCACACACCCATATTTGACCCCGTCATTTCGACGATATATAGGGTGTCCACATGCTCTTGGTGGGTAAAAAAAAAAAATGGCATGCATACGGCTTAACTGAAAGACGAGATAACATTGTAAAACAAATTTCATTTTCGTATACATAAAGAAATGGAAAAAAAAAATCATTCCATGTAATCCTAAATTCCGTGTTGCAAGTTAACCTTAAACAAATTATTATTATTATTTTTTTATTGAGAAAAATACATCTCAGTGTGCTATGTCGTTTAGACACATGATTTCCAACCCAGCAGAAATTTGTGGAAACTCAGTACCAATAACTTCATTGCTGCTCTTACTGGATGGTATTACTTATCACTGGATGATGAAGAGATGATTGTTAGCCTAATATGACATAATGTTTGATTAATGGTGCTCCTTTCAGAAACTTTGTAGTAGAAGGCTGAGTATCTACTGTATTTCATAAGGTAAGCCACAGCTCTGCAGTGGTGCCATATAAAGAAATGTGTCCCAGTCCACGAGTTAAGGTTGAGACGGTCATAGTATCAAACATTTCTCCACAATAAAGATCATTCCTCCCAGACTGAGACCCAGCAGAAGTAACAACAACGGTCCTTGAACATGAGTAAGCGTCAGACTTCTAGACTTTGTGCTTTGACTGTTCTGTATCTTTCCCTCCTGCTGAACATTTCTGAGCTCCTCTCTCTGTTTGATGCGGTGTTCTAGAGAGGCTTCTTCTAGTGCTTGCTTATACCATAGCTCGTACAAACCAGCCTGAAAGCAATACCAAATTTATGTTAAATCTGATATACTAAGGTAAGAGGAGTAATCAGTTAGATTAGAAGATCCAACACTTTATTTTTCTGGTGTCTGTTAGCCCATCAATAGAGTAGGGATCAGGGCCTCGACTCTGTAATAAACACAGAGGGCAAGAGTGACCAGCTGCTTGCCCAAAAGTAGCCTTATCCCGACCTTCTCTTGGAAACAAACTCTTGATCCCTTAGATCAAAGAATGCACTTATTTCCTTGCATCAAAAAGATTATATCTCTGAAACCAGATTTGTAAACCTGTAGTATTGCGTGCTGAAGCAGGAACAGCTGATAATGGACGGTCAGAATATGTTTTGTCCAGAAATGATTCTTGTGAATATGTCAACCACTTTAGTACGATGAGACATGAAATTATATTTTTACCATGTATAGATCATTAATATATCTTCATAGAGAGATGCCAAACTGGAGAGATCAGATACACCCTTTCTTAACCTCTTGGCTGCATATATATATATATATATATATATATATATATATATATATATATATAATGCATTATGTTATGAAAAAGGTTGTAAGGAGAACAGGTGCAGGAATTAACTGGAAAGAAAATAAGAAGCTGATGGATTTGGACTATCCTGATGATATTGTACTGATCTGCGGAAGTATTTACGAGATGCAGAGGGGGCTTGATTGTCTGGTGGAGGAAGGAGAAAAAGTGGGATTGGTAATAAATTGTGGAAAGACTGAAATGATTAATATGAGCGTGGAGAACCAAATCGATTGTGTAATTGGGAATAATGTGGTGAAGAATGTAGAAAACTTTAAATATCTGGGAACGATTGTATCATCTAATGGAACATTAAACAATGGAATTGAGGAAAGGATTAGACAGGCTTGGCGAGCTGTTGGAATGTTGAAATCTGTTTGGAATAAAAATATGCTTTCGGTACATACTGAAGTGAAAATTTACAAGTCCATGGTTAGACCAATTTTAATTTACGGGCATGAGTCATGGTACAGTACAATTGCAACAGATCAGAAAGTATTAGGATTTGAGAATAAAATACTGAGAAGGATTCTTGGGGTAAAGTGGCAAGACAGAGTTACAAATGCAAGAGTAAGGGATATTACGAGAGTGGAACCAGTTAATGAATATGTGAGACTGTCTCGCTGGAAGTGGCTGGGGCACATATACAGAAAAGAAGGTAGTTTAATACAGGATGTGCCAGAGTGGACTGCTAAAGGAAGAAGAGGTAGAGGTAGGCCAAGGGAAACCTGTTTGAGGACAATGAAAAAAGAAGCAGGAGAGGATTGTTGGTGGGACCTGAAGGAGAT
This sequence comes from Coenobita brevimanus, assembly GCF_032717465.1. Lineage (NCBI taxonomy): Eukaryota > Metazoa > Arthropoda > Malacostraca > Decapoda > Coenobitidae > Coenobita > Coenobita brevimanus. Next base: position 27,689,601 of record NC_137003.1, read on the forward strand.
GGCAAGAAACAAATATTGGTGGAGAGAGTTCATTAAGGCCCTATGCATCCCGTGGGGTGCCACAGGAAATGATATATATATATATATATATATATATATATATATATATATATATATATATATATATATATATATATAATCATCATCAGCCATAACTAGTCCACTGCTAAACAAAGGCCTCCCCCAACCTTTTCCACGAATTCCTTGACTGAGCAAATCTTTGCCACGTTTTCCTTGCAAATTTCTCTATCTCATCTCTCCATCTCCTGTCTGGCCTTTTTCTGCTACGCTTACATTCTCTCGGTGTCCAGTCACTCAGCCTCTTGCTCCATCGGTTATCCCTTTTTCTTGCTATATGGCCTACCCACCTCCATTTCTGTTACTTTAGTCTGCTCTCTCACCCAAGTTGATCTTTTCCTGTCTTTTAAAGAAATTCCCAACATTGACCTTTCCATTGTTCTCTGAGAACGGATTAATTTATTTTCCATTGATTTTGTTAGTTTGCAGGTCTCACAACCTTACGTCATACCCGGAATTATACATTCGTTATATACTTTTCGTTTCATACAAACTGGCAAGCTTTTCATAATGTCTCTATATTTACCGAATCCTTTCCATCCAATTGTAATGCGTCTTTTTATTTCGCTATCATGATCTTTCGTTAATTTTAGTATTTGTCCCAGGTAGTTGTGCTCCTCAACTTCTTCAAGAATTTTATCGCTTATTCTGATGACGCTCTTTGGTGTTTGTGGATTAAACATTACTTTAGTTTTACTTCGGTTCATCTTCAGTCCTACTTTCAGACTTTCTCTGTTCAGGTCATTTACATTTCTTGCAATGCCTCCGCTGAGATTAGGACAATGTTATCTGCAAATCTTAAATGGTTTAGCTTTTCTCTATCAATGTTCACTCCTTTGTTTTCCCAGTCTAGCTTTCTGAAAATACTTTCTAGACATGCTGTAAATAATTTTGGCGAAATTGTATCTCACCGAAAGTGAGTAGACACTGTGTTGGAAAATTATAATCTTGGATGTTAAACAAACTGAAATCGATGAAGATCTATGCATACAATGTAAGAAGCCTCGCAGAACATTACAAACTTGATAACCTGATGACTGAACTGGAAAACATTAGTTGGGATATTGTGGGTTTGACAGAGATCCGCAGAAAAGAAGAAAAAGTAATTCAGCTTGAAGACAGCAAACACCCATTTTACTACAGCGGAAACGAAAAAGTAAGAGTTAGTGGTGTAGGATTTCTAATTAGCAGAAATCTTGCTGACAACATTGTAAAATTCAGCAGTGTATCTGACAGAGCAGGATTTGTTGTCATTAGACTATGCAAAAAATATACCATGAAAGTCATACAAGTATATGCAACAACTCCTCAAAGCCCAGATGAAGAAATAGAAACATTCTATGATAACATCTCCCAGATTATGGAAGAAGAAAAGACAACATATACTATACTCATGGGAAACTTCAATGCAAAAGTTGGGAAGTCGAAAAATGGAGAAGCATGTATGGGAAAATTTGGAGTGGGAGAAAGGAATGAAACAGGAGAAATGCTGGTAAATTTGGCTGAAATGTTTAACATGAGAATAAAGAACACATTCTTCCACAAAAGAACAGGAAGAAAGTGGACCTGGGAACGCCCTAATGAAGTAACAAAGAATGAAATCGACTTCATTATAGCAGATAAGAATAACACGATCACAAATGTCACAGTTATCAACAAAGTAAATATAAGTAGTGATCATAGAATGGTGGGTTTCAAAGCCAGATTCAATTTCAGAATTGAAAGAAGATAAAAGATCAAATATGCCCAAGAATAGTAAACGAAAACAAAGCAGCCTTTCAGTAGGAAATAAGGAACAGATTTCAGGCTCTAAGTAATGCTGAATGTGACATTGATGAGCTGAATGACAGACTAACAAAAGTGCTAAGAGAATCAGCAGAGGCAGTAGGAAAACCTAATACAATCAAAGCCAAGAAGTATTCAGAAAAGACACTCGAGGTTATGAAAAAACGAAATGAAATGAAAGTAAAGACAAAGAAAAAAGAAATAGAACGATCAGAATTAAATAAGCTTATCAACAAAGGACAAAGAGAAGAAAAAAGAAAGAGAAACATGGATCAGATCATTGAAACCATCAAACATGGAAAAAGTCTGAAACAGTTCTGAAGTAAAATGGCACTAGGAAAGCAACAAATGACATCACTGAAAGAAAAAAATGGTGAAATCATTAAAAATCGATATAAGATGGTGAAGAGAATTGAAGAATTTTACAAAGAATTGTATGCATCAAAAACGGTAGTACCAATGGCTAACTTTTCAGTTGACACAAGTGAAATACCTGAGGTAACACCAGACGAAGTAAATATTTGTTTTAAAAATAAGAAAAGAGGGAAGGCTCCGGGAGAAGATGAAATAGTGACAGATTTACTGTTGGATGCAGGAGTAGAAGTACAAAATAGGCTTGCTCACTTATTTACCCACTGTATAAAACAAGAAAATTCCCAAAACATGGTGTAATGCAATAGTTATTTTACTCTACAAAAAAGGTGACTCTTCACTAAAGTCCTTACGAAAAAAATAACAACAATTATGGAGGAAAACCAACCTCGTGAACAGGCAGGATTCCGAAGCGGATATTCAACTATTGATCATCTACATACAATGAACCAGCTAATTGAGAAAACTAAAGAATATAATAAACCACTGTGCATAGGTGTTGTTGATTACGAAAAGACTTTCAACTCTATGGAGCACATAGCATTTAAAAATTCATTGCGAGAACAAGGAGTGAATGAGAACATTGTAAACCTGCTCGAAAACATATATAAAGAGGGAACTGGTACAGTTAAGTTACATAAGGACTCAGAAAAAATTAAGATTAAGAAGGGCGTGCGTCAGGGAGATACAATTTCACCAAAATTATTTACAGCATGCCTACAAAATGTATTTTCAGAAAGCTAGACTTGGAAAGCCAAGGAGTGAACATTGATGGAGAAAATCTAAACCATTTAAGACTTGCAGATGACATTGTCCTAATCTCAGATTCAGCGGAGGCATTGCAAAGAATGTTAAATGACCTGAACAGAGAAAGTCTGAAAGTAGGGCTGATGATGAACCGAAGTAAAACTAATGTTTAATCCACAAACACCAAAGAGCGTCATCAGAATAAGCAATGAAATTCTTGAAGACGATGACGAGTACAATTATCTGGGACAAATACTAAAATTAACGAAACATCATGATACCGAAATAAAAAGACGGATTACAATTGGATGGAAAGCTTTCGGTAAACACAGAGACATTATGAAAAATAATTTGCCAGTTTGTATGAAAGGAAAAGTACATAACGAATGTATAATTCCACGTATGACGTATGGTTCTGAGACCTGGAAACTAACAAAATGAATGGAAAATAAACTAATCCGTTCTCAGAGAGCAACGGAAAGGTCAATGTTGGGAAAATCTTTAAGAGACAGGAAAAAATCAACTTGGGTGAGAGAGCAGACTAAAGTAAAAGATATAGAATTTATAAAAGAACAGAAATGGAGGTGGCCAAGCCATAGTGCAAGAAATAGGGATAACCGATGGAGCAAGAGACTGAGTGACTGGACACCAAGAGAATGTAAGCGTAGCAGAAAAAGGCCAGACAGGAGATGGAGAAATGAGACAGAGAAATCTGCATGGAAAACGTGGCAAAGATTGGCTCAGTCAAGGAACTCGTGGAAAAGGTTGGGGGAGGCCTTTGTTCAGCAGTGGACTAGTTATGGCTGATGATGATGATGTATATATATATATATATATATATATATATATATATATATATATATATATATACCCTGGGGCAGGATCCCACTGCTACCTGGCGCATCCCCGGGTGGCGGATAGGGGAAGGCCTTGTAGATATACAAGGTACCGTCTTAGACAGCGTGGACCATGGGACCTCTTATAGATATATAGGGCTCCACCGAATATAACGAATAACGTGGCAAAAAAATTACATCTCACCAGAAATATGTGGCAGGGAGGTGAGATTATTTGCCACAATCCTCCCAACGAAACATAATTTCTATTGCAAATGATTTGACGGGCGTTCCTGTTGGATCATCATCTACTAAAGGTCCAACCGCACTGCCTTCTGTGCTTACGGGCAGTGTGCCACCGAAAGTGAGTAGACACTGTGTTGGAAACTTAGAATCTTGGATGTTAAACAAACTGAAATCGATGAAGATCTATGCATACAATGTAAGAAGCCTCGCAGAACATTACAAACTTGATAACCTGATGACTGAACTGGAAAGCATTAGGATACAAAAACCCACGCTGGCAGACGAAAAAAAGATGTGTTCCAGATAGTTTTGGCGACAGCTGTCGCCCTCTTTAGTGGATCTACAGACCGAGAGTGGTACATACAAATGCTGAGAAGATGCTTATATGCAGGGTGAGGACACGTTTTCCCAACCACATCTGATGTGACCTCACCTGACTCTACCCTCTACTTTGTCCACGACCTGAATGAGGGATTACAAGGGGCGGCAAGGACCTTGCCACTAATCCTCTCATCACTGGATCTAATTTATGCATTCCTTCACAATGGTTGAAATTATTATATCTCTCTATACATACAGCTTCCACAGTCCTACGTTTCTTATAGTTACTACATTTGTACAATTTTTGGCTAGAATTCCAGTCGATTCTATGGTCGTTTTCCGAAGAGTGAACGTACACTGCGTTATTTATGTTGCCTATCTTACAAGCATACTTGTGTTCCTTAATGCGAGTGTCCAAATCCCTTCCCGTTTCACCAACATAAACCAAATCACAGTCTCTACATGGAATTTTGTATACCCCTGCAGTTTTGTTACTAATTGGTTTATTCTTTACCAGCATTGATCTTAAGGTGCAAGTATATCTAAATGCAATGTTTACATCCAAATCATGACTCACAGACTGCACCAAGCTAAGATTTGACACATACGGAACCGTGATGTATGGCTTATTTTGCCGACTTTGTGATGTTGGTCTAGGTACATAAAAGGCTTTTCTGGCTTTTAAATACGCTTGCCTTATAAACCAACTGGGATATTTTAGATCTAAAAGTATTTTCCATATCTTGGCGTTTTCCATATCCAGATATTGGGGACTACTAATTCTGAGTCCTCTAAGGAACATAGAAGAAATAACTGACATTTTAGTGGAACTATGGTGATATGAATAACAATGTATATACAAATTGCACTGGGTTGGTTTCCTGTATACAGAAAAGCTAAGTGTCCCAAGTTCATCCCTGTGCACAAATACATCTAAAAATGGAAAGGAACCATTATTTTCCCATTCAACTTTAAATTTAATTGAGGGAACCAGTGCATTTAATATTGTAAGAAACTCGTCAAAGTTAGCGTATACGTCTGGCCAAAATGAAAACACATCATCAACATACCTATACCAAATTAAATTTTGAGGAGATATGGTGGTAAGAAGGTTGGATTCAAAATATTCCATGTACAGGTTACTAAGAACTGGAGAGAGGGGCGAGCCCATACCCATACCAAACTTTTGCATGAAAAACTGATCACCAAAAGAAAATGCATTACACTGCACACACAGGCTAATAAGTTGGTGAAAGACATCATGTGGCATGCCGAGATCAATGTTACAATAAGGTAATTTTTCTTTCAAGAAACTAATTACATCTTCAATGGGGACTTTAGTAAAAAGCGAGTCTACATCAAAACTGACCAACCTGCCACTGGAGAAGCTGAGAGACTTAATCTTATCAATAAAATCAGTAGAGTTTTGGACATGGGATTTAGAGAATGTGCCAACCAATGGTGTTAATTTGTTTGCTAGAAATTTTGAAAGTTTGTAAGTGAATGAGCCACACTGTGAGATGATAGGACGAAGGGGAATCTGTGGTTTAAGGGTCTTTGGTAACCCATAAATGTAAGGTAATTTTGGATTAATTTGTATGAACTTACTTGCATCAATGTTTGGCACATCCTTTAAAAGGCTTTAGACTTTCTTATTAAAGTCTGTGGATAACCTCTTGAGAGGGGATGACACAAGTGTCTCGCAAGTAGTGGCATCACTCAACAGGTAGTTCATCTTTTCCACATAATCAGGTTTGTCTAAAATGTCAGAATCGACTGCAGTTCTAACCAAATATTGTACAAATGTAGTAAATAAGAAACGTACGATTGTGGAAGCTGTATGTAGAGAGAGATATAATAATTTTAACCATAGTGAAGGAATGTATAAATTAGATCCAGTGATGAGAGGATTAGTGGCAAGGTCCTTGCCGCCCGTTGTAATCCCTCACTCAGGTCGTGGACAGAGTAGAGGGAGAGTCAGGTGAGGTCACATCAGGTGTGGGTGGGAAGACGTGTCCTTACCCTGCATATAAGCAGCTTCTCAGCATTTGTATGTACAACTCTTGGTCTGTAGATCCACTGAAGAGGGCGACAGCTGCCGCCGAAACTGCTTGGAATACATCTTTTTTCGTCTGCCAGTGTGGGTTTTTGTATCCTATTTCATGGTCACGATAGTGTGACTCTTCAGCCGTCGTGGAAAACATTAGTTGGGATATTGTGGGTTTGAGTGAGATCTGCAGAAAAGAAGAAAAGGAAATCAGCTTGAAGACAGCAAACACCTATTTTACTACAGAGGAAACGAAAAAGTAAGAGTTAGTGGTGTAGGATTTCTAATTAACAGAAATCTTGCTGACTACATTGTTAAATTCAGCAGTGTATCTGACAGAGCAGGATTTGTTGTCATTAGACTATGCAAAAAATATACCATGAAAGTCATACAAGTATATGCACCAACTCCTCAATGCCCAGATGAAGAAATAGAAACATTCTATGATAACATCTCCCAGATTATGGAAGAAGAAAAGACAACATATACTATACTCATGGGAAACTTCAATGCAAAAGTTGGGAAGTCGAAAAATGGAGAAGCATGTATGGGAAAATTTGGAGTGGGAGAAAGGAATGAAAGAGGAGAAATGCTGGTAAATTTCGCTGAAATATTTGACATGAGAATAATGAACACATTTTCCACAAAAGAACAGGAAGAAAGTGGACCTGGAGACTCCCTAATGGAGTAACAAAGAATGAAATCGACTTCATTATAGCAGATAAGAATAACACGATCACAAATGTCACAGTTATCAACAAAGTAAATTTAGGTAGTGATCATAGAATATTGAGTTTCACAGCCAGATTCAATTTCAGAAATGAAGGAAGATGATTAAACATGAAATGATAAGCCCAATAATAGTAAACGAAAACAAAGCAGCCTTTCGGTTGGAAATAAGGAACAGATTTCAGGCTCTAACTAATGCTGAATGTGACATTGATGAGCTGAGTGACAGAGTAACCAAATTGCTAAGAGAATCAGCAGAGGTAGTAGGAAAACCTAATGCAATCAAAACCAAGAAGTATTCGGAAAAGACACTCGAGCTTATGAAAAAACAAAAGGAAATGAAAGTAAAAACAAAGAAAAAAGAAATAGAACGATCAGAATTAAATAAGCTTATCAACAAAGGACAAAGAGAAGAAAAAAGAAAGAAAAACATGGACCAGATCAAAGAAACCATCAGACATGGAAAAAGTTTGAAACAGTTCTGAAGTAAAATGGCACTAGGAAAGCAACAAATGACATCACTGAAAGGAAAAAACGGTGAAATCATTAAATACCAAGATAAGATGGTGAAGAGAGTTGAAGAATTTTACAAAGAACTGTATGCATGAAAGACAGTAGTGCCAATGGCTAACTTTTCAGCTGACACAAGTGAAACACCTGAGGTAACACCAGACGAAGTAAATATTTGTCTTAAAATTAAGAAAAGAGGGAAGGCTCCAGGAGAAGATGGAAGAATGACAGATTTACTGTTGGATGCCAGAGTAGAAGTACAAAATAGGCTTGCTCACTTATTTACCCACTGTATAAAGCAGTAGAAAATTCCCAAAACATGGTGTAATGCAATAGTTATTTTACTCTAAAAAAAAAAAAAAAAAGGTGACTTCACTAAAGTCCTTACGAACAAAATAACAACAAGTTTGCAGGAAAACCAACCTCGTGAACAGGCAGGATTCCGAAGCGGGTATTCGACCATTGATCATCTACATACAATAAACCAGCTAATTGAGAAAACTAAAGAATATAATAAACCACTGTGCTTAGGTTTTGTTGATTACGAAAAGACTTTCAACTCATTGGAGCACATACCAATTATGAATTCATTGCGAGAACAAGGAGTGAATGAGAACATTGTAAACCTGCTCGGAAACATATAAAAAGAGGGAACTGCTACAGTTAAATTACATAAGGACTAAAAAAAAAATTAAGATTAAGAAGGGCGTGCGTCAGGGAGATACAATTTCACCAAAATTATTTACAGCATGCCTAGAAAGTATTTTCAGAAAGCTAGACTTGGAAAACCAAGAAGTGAACATTGATGGAGAAAATCTAAACCATTTAAGACTTGCAGATGACATTGTCCTAATCTCAGAAACAGCGGAGGCATTGCAAGGAATGTTAAATGACCTGAACAGAGAAAGTCTGAAAGTAGGGCTGAATATGAACCAAAGTAAAACTAATGTTTAATCCACAAACACCAAAGAGCGTCATCAGAATAAGCGATAAAATTCTTGAAGACGATTAGAAGCACAATTACTTGGGACAAATACTAAAATTAACGAAAGATCATGATACCGAAATAAAAAGACGCATTACAATTGGACAGAAAGCTGTCGGTAAACATAGAGACATTATGAAAAATAATTTGCCAGTTTGTATGAAAGGAAAAGTATATAACGAATGTATAATTCCAGGTATAACGTATGGTTCTGAGACCTGGAAACTGACAAATTCAATGGAAAATAAACTAATCCGTTCTCAGAGAGCAATGGAAAGGTCCATGTTGGGAATATTTTTAAGAGACAGGAAAAGATCAACTTAGGTAAGAAAGCAGACTAAAGTCAAAGATATAGAAGTTATAAATGAACAGAAATAGAGGTGAGCAGGCCATATAGCAAGAAATAGGGATAACGGATAGAGCAAGAGGCTGAGTGACTGGACACCAAGAGAATGTAAGCGTAGCAGAAAAAGGCCAGACAGGAGATGGAGAGATGAGACAGAGAAATCTACATAGAAAACGTGGCAAAGATTGGCTCAGTGAAGGAATTCGTGGAAAAGGTTGGGCGAGGCCTTTGTTCAGCAGTGGACTAGTTATGGCTGATATATATATATATATATATATATATATATATATATATACACATATATATATATATATATACATATATATATATATATATACATATATATATATATATTATACATATATATATAAATACATATATGTATATATATATATATATATATATATATATATATATATATATACCCAGGGGCATGATCCCACTGCTACCTGGCGCATCCCCGGGTGGCGGATAGGGGAAGGCCTTGTAGATATACAAGGTACCATCTTAGACAGCGCGGACCATGGGACCTCTTATAGATATATAGGGCTCCACGGAATATAACTTATAACGTGGCACAAAAATTACATCTCATCAGAAACTATGTGGCAGGGAGGTGAGATTTTTTGCAACAATCCTCCCAAAGAAACATATGTTCTATTGCAAATGATTTGATGGGCGTTCTTGTTGGATCATCATCTACTAAAGGTCCAACCGCACTGCCTTCTGTGCTTACGGGCAGTGTGCCACCGAAAGTGAGTAGACACTGTGTTGGAAAATTAGAATCTTGGATGTTAAACAAACTGAAATCGATGAAGATCTATGCTTACAATGTAAGAAGCCTCGGAGAAGATTACAAACTTGATAACCTGATGACTGAACTGGAAAACATTAGTTGGGATATTGTGGGTTTGACTGAGATCTGCACAAAAGAAGACAAAGTATTTCAGCTTGAAGACAGCAAACACCTTTTCCACTACAGAGGAAACGCAAAGGTAAGAGTTAGTGGTGTAGGATTTCTAATTAACAGAAATCTTGCTGACAACATTCTTAAGTTCAGCAGTGTATCTGGCAGAGCAGCATTTGTTGTCATTAGACTATGCAAAAAATATACCATGAAAGTCATACAAGTATATGCACCAACTCCTCAAAGCCGAGATGAAGAAATAAAAACATTCTATGATAACATCTCCCAGATTATGGAAGAAGAAAAGACAACATACTCATGGGAGACTTCAATGCAAAAGTTGGGAAGTTGAAAAATGGAGAACCATATATGGGAAAATTTGGAGTGGGAAAAAGGAATGAAAGAGGAGAAATGCTGGTAAATCTAGCTGAAATGTTTAATATGAGAATAATGAACACATTCTTCCACAAAAGAACAGGAAGAAAGTGGACCTGGAGACGCCCTAATGGAGTAACAAAGAATGAAATCGACTTCATTATAGCAGATAAGAATAACACGATCACAAATGTCACAGTTATCAACAAAGTAAATATAGGCATTGATCATAGAATGGTGGGTTTCAGAGCCAGATTCAATTTCAGAAATGAAAGATGATTAAAGATAAAATGATAAGCCCAAGAATAGTAAACGAAAACAAAGCAGCCTTTCAGTTGGAAATAAGGGACAGATTTCAGGCTCTAACTAATGCTGAATGTGACATTGATGAGCTGAGTGACAGACTAACCAAACTGCTAAGAGAATCAGCAGAGGAAGTAGGAAAACCTAATACAATCAAAGCCAAGAAGTATTCAGAAAAGACACTCGAGCTTATGGAAAAACGAAAGGAAATGAAAGTAAAGACAAAGAAAAAAGAAATAGAACGAACAGAAATAAATAAGCTTATCAACAAAGGACAAAGAGAAGAAAAAAGAAAGACAAACATAGATTAGATCAAAGAAACCATTAGACATGGAAAAAGTATGAAACAGTTCTGAAGTAAAATGGCACTAGGAAAGTAACAAATGACATCACTGAAAGAAAAAAATGGTGAAAACATTAAATTCTGAGATAAGATGGTGAAGAGAGTTGAAGAATTTTACAAGAACTGTATGCATCAAAGACAGTAACACCAATAGCTAACTTTTCATTTGACACAAGTGAAATACTTGAGGTATTACCAGACGAAGTAAATATTTGTCTTAAAAATATGAAAAGAGGGAAGGCTCCGGGAGAAGATGGAATAGTGACAGATTTACTGTTGGTTGACGGAGTAGAAGTACAAAGTAGGCTTGCTCAGTTATTTACCCACTGCATAAAACAGAAGAAAATTCCCAAAACATGGTGTAATCCAATAGTTATTTTACTCTACAAAAAAGGTGACTCTTCATTAAAGTCCTTAAAAACAAAATAACAACAATTTTGGAGGAAAACCAACTTAGTGAACAGGCAGGATTCCGAAGCGGGTATTCGACCATTGATCATCTACATACAATGAACCAGCTAATTGAGAAAACTAAAGAATAAAATAAACCACTGTGCTTAGGTTTTGTTGATTACTAAAAGACTTTCAACTCAGTGGAGCACATAGCAATTATTAAATCATTGCGAGAACAAAGAGTGAATGAGAACATTGTAAACCTGCTCGAAAACATATATAAAGAGGGAACTGCTACAGTTAAATTACATAAGGAATCAGAAAAAAATTAAGATTAAGAAGGGCGTGCGTCAGGGAGATACAATTTCACCAAAATTATTTACAGCATGCCTAGAAAGTATTTTCATAAAGCTAGACTTGGAAAGCCAAGGAGTGAACATTGATGGAGAAAATCTAAACCATTTAAGACTTGCAGATGACATTGCCCTAATCTCAGAAACAGCGGAGGCATTGCAAGGAATGTTAAATGACCTGAACAGAGAAAGTCTGAGAGTAGGGTTGAAGATGAACCGACGTAAAACTAATGTTTAATCCACAAACACCAAAGAGCGTCATCAGAATAAGCGATGAAATTCTTGAAGACGATGAGGAGTACAATTACTTGGGACAAATACTAAAATTAACGAAAGATCATGATACCGAAATAAAAAGACGCATTACAATTGGATGGAAAGCTTTCGGTAAACATAGAGACATTATGAAAAATAATTTGCCAGTTTGTATGAAAGGAAAAGTATATAACGAATGTATAATTCCACGTATGACGTATGGTTCTGAGACCTGGAAACTGACAAAATCAATGGAAAACAAAACTAATTCGTTCTCAGAGATCAATGGAAAGGTCAATTTTGGGAATATCTTTAAGAGACAGGAAAAGATCAACTTGGGTAAGAGAGCAGACTAAAGTCAAAGATATAGAAGTTATAAAAGAACAGAAATGGAGGTGGGCAGGCCATATAGCAAGAAATAGGAATAACCAATGGAGCAAGAGGCTGAGTGACTGGACACCAAGAGAATGTAAGCGTAGCAGAAAAAGGCCAGACAGGAGATGGAGAGATGATATAGAGAAATCTCCATGGAAAACGTGTCAAAGATTGGCTCAGTCAAGGAATTCGTGGAAAAGGTTGGGGGAGGCCTTTGTTTAGCAGTGGACTAGTTAGGACTCATGATGATGATACATATATATATATATATACACCCAGGGGCATGATCCCACTGCTACCTGGCGCATCCCCGGGTGGCGGATAGGGGAAGGCCTTGTAGATATACAAGGTACCATCTTAGACAGCGTGGACCATGGGACCTCTTATAGATATATAGGGCTCGACCGAATATAACGAATAACATGGCACCAAAATTTCATCTCACCAGAAACTATGTGACAGGGAGATGAGATTATTTGCCATAATCCTCCCAACGAAACATAAGTTCTATTGCAAATGATTTGACGGGCGTTACTGTTGGATCATCATCTACTAAAGGTCCAACCGCACTGCTTTCTGTGTTTACGGGCAGTGTGCCACCGGAAGAGAGTTGACACTGTGTTGGAAAATTAGAATCTTGGATGTTAAACAAACTGAAATCGATGAAGATCTATGCATACAATGTAAGAAGCCTCGGAGAAGATTACAAACTTTATAACCTAATGACTGAACTGGAAAACATTAGTTGGGATATTGTGGGTTTGACTGAGATCCGCAGAAAAGAAGAAAAAGTAATTCAGCCTGAAGACAGCAAACACCCATTTTACTACAGAGGAAACGAAAAAGTAAGAGTTAGTTGTGTAGGATTTCTAATTAACAGAAATCTTGCTGACTACATTGTTAAATTCAGCAGTGTATCTGACAGAGCAGGATTTACTGTCATTAGACTATGCAAAAAATATACCATGAAAGTCATACAAGTATATGCAACAACTCCTCAAAGCCCAGATGAAGAAATAGAAACATTCTATGATAACATCTCCCAGATTATGGAAGAAGAAAAGACAACATATACTATACTCATGGGAAACTTCAATGCAAAAGTTGGGAAGTCGAAAAATGGAGAAGCATGTATGGGAAAATTTGGAGTAGGAGAAAGGAATGAAAGAGGAGAAATGCTGGTAAATTTGGCTGAAATGTTTTACATAAGAAAAATGAACACATTTTCCACAAAAGAACAGGAAGAAAGTGGACCTGGGAACGCCCTAATGGAGTAACAAAGAATGAAATCGACTTCCTTATAGCAGATAAGAATAACACGATCACAAATGTCACAGTTATCAACAAAATAAATATATGTAGTGATCATAGAATGGTGGGTTTCAGAGCCAGATTCAATTTCAGAATTGAAAGGAGATGATTAAAGATAAAATGATAAGCCCAATAACAGTAATCGAAAACAAAGCAGCCTTTCAGTTTGAAATAAGGGACAGATTTCAGGCTCTAACTAATGCTGAATGTGACATTGATGAGCTGAGTGACAGACTAACCAAACTGCTAAGAGAATCAGCAGAGGTAGTAGGAAAACCTAATACAATCAAAGCCAAGAAGTATTCAGAAAAGACACTCGAGCTTATGGAAAAACGAAAGGAAATGAAAGTAAAGACAAAGAAAAAAAGAAATAGAACGAGCAGAATTAAATAAGCTTATCAACAAAGGACAAAGAGAAGAAAAAAGAAAGACAAACATAGATTAGATCAAAGAAACCATTAGACATGGAAAAAGTATGAAACAGTTCTGAAGTAAAATGGCACTAGGCAAGTAACAAATGACATCACTGAAAGAAAAAAATGGTGAAAACATTAAATTCTGAGATAAGATGGTGAAAAGAGTTGAAGAATTTTACAAGAACTGTATGCATCAAAGACAGTAACACCAATAGCTAACTTTTCATTTGACACAAGTGAAATACTTGAGGTATTACCAGACGAAGTAAATATTTGTCTTAAAAATATGAAAAGAGGGAAGGCTCCGGGAGAAGATGGAATAGTGACAGATTTACTGTTGGTTGACGGAGTAGAAGTACAAAATAGGCTTGCTCACTTATTTACCCACTGCATAAAACAGAAGAAAATTCCCAAAACATGGTGTAATGCAATAGTTATTTTACTCTACAAAAAAGGTGACTCTTAATTAAAGTCCTTAAGAACAAAATAACAACAATTTTGGAGGAAAACCAATCTCGTTAACAGGCAGGATTCCGAAGCGGGTATTCGACCATTGATCATCTACATACAATGAACCAGCTAATTGAGAAAACTAAAGAATAAAATAAACCACTGTGCTTAGGTTTTGTTGATTACGAAAAGACTTTCAACTCAGTGGAGCACATAGCAATTATTAAATCATTGCGAGAACAAAGAGTGAATGAGAACATTGTAAACCTGCTCGAAAACATATATAAAGAGGGAACTGCTACAATTAAATTACATAAGGAATCAGAAAAAATTAAGATTAAGAAGGGCGTGCGTCAGGGAGATACAATTTCACCAAAATTATTTACAGCATGCCTAGAAAGTATTTTCATAAAGCTAGACTTGGAAAGCCAAGGAGTGAACATTGATGGAGAAAATCTAAACCATTTAAGACTTGCAGATGACATTGTCCTAATCTCAGAAACAGCGGAGGCATTGCAAGGAATGTTAAATGACCTGAACAGAGAAAGTCTGAGAGTAGGGTTGAAGATGAACCGACGTAAAACTAATGTTTAATCCACAAACACCAAAGAGCGTCATCAGAATAAGCGATGAAATTCTTGAAGACGATGAGGAGTACAATTACTTGGGACAAATACTAAAATTAACGAAAGATCATGATACCGAAATAAAAAGACGCATTACAATTGGATGGAAAGCTTTCGGTAAACATAGAGACATTAGGAAAAATAATTTGCCAGTTTGTATGAAAGGAAAAGTATATAACGAATGTATAATTCCACGTATGACGTATGGTTCTGAGACCTGGAAACTGACAAAATCAATGGAAAACAAAACCAATTCGTTCTCAGAGAGCAATGGAAAGGTCAATGTTGGGAATATCTTTAAGAGACAGGAAAAGATCAACTTGGGTAAGAGAGCAGACTAAAGTCAAAGATATAGAAGTTATAAAAGAACAGAAATGAAGGTGGGCAGGCCATATAGCAAGAAATAGGAATAACCGATGGAGCAAGAGGCTGAGTGACTGGACACCAAGAGAATGTAAGCGTAGCAGAAAAAGGCCAGACAGGAGATGGAGAGATGATATAGAGAAATCTCCATGGAAAACGTGTCAAAGATTGGCTCAGTCAAGGAATTCGTGGAAAAGGTTGGGGGAGGCCTTTGTTTAGTAGTGGACTAGTTAGGACTCATGATGATGATACATATATATATATATATATATATATATATATACACCCAGGGGCATGATCCCACTGCTACCTGGCGCATCCCCGGGTGGCGGATAGGGGAAGGCCTTGTAGATATACAAGGTACCATCTTAGACAGCGTGGACCATGGGACCTCTTATAGATATATAGGGCTCGACCGAATATAACGAATAACGTGGCACAAAAATTTCATCTCACCAGAAACTATGTGGCAGGGAGATGAGATTATTTGCCATAATCCTCCCAACGAAACATAAGTTCTATTGCAAATGATTTGACGGGCGTTACTGTTGGATCATCATCTACTAAAGGTCCAACCGCACTGCTTTCTGTGTTTACGGGCAGTGTGCCACCGAAAGTGAGTTGACACTGTGTTGGAAAATTAGAATCTTGGATGTTAAACAAACTGAAATCGATGAAGATCTATGCATACAATGTAAGAAGCCTCGGAGAAGATTACAAACTTTATAACCTAATGACTGAACTGGAAAACATTAGTTGGGATATTGTGGGTTTGACTGAGATCCGCAGAAAAGAAGAAAAAGTAATTCAGCCTGAAGACAGCAAACACCCATTTTACTACAGAGGAAACGAAAAAGTAAAGAGTTAGTTGTGTAGGATTTCTAATTAACAGAAATCTTGCTGACTACATTGTTAAATTCAGCAGTGTATCTGACAGAGCAGGATTTACTGTCATTAGACTATGCAAAAAATATACCATGAAAGTCATACAAGTATATGCAACAACTCCTCAAAGCCCAGATGAAGAAATAGAAACATTCTATGATAACATCTCCCAGATTATGGAAGAAGAAAAGGCAACATATACTATACTCATGGGAAACTTCAATGCAAAAGTTGGGGAAGTCGAAAAATGGAGAAGCATGTATGGGAAAATTTGGAGTAGGAGAAAGGAATGAAAGAGGAGAAATGCTGGTAAATTTGGCTGAAATGTTTTACATAAGAAAAATGAACACATTTTCCACAAAAGAACAGGAAGAAAGTGGACCTGGGAACGCCCTAATGGAGTAACAAAGAATGAAATCGACTTCCTTATAGCAGATAAGAATAACACGATCACAAATGTCACAGTTATCAACAAAATAAATATATGTAGTGATCATAGAATGGTGGGTTTCAGAGCCAGATTCAATTTCAGAATTGAAAGGAGATGATTAAAGATAAAATGATAAGCCCAATAACAGTAATCGAAAACAAAGCAGCCTTTCAGTTGGAAATAAGGGACAGATTTCAGGCTCTAACTAATGCTGAATGTGACATTGATGAGCTGAGTGACAGACTAACCAAACTGCTAAGAGAATCAGCAGAGGTAGTAGGAAAACCTAATACAATCAAAGCCAAGAAATATTCAGAAAAGACACTCGAGCTTATGGAAAAACGAAAGGAAATGAAAGTAAAGACAAAGAAAAAAGAAATAGAACGAGCAGAATTAAATAAGCTTATCAACAAAGGACAAAGAGAAGAAAAAAGAAAGACAAACATAGATTAGATCAAAAAACCATTAGACATGGAAAAAGTATGAAACAGTTCTGAAGTAAAATGGCACTAGGAAAGTAACAAATGACATAACTCAAAGAAAAAAATGGTGAAAACATTAAATTCTGAGATAAGATGGTGAAGAGAGTTGAAGAATTTTACAAGAACTGTATGCATCAAAGACAGTAACACCAATAGCTAACTTTTCATTTGACACAAGTGAAATACTTGAGGTATTACCAGACGAAGTAAATATTTGTCTTAAAAATATGAAAAGAGGGAAGGCTCCGGGAGAAGATGGAATAGTGACAGATTTACTGTTGGTTGACGGAGTTGAAGTACAAAATAGGCTTGCTCACTTATTTACCCACTGCATAAAACAGAAGAAAATTCCCAAAACATGGTGTAATGCAATAGTTATTTTACTCTACAAAAAAGGTGACTCTTCATTAAAGTCCTTAAGAACAAAATAACAACAATTTTGGAGGAAAACCAATCTCGTTAACAGGCAGGATTCCGAAGCGGGTATTCGACCATTGATCATCTACATACAATGAACCAGCTAATTGAGAAAACTAAAGAATAAAATAAACCACTGTGCTTAGGTTTTGTTGATTACGAAAAGACTTTCAACTCAGTGGAGCACATAGCAATTATTAAATCATTGCGAGAACAAAGAGTGAATGAGAACATTGTAAACCTGCTCGAAAACCTATATAAAGAGGGAACTGCTACAGTTAAATTACATATGGAATCAGAAAAAATTAAGATTAAGAAGGGCGTGCGTCAGGGAGATACAATTTCACCAAAATTATTTACAGCATGCCTAGAAAGTATTTTCATAAAGCTAGACTTGGAAAGCCAAGGAGTGAACATTGATGGAGAAAATCTAAACCATTTAAGACTTGCAGATGACATTGTCCTAATCTCAGAAACAGCGGAGGCATTGCAAGGAATGTTAAATGACCTGAACAGAGAAAGTCTGAGAGTAGGGTTGAAGATGAACCGACGTAAAACTAATGTTTAATCCACAAACACCAAAGAGCGTCATCAGAATAAGCGATGAAATTCTTGAAGACGATGAGGAGTACAATTACTTGGGACAAATACTAAAATTAACGAAAGATCATGATACCGAAATAAAAAGACGCATTACAATTGGATGGAAAGCTTTCGGTAAACATAGAGACATTATGAAAAATAATTTGCCAGTTTGTATGAAAGGAAAAGTATATAACGAATGTATAATTCCACGTATGACGTATGGTTCTGAGACCTGGAAACTGACAAAATCAATGGAAAACAAAACCAATTCGTTCTCAGAGAGCAATGGAAAGGTCAATGTTGGGAATATCTTTAAGAGACAGGAAAAGATCAACTTGGGTAAGAGAGCAGACTAAAGTCAAAGATATAGAAGTTATAAAAGAACAGAAATGGAGGTGGGCAGGCCATATAGCAAGAAATAGGAATAACCAATGGAGCAAGAGGCTGAGTGACTGGACACCAAGAGAATGTAAGCGTAGCAGAAAAAGGCCAGACAGGAGATGGAGAGATGATATAGAGAAATCTCCATGGAAAACGTGTCAAAGATTGGCTCAGTTAAGGAATTCGTGGAAAAGGTTGGGGGAGGCCTTTGTTTAGCACTGGACTAGTTAGGACTCATGATGATGATATATATATATATATATATATATATATATATATATATATATATATATATATATATAAATATACCCAGGGGCAGGATCCCACTGCTACCTGGCGCATCCCCGGGTGGCGGATAGGGGAAGGCCTTGTAGATATATAAGGTACCGTCTTAGACAGCGTGGACCATGGGACCTCTTATAGATATATAGGGCTCGACCGAATATAACGAATAACATGGCACAAAAATTACATCTCACCAGAAACTATGTGGCAGGGAGATGAGATTATTTGCCATAATCCTCCCAACGAAACATAAGTTCTATTGCAAATGATTTGACGGGCGTTACTGTTGGATCATCATCTACTAAAGGTCCAACCGCACTGCTTTCTGTGTTTACGGGCAGTGTGCCACCGAAAGTGAGTTGACACTGTGTTGGAAAATTAGAATCTTGGATGTTAAACAAACTGAAATCGATGAAGATCTATGCATACAATGTAAGAAGCCTCGGAGAAGATTACAAACTTTATAACCTAATGACTGAACTGGAAAACATTAGTTGGGATATTGTGGGTTTGACTGAGATCCGCAGAAAAGAAGAAAAAGTAATTCAGCCTGAAGACAGCAAACACCCATTTTACTACAGAGGAAACGAAAAAGTAAGAGTTAGTTGTGTAGGATTTCTAATTAACAGAAATCTTGCTGACTACATTGTTAAATTCAGCAGTGTATCTGACAGAGCAGGATTTACTGTCATTAGACTATGCAAAAAATATACCATGAAAGTCATACAAGTATATGCAACAACTCCTCAAAGCCCAGATGAAGAAATAGAAACATTCTATGATAACATCTCCCAGATTATGGAAGAAGAAAAGACAACATATACTATACTCATGGGAAACTTCAATGCAAATGTTGGGAAGTCGAAAAATGGAGAAGCATGTATGGGAAAATTTGGAGTAGGAGAAAGGAATGAAAGAGGAGAAATGCTGGTAAATTTGGCTGAAATGTTTTACATAAGAAAAATGAACACATTTTCCACAAAAGAACAGGAAGAAAGTGGACCTGGGAACGCCCTAATGGAGTAACAAAGAATGAAATCGACTTCATTATAGCAGATAAGAATAACACGATCACAAATGTCACAGTTATCAACAAAATAAATATATGTAGTGATCATAGAATAGTGGGTTTCAGAGCCAGATTCAATTTCAGAATTGAAAGGAGATGATTAAAGATAAAATGATAAGCCCAATAACAGTAATCGAAAACAAAGCAGTCTTTCAGTTTGAAATAAGGGACAGATTTCAGGCTCTAACTAATGCTGAATGTGACATTGATGAGCTGAGTGACAGACTAACCAAATTGCTAAGAGAATCAGCAGAGGTAGTAGGAAAACCTAATACAATCAAAGCCAAGAAGTATTCAGAAAAGACACTCGAGCTTATGGAAAAACGAAAGGAAATGAAAGTAAAGACAAAGAAAAAAGAAATAGAACGATCAGAATTAAATAAGCTTATCAACAAAGGACAAAGAGAAGAAAAAAGAAAGACAAACATAGATCAGATCAAAGAAAACTTCAGACATGGAGACAGTCTGAAACAGTTCTGAAGTAAAATGGCACTAGGAAAGCAACAAATGACATCACTGAAAGAAAAAAAACGGTGAAATCATTTAATTCCGAGATAAGATGGTGAAGAGAGTTGAAGAATTTTACAAGAACTGTATGCATCAAAGACAGTAACACCAATAGCTAACTTTTCAGTTGACACAAGTGAAATACATGAGGTAACACCAGACGAAGTAAATATTTGTCTTAAAAATATGAAAAGAGGGAAGGCTCCGGGAGAAGATGGAATAGTGACAGATTTACTGTTGGATGCCGGAGTAGAAGTACAAAATAGGCTTGCTCACTTATTTACCCACTGTATAAAACAGAAGAAAATTCCCAAAACATGGTGTAATGCAATAGTTATTTTACTCCACAAAAAAGGTGACTCTTCATTAAAGTCCTTACGAACAGAATAACAACAGTTTTGGAGGAAAACCAGTCTCGTGAACAGGCAGGATTCCGAAGCGGGTATTCGACTATTGATCATCTACATACAATGAATAAGCTAAATGAGAAAACTAAAGAATATAATAAACCACTGTGCTTAGGTTTTGTTGATTACGAAAAGACTTTCGACTCAGTGGAGCACATAGCAATTATAAATTCATTGCGAGAACAAGGAGTGAATGAGAACATTGTAAACCTGCTCGAAAACATATACAAAGAGGGAACTGCTACAGTTAAATTACATAAGGACTCAGAAAAAATCAAGATTGAGAAGGGCGTGTGTCAGGGAGATACAGTTTCACCAAAATTATTTACAGCATGTCTAGAAAGTATTTTCAGAAAGCTAGACTTGGAAAGCCAAGGAGTGAACATTGATGGAGAAAATCTAAACCATTATAAGACGTGCAGATGACATTGTCCTAATCTCAGAAACAGCGGAGGCACTGCAAGGAATGTTAAATGACCTGAACAGAGAAAGTCTGAAAGTAGGGCTGAAGATGAACCGAAGTAAAACTAATGTTTAATCCAGAAACACCAAAGAGCGTCATCAGAATCAGCGATGAAACTCTTGAAGACGATGAGGAGTACAACTACTTGGGACAAATACTAAAATTAACGAAAGATCATGACAGCGAAATAAAAAGACGCATTACAATTGGATGGAGAGCTTTCGGTAAACATAGAGACATTATGAAAAATACTTTGCCAGTTTGTATGAAAGGAAAAGTATATAACGAATGTATAATTCCAGGTATGCCGTATGGTTCTGATATCTGGAAACTGACAAAATCATTGGAAAATAAATTAATCCGTTCTCAGAGAGCAATGGAAAGGTCAATGTTGGGAATATCTTTAAGAGACAGGAAAAGATCAACTTGGGTGAGAGAGCAGACTAAAGTCAAAGATATAGAAGTTATAATAGAACAGAAATGGAGTTGGGCAGGCCATATAGCAAGAAATAGGGATAACCGATGGAACAAGAGACTGAGTGACTGGACACCAAGAGAATGTAAGCGTAGCAGAAAAAGGCCAGACAGGAGATGGAGAGATGAGATAGAGAAATCTCCATGATAAACGTGTCAAAGATTGGCTCAGTCAAGGAATTCGTGGAAAAGGTTGGGGGAGGCCTTTGTTCAGCAGTGGACTAGTTATGGCTGATGATGATGATGATGATTATATATATATATATATATATATATATATATATATATATATATATATATATATAATTCATTGTAACAAATGCCCGACTCAGCAAAAAAGGATAAATATACCGTCATGTTTAGTGTTAATCAGATTACAACCCCTCAGGCTAACTAAATATAGAGGGTAGTAAAATATATTTGTTTTAGACTTACTTGTGAATAATACCTCAAAACGCCATCCAGTGCGGGCTTATACGGTGCGTCGTGTGGAATAGGCCAGCCAGACAGCATCTTATACAAACTCTCCCTTCCGACGTACAGCGGGGAGGTGCCATCTAAGCGAGTGAATAGGTCTGACACAATCAGATGCAGATACTCCCGTGGCCCTAAGTGAGCTTGGTTTCTGTCATGATCAGGTAATCATCAAATCAATGGACGCACACATGGTTGCAAATCCGACGTTAACCTAATGCACATGTGTGTGTGTGTGTGTGTGTGTGTGTGTGTGTGTGTGTGTAATCATACATACACATACATATACACATACCTATACAGGGTGCCTCATAAGCAGCACTTCAGTAGAAACGCACCTGGTGGTATCTTACGTGCTGTTGGGACAGCTCAATCTGCTGATGTGGACGTGGGTGTGGCAGTTGGATAGTAAATAAATTAATGATGCTTGGTAGACCTGATAACTCTGAATGCGCTGTCCCACCAACACATGAGAAATCGTTCGGCAGACTGGAAACGGAGCCTTGTATGTGTCACGGGTTTTTTTAATAATAATCAGTATTAAATGATAATGTTCAATAATACTGAACAGCAGGAACAAGAATTGTCTTGCTAAAATCAAGCAATGATTACTTTATGCTGGCTTACTTCGCTCGATTCTCTAAAAACGATAATTTATAAACTTTCTCAACAGTACATAGCATAGACTAATTCCTCACAATTGCTGTTTATTGGTACTGTTAGCCTCTGGAGAAAGTGACTTCACCCCTGACAATAAATAACTAATACTGTTAATGATATCAGGTTCTTGCTGATGCGTTAACTCCTAGAAGGCACAACGGATTTTAAGCTTAATACAACAAGACTGGCCTAAGTACCAGTTATGAATAGCAAAGCATTTATGCAAGCTAGGAGCTATAAGGGAAATAAGCTTAATTGGAGAAATGAAACACGAGTTTACATTACATTAAGCTCAAAGAAAAAGAACTGTTAAATTTATTGATTACAAAGGAATAAATTTAACGTTACATTTCAAAGTGAATTCAAATAAAGAGATCGCACTCACTCACTCAAAAGCTAAATTCTTAAACCTAGGAAAACAACATGCGGCGCAGCCGGCTGGCATGTGAGGGAACAGCACACTTAACTAAACTCGTAAGTCTAGGAAAACAAAAAGAAAATACTGGTCAAAGAGTGGACTAAGCAGATGACTGGGCGTCGTTACTGGAAGGACACTGCACTCGCTTAAGTCTCTCGCCAATCAGCTATGTGGACGGTGGGAACTAGGTGTCGTTGAGGAAGGACACTGCCACACACAACCTACTTCTGTGACGCTCAAATCTTGACTGACTAACTCGTGGGAAAGAAGGGAGCGCTGTGGCCGCCTTCCTAACGGCTAGAGTGAGCGAAACACGCCCAAAACAAATCGCTCAGCGGAAGCGCTAATGTCTTGCACAAAGACGGTCACTTATGACTGAAAAATTGATTTCAAAACACTCCCGGCCGAGTGAGCGGTTAACTGAACGATAAACTGGGATTCCACTAGAGTTCGCAGTTTCCCACAAAAGCCAATGTCACTAGCCGACTCGTGACAGTATGAACTCGTATATAGCAGCTTCCATGGTCGAGAGCACTCCGGACGTGCTTTGTGCGATACGAAGGTTATTATCCTGGACATAATAGCATAAGTCCCTTTTGCTTACGCTGTGGCTAATGCAATGGCATTTGGTTTATTATTTTTGTTTTAAAGTTTTCCACCCAAAAAGCACGCTCATAAAAGATACCAGCGCCTACCTACCTTTGAATCTCGTTTTTTTTTTTTTTTGGGGGGGGAGGGGTTGAGTCTGAAATCATGCTAAGTTTTTTGTTCGCCAAAGAGAAAATAATTTCATTCATAGTTCATGATCTAAAGTCTCTTAACTCAAATTCTTCCCGCTCCTTATGGAATGCCGAAAAAAAAAAGAAACTGTTTCATCCTTCCTCCCTTTATTTTTTTTTTTTTTCCCGCCCTGATAAGTTTTGTAGCTGTTTCTTATATTGTAATGCAAGAACTCCTCGCTCAGATTTTCTCCTTCAAATCCATCTCAGATTATCCTTGTGCTGTTCTTCCATCTCCTCTCCCTCCCTCACTTCCTCGTGCTTGACATCAAAATTTTATCACGCAACTTATTTTCTGCCATCACTAACCAAAATACTGATAAGTCGCATGGGCCTAATGGGGTCCTTTCTGTCGATCTCGAGAAATCTGATGACTCTCCAAGTAGCTTTATCTTTGTCTGTCGACTTGTACCATTTTTCGTGCTGGCAGTTTGCATTCATTCAGCCTATCCCAGTTGAGGGTTACCGTGCCCAGCTTTTTAAACAAATGCTTATTTGCCGCAATATTCTTTATTTCTAAACACACTTCCATCTTTTTCAGCCGCCTCGACCTTTGTCTGAGGTGCATGTGGTATGTTTCCAGGGAGTGTATGGAGTGTGTCTGTGTTGTAAGTGTGTTAGGAATGTGTCTAAAGGCGAAGAAAACCTTTTGGGATGTGATGGGATGATGGATATGGTCGGCAGTGTGGCTATCAAAAGTATTCTTTTTTGTTTTGTCTGAGCATGTTATCTGGGGATAATTAAAGAAAAAAAGATGTTAAGCTATTGAATTACACTCTCTCTCTCTCTCTCTCTCTCTCTCTCTCTCTCTCTCTCTCTCTCTCAGAAAGGTCAATGGGTTACGTGAAATGATAATTCAAACGCTGTGCTTAATCTGAGGATAGGAAATGGGTTAAATTAGATAAGCAGAACACCTAACCTTACTCTTGATTATTTCTCTAAGGTTGGAAATTGCAGAAAATCTGGCACTTTTCTATTTCAGCCATAGAACATCTTTCATATATTACATGTTTGTTATCACATGATTTTATTAGGCTTACAAGTACCTTATAGAAGTTTATGAATGCTCTAGCTACTTTTACCCTTATAAAATCCTATAATCTAAGTAAAATGGCTGAATACAGCAAGGATAAAGCGCATACATGATCTTGCTGTTGTAAACGTCTTTCCACATCATATCTCACGTTCTGGTAGGAATGAAAAACATCTGTACTCTGTCTGCGTCTCTATTTTTAGATGTGGAAGCATCTGTAGGGGCAGCCCAGTCAGGCAAGCACTCCTTAAGTATTTTCATGCACAAGGTGTCCTTAAATGTTCTCCATGTGGTGATTCTTTTTAGCTTCCTAAAGATTGTCGCACGCAAGATACTCGACTATGGCGAAGCCCCATATGGTTCTTCACTTTAGCAAAGCCCCAAATGGGCCAGCATCTACCCAGGATTTCTGTACTTACACTTTTCTTCACAACATCAAGTGGGTTATTATTGGAACATCATTTCTCACTTGCCAACATATTCTCACGCTGTTTGCCCCCAAAATGCAAACTAACTCACTGGAGGTTTTACCTCCCCGTTTACATAAAATGTACTTTATATGTCTTTCTTGATTCCCCTCCTCTTCTCCTTCCAACCACCTCACTCTCATACACTCTCCTGGTCAATATCACTAGCTAAACCTCCTCTGAGTAGTTATTTACACATCTTGACAAACTTGACCTATTTACTTTTCTGATGCAGCAGCATTTTCATGAATAAAGTAAATCAGTCAGTCACACCATAACAATTTTAACACCCAAGGTGCTTCACTCAAGCAACCCCCCCCCCTAGGATTTTCGCAAGCAATCTTTCATTATCACGGAGTAAAAGAGATGGAATATTAGTATTGTTCCCTAAAGACTTCCACATTCAAGCTGCCCCACTCTTATGAAGCCTTATAAATAACTTAACGAATCTCGGTGCGGTCCCTCATCTACCTAGTACTACCTCCCACTTGCTTAATTGATTCTAGCTGATTCCACTCATAATTTCGCATAGTACTAACTCAGATACAACTCAGTATCTTCCGGTATATTATGTGATGCACGTAAAATTGAAATATAACTTACTGTGTCCTAATAGCAGCATTGAGTCCCTCCATATCCCCACTCAAGTGCATTAGTGCACCCACAGCCCGGTGGACAGGTAACTCTGATGCAGAAAAGATGTCTTTCCAATTCATGGTCCGGTTTACCAATGTAATGCTGAAAGGGAATTGAAATAGTTAGTCCCAGAAACATTGAAGGTTCAGGTCAAGGTGGGGCAGACACAGTGAGCCACTGATCTGCGATGCTCATCTCTGTAACTTAGGCCTTTGAGTGTATCATGTTAATTACTCACAGTTCTAAGATACAAAAGCCACTGAATCATCCAGGTTACTAAAATTACTATATCTCCCCAAGTATTACCACAGGTACTCATTTTACCTAATTCTCGTAAAGGGAGGCTGGGCACTTCCACAAAGCAAATTGTACATTTACAGAAATATCCACTAAGATGTCTTTCCAATAGAATAACTACCAGCAAAGAAAATTAACGGAATCCACTACATGTCTTTTAGGCCAAAAGCTTAGTCCTGAAGTGTGTCGAATTGCTGCAGAGTACCATTGTGATATGTATCACAGATAATATAAGCATTTAGCGGCCCGTTTTGGGCCGCTAAACGTTTGCTCCCAAGACGTGCACTGACACCAAACTTGACATGGACCTGCTCTGACATACCACGCATGCCCATGCTAAAATTCAGTTCATTCTAATCAGCGTTATGATTTGTATAGGATTCCCAATGTCTAGCAAGAAATCGGGCACAAACGTGCCCGTGACTTGCGTGCAGCTGACTGCACGCAGTTGTAATTTAGGTCATCGTTGTCAGCTCATCGTTGAGCTTTTTTTTTTTTTTTTTGCCTGGCACTTTGAAATCTAAGGGGATCAAATGTGGGCAGAAAAGACACACACAAACGCTTACTCGCACATTATTAATGACTCCACATTGTGTGGAGTTCTTACTGATATTGTTTATATTACCGCATTTCTTTTCTTTTTTTTTTGGGGGGGAGGGATCTAGAAGACAGGCATTTAAAGACCGTTCGATATAGAGACTTGAAATTTTCAAGAGTGATGTATCTTGGTTGCAGGCTTCTTTTGGCACATTTTTTTCCTAGCATTAGAGCCTTCTGTGTTTTTTTCTTAATTTTTGCTCTCCTCCACAGCAAAAACTACTGAATCGATTGCTATGCAAATATTCAAGTACGTAGCAGTTAACATATACTAATGCACCTGGGTATTGATACTGAGATCTAACAAATACTCTATGAGATACTGAGGAAACTGATAATGGCCACATCATGCCTGAAAGTGCTAAATCTGAAAGTATTTGGCCGATTTTTACCAAATTCGGAAGAAATGTAATGGGTCATGAATGAACATGACTTACATAGTATGAATGGCCTTGACCTTCATCTAAAGGTCACAGGTCAAAATCCGTAAAAAAAAAAAAAGAAAAAAAAAAGACGGGTCAAATCAAGAGTCCTTTAATATTAGGCCTACAATGATAAAAGTATTTTCAGAATCCTAAGAGTGTCTGCTTTTTATTTCATAACAGCTATTATGACAAATCAATATTTTTTTAACGCTTCTTGACATTTTTTGGACCTACCATCACAAAGTTACTAAAAATGCTAAATTTCTGCACTTAACATTGAAAATTAAAGATCAAATTGTATCATAAACTACCCATAATATGATCCTATTCAGTCAGGTGGAAATGTCAGATTTGATCTCCAAGGTCACTTGAATGGTAATTTTGAAACTTTGTCAAGGTTTCTATATCTATCTATTGCCAAACACCTCAATCCCACAAGGGGTTGCCACAAACAAATTGACTTCTTGTTGCCCTGACCCCCGCCATTTCACTGCCCTGCTCACAGCTCACACTCCCCTCTCTCATATACCTTTTCACTCCATCCCTCCATCTCATCCTCAGCCTTCCCTTCCCTCTCTCCCCCTCTCTTCGCACATCCCACCATCTCCCAGCCACTCCACCAGCCACTTATACTTGCATTACTTTCATTCTTTATGTTCAGCAGTTCATTAACAAGTTCTCTCCATCTACTCACTTTTTCTCCCTTCTCCACTAGTAATCTATCATTTCATCTTTCACTCCCCAACTAACTTCTTTGGCACCCTGTCTAACACTCTTTAGAGAGTGTCAAGGTTTCGTTTGTAAAAATTACAGTATAAATATTATATATCACGTTATATTTTATATTACAGGTAAAGAATATTATCATAAAATGCTGTCATATGCTCAGATAATTTATTCAAGTAGAACTTCAATGACTGTATACCATATCGGGTGTACAAGTTGATTTTTTTTTTTTTTTCATTCCAGACCGGGATGTGGCATTATCATCTGCAATGTGGAGTTTTTTAAATTTTGCTTCAACAGTTTCAGTATTCTAGCTATTATTTATTTTTCGAGGGATAAAAAAATTATTAATTATCCATTATTTTTTATTTCACCTTCTTTTAATCCTTAAACCCTGCCTGACGACACTGGTCATCAAAAATGAAGTTTTCGGAGCGTCCAGCAGATAGACATACCCGTTTTTCTTTTCACGCCACAGTTTGAAGTGACCCCCAATTTTCTTTGTCACCACGGCATCGTGCAGTCATAGTGGAGGTGGGTGTATGGAACTAGCAGTCAACCGTGTGCCAGGGAAGGGTGTTGAATGATTATTTCTGGTTCCACCTCATCTGATTTGTATATTGCTGCCACCCATTCATGCAAGGAAGGGGCTGAGTGAGTGTCAATGGGATGAAGTGGATGTACCAGTGCCTGCCTGCCCAGGCTACCCTGTCCTGTGTAGGCAGCCCTACCTAGCCACGACCTCGTGCACTAAAGCGGACGCAGCCTTGCTGGTGCTCCAAAAGTTATCTCTTTTCTTCACCTTTGCATCGCACAATGCACCCACCTTGTCACCTGAGGACACTTGTAGTGGGCAGATGAAGTAGTGGTATTTTGGTCTTTTATTGAATGTTTTAGGTGGTCTAGTTGCTGAAATATGATGGTCTGAATAGAAGCAATTTCTGTAAACATCCCAACGCACAGCGAGAGGTACAGTAGATTCAAAGCTTGGCAGTTAGGGTTAAGACTGCCGTCTCATAAGACTAGACTGCCTGAGTTTTGCCAAACTATTGTCTATGTACAAGTAGCTTTAAGTGTTCCTATTCGTTTTCACTAGTATGTTAATATTCTTTCGTTATTTTGCACAAAAAGATTTTTTCACCTTGATTAGATAAATTCTGCTTTCTGATATTTTTGCATGCATTGGGTCGGCAACCAGGTGTATGTTCTGGTAAGCATCTAATACTGTCAGTACACTGTGTATGACTGAGTATTTTCATTGTGTATTCTCAGACTTTTCTATGATTTACCGGTGGTAGTAATGGAAAATTGCGATTACAATCTAAGTCTTACACTGGAATGAGACAGAACTGGGAGAATTAATTATGTAGTTATGTGGACGCTGTGTGCTCAGAGTAGGATTTGGCTACATATAGAATTTAGAGTAACTAAATACAGTAACATTAGTGTTCTGCTTATCTGATTGAACCTAATTCCCATCCTCTGAATTAAGAACAGCTTTTAATTCTCTTTATTTGTTGTAACTCATTTACCATTGTGTGTGAGAGAGAGAGAGAGAGAGAGAGAGAGAGAGAGAGAGAGAGACAGAGACAGAGACAGAGACAGAGACAGAGAGAGAGAGAGAGAGAGAGAGAGAGAGAATATAATAATAACTAACTTTTCTTTTGCAGAATGTAAGAGGATATCAGTGTAGAAGAGTTTCAAGAGCAAAAGAAAAAAAGAGGAATTGAAAACCTGAGGCTTAAAAAAATACATATTTTTTTGTGTGCTTAAATAGGAAATATAATTATTATATCACTTTGTTTAATCATACCGTAACCATCAAGTGAATGACAGAAACGAACCTCTTGTTAGTATATTATATAATAATCGATTATTTTTGTTTGTTCAACTGTAACCTGCTTATATAGGAATATTTAATACGACCTCAACAAGAAAAACATATGTTAAGCAATTCGTTGCTATCCAGAAAGTATGACAGTAACGTGTTTTTTACAAATATACTAAAAGGCTCCGCTTGCCTATGTACAGTGGATCAATCCTTACTTATCGACGGCTTCTACGAGCTCCTCAATTGTCTCTGGTCTGGGTGGCACCTTCTGGATAGTGAGAGATGCAATAAGGCTGCTGCGATATGCTGTTCCCACCACCACACCAAAGAGCAGCCAGGTGCCAACTAGTGTGTGGTTTGAGTGGCTGGTTGAGAGGCGCCCATAGAGTCCCTGGCCCAGCAGGCAGCCCACCGCCTCCAGCACCACCAACCCAGTGCTCAGCCGACCATGACGTGACCTCCACACCTTGCTGCCTGTAATCTATAAGCCAAGAGATCTCCAGATAAATGCACTATTCATATGTTGAAGTAACTTGCGTGAACAGAGCACTGACTTTAAGATTAAAATTACAAACATCTTTAAATAGTTATTTAATTGTAATGCCGTAATGACTGCCACATCTCTCTCTCTCTCTCTCTCTCTCTCTCTCTCTCTCTCTCTCTCTTTCTCTCTCTCATATATATATATATATATATATATATATATATATATATATATACATATATATACAGTAGGTACCCATAGTACGCGTGCATATGGGCGGCATAGGACGGCACGTACTAGGAATTCGCGTACTCAGAATAAAAAAACTTATGGAAAAATTTACATATGGGTGGCACCCCCTTTCATGAGCAACCCTTGAGACTCCTTTCAGACCTAAGTATTGTACTGTACAGGGAAACTATCTAAGACATTACCTAAGATAAAGTAAACCAATAAGATTATGGCTTTATTAAATCACCAGGGATATGGCTTAACTATTCCAACAAGAATATGGTTGCTCAGCTTAACCCAAGAGGACAACAGGCTTGATGGAGGTAAGAAGGGGATCTGAGGCAGGATGAGGCACCTAGTGTGCCTCTCCTGCATCACCCAACACACCACCCGACACACCACCTTCCTCACCACTCTCGTCACCAGCACTTTCGACACTTTCACTACCTAATGCACTCACTTCGTTCATAAACCCCTCAAATCTATTTCTGACACTTCAGACATCGCGTTATCCTCTTGATCCCCCTCAGGATATGGCTCTTCTGTTGTTGAAGGGAGTGACCCATATCAAGGAATACAAGGGAGGTGAGCAGGAACTCTGGTCTCGGCCAATGGCGTCACCTTGACTGATCAAACACTTCCTGAGGAACGACAATGCTTAACACCAACCTGAGTCCATTTCTGTATTTTCGTCACTGTTATCACTCGCGGGGTATCACTATTCACGCTTCAACATATCAAACACCAACATTATCAAATCACTCATAGAACTCCCTGGAGAGGGGGGGGAGGATGGTAACAGCACCAACCATCCGCCTCGTTTCACGGTTGGTGAGCGAGTCACACGTCTGTCTTGCGTTGTGGAAAAGGGGGGGGGGGAGGATGACAGCTTACACAATTTAAAATTTTCACTACTATAGGCTCGTGATAGACTCAATGTGATGCCTTTCCCCTTACAATGATTAACCGAAAAAAATGACATTCCCTACTTACAATAATTACTCTACAACAATCTCTCTCTCTATACCCTTACATCGAAAAAAAAAAAAAAATCATCGTGCTTTACATCCCTTTGCACCTGAGTACATTATGCTGGATTAAGTGACCACAGGCACATATTCCTACCAGCTCGAATTTTATATTATAAAGAGGCTTAATACTAATATATTACAGAAGAAAAAAAATGACTTAGCAACTAGGTAACTAAATCTACATTCTGATCACGTTCACATGGAAACAGCCATACCTCGGCCACATTCTCTCACTTAACCGAACTTTTGGTTGTAAAATAAACTAGATACAACTCATTACCACTTCCGGGCACTACATGCTTCCTGGTGTGACTTCACACTGGTGCAGTACAAAGAAGCGCCAAGGATGGTTAATTGTTGCAGCGGTTTTATCTGCCCAAGAGGACAACAGGAATGTGATGGCATCCTTGAGGTTGAAAGACCGCCAAAAAGCCATAACAGTTTTATCTGGAGCTGAAGCTAGTAGTGCAGGCGCTGTGCCTGGAGTGGGTGAAGCAGGTGAAGCGGCTGGTGAGTCCAAACCATCCTCAGCGTCCATGACACGACTTCTAGCTGTGTCCAAGTCAAGAATTGCCTGCATTTCCTCATAGTTATCGGTCTTGCTGCGAAGATGATCGTAGAGGCGTTGGTGGTATAACTGCTTTACCGTTGCAATTAACTCCTGGTCTAGCGGTTGGATGAGAGAGGTCGTCCTGGGAGGCAAAAAAACAATCTTGCACTCCTTGCTGAGGTCTGCTAGCCAGGTTGGATGACTTGGGGCATTGTCGAGGATGAGGAGCACCTTGAAGAGGATGCCAAGTTCCTGGGATTTAGCCTTGCGTGAGGGATGAAGTGCCGCAACAGCCACTCAGAAATGATGCTGCTCGTCATTAAACCATTGGAGTTGCTGTACCCATACACCCCACTATCATCCTTGCAGCAGAGATTCTTGCAACATCTGGGGCGTGCTGCGATATGAACCACAACAGGCCGCATCTTGTATGAGCCTGATAAGTTCACAGTGAACATGACCGTTATCCTGCTCTTGTCCATTTTTCTCCCCCGGGCCTGGCGCTCCTGCTTACTGGCATAGGTAGACTTCGGCATAGCCTTGTAGTATAGGGCTGTTTCATCTATGTTGTAAATTTGGTGCCTGCTGTAGCCACCCTCGTTGATTATCCCCTTCAGGATGGCAGGATGGTCCCTAGCTGCCGTTTTATTCGCAGATGTACGCTTGCCAGTGAGATGAATGTGATGTATCTCCTTCCTCTTCAGGAACCGGCATAACCATCCCACACAGGCTTTGAAGGGTTTCTTGACACCAGGCTTGACAGATGCAGCTTTGTAGAAAATCTTGACCTGGTCCCTGATGTAGCGCCCATTCAGTGGAACTCCTTCCTTCTCCTTCTATCTATCTATCTATAGCCCGACGCCCTAATCCCGCAAAGGGTGGCAGCAGACAAAACGCCTCCAAGTCACTCTGTCACCCACCATTTGACTACCCTCCCCCCAACTCACCCCCCCCCTCATATACCTCTCAACTCCATCCCTCCACCTCATCCTCGGTCTACCCCTCCCTCTCCCTCCCTCCACCTCACCTACATACACCCTCTTAGACAGTCTTTCATTCTCCATTCTCTCCACATGTCCAAACCACCTCAATGTATTTCTCCTAATCTTTTCAACCACATCCACATCTACCCCACAACGTTCCTTCACTTCTTCATTTGTCAACCTGTCCCTCCACGTCACTCCACATGCTCCTCTCAAGTAACTCATTTCCACTGCTCTCACTCTTGACTTGTTCCCCTCTTGCAAGGTCCACGCCTCGCTTCCATACGTCAGGGTAGGGATCACAATACTATCATGCAGTGACTTCTTAACTTCCATACTCACCTCCCTATTTCTCATCACTGCTTTCAGTGTACCAACAACCTTTCTTCCCTGCTGTACCCTTTCACGTACTTCATCCCCCAAAGTTCCATCCTTACTCATCACACTACCCAAGTACTTGAATGCACTCACATTCTCCATATCCTCACCATCCAACCTCACTGCACACTCTGTGACTTCATTCCTCTCAAACACCATAACTTTACTTTTGTTTACATTAACTTTCAGCTTCCTCCTCCTACACACTGTCCCAAATTCATTCACCAAACCTTGCAACTCCCATTCATCTTCACTCAGCAATACTGTATCACCAGCAAACAGCAACACCTGAAGCTTCCAAATCTCACCCTCATTCATTAGGGCCACCCCCACATCCACTGCCCTACCTTGCACCTCCTTTACAACCCCATCCATATATATATTAAACAGCCATGGAGACATCACACACCCCTGTTTCAGTCCCACATTGAGATCAAAGAACTCACTCAGCTCACCATCCACTCGCACCGTATCCCTAGCTCCCTCGTACATACTCTTCACAGCTCTCAACAATTTCCCCTCCACTCCATATATTCTTAATACCTTCCACATACCTTGCCTATCTATTCTGTCATAAGCTTTCTCCAAGTCCATGAAGGCAGCATACACCTTCCTTCCCTTCTCTAGATACTTCTCCACTAAACATCTTAGAACAAATATCTGATCTACACACCCTTTTCCCTTCCTAAATCCCCCTTGTTCTTCTCCAACTAGCTCCTCTGTCATATGCCTAACCCTATCAATGAGTATTCTACCATATATTTCACCAGTCACACTAAGAAGGCAAATACCCCTATGGTTACCACATACTTCTCTCTCCCCTATTCCTTTGTACAGAGGAACAATTATACCTGATTTCCAGTCCTCTGGAACCCTTCCCTCTTCCCAAGCCAATCTACACAACTTCCATATCCACTCCACAACAATCTCACCCCCATACCTAAGCATTTCACCACACACTCCATCAATTCCTGGGGCCTTTCCCAGCTTAATCTTATTCATCGCTTCCACTACTCCCGACCTACTGATCTCTTCCTCCCTCCTCTCATCTCTTCTTCTCCCAGCCATTCCCCAACCACTCATACTCACACTGCTCTCACTCTCTACATTCAACAAATCCTCAAAGTGCTCCTTCCATCTCCTCAATTTCTCTCTCTTCTCCACCAACAATCTATTATTCCTATCTTTCACTCCCCTACTATTTCCCCTTTCACACTGCCTTACTTTCTTTACCTCCTTCCAAAACAATTTCTTACTCTCCCTCCATTTCACACTCAGATTCCTCCCAAACTCTTCATCCACTTTCTTCTTACTCTCCTTCACCAGTCTCTTAACCTCCCTTCTCCTGCTCACATATACCTCTCTCTTCTCTCTCTCATCTTCTCCCCTACCTCTACTCGCCAACCATTCACCATATGCCTTCTTCTTTTGTTCCACAGCTCGTTTCACCTCATCATTCCACCATGCTGTCCCTTGCACACCCTTGCATCTCCTCCTCACTCCTTCTCCTTCCTCAGGATATATGTTGCCACATACCACTCCATGAGAATTATTGCCCGGTTGGTTAGCCTGCTTCTCCCATCCAGTGCCGCCATCCCATACGTCTTAACAGTCTTCTTTATGGCCTCCCTGTTCGCCCATATTGTTCACACCATCAACTCCACCAAGCCGAGCTCCTTCTCAATAGCGGTGTTACCCTTCTCACTTTTTTTCTTCCAAACGACTTCCATCTTCATAGCATGGGTGATGCACTTCTTCCTTCTC
Organism: Coenobita brevimanus; assembly: GCF_032717465.1. Lineage (NCBI taxonomy): Eukaryota > Metazoa > Arthropoda > Malacostraca > Decapoda > Coenobitidae > Coenobita > Coenobita brevimanus. The sequence goes on from NC_137003.1 coordinate 27,725,222, forward strand.
AAGGACCGGGCAGACATCCTGGCTCACAAAACGTATCCTCAGAGTAGACGAGAATGTTGCTGGAACAGCGAGTGTACCCTCTGTGTGTGCATGTTTCCTGTGCTGGGCCTCTCTCATCACCGTCCAAGCGGTGCATTTGGGCACCACGTGATGAGTGCGCATCATCGACGTCACATGGTGGGCAGAGGGTAGCAACCGTTTTTCACTTCTTGGGGTGACAATGTTGTGCACTTAGGGTAACCACGGATTTGGGCCACACTTCGCTGCCCGTCTTGCCTACAGTGAGGTCAATTCTTATACTGTTAAAAAATACACTAAAATTAGAAAAAAATAGGTCCTCGCATACAATGAGGATCACGTACTCTGAACTCGCATATTGTGGGTGCCTACTGTCTGTATATATATATATATATATATATATATATATATATATATATATATATATATATATATATATATATATATATAGTAGGAGAAGAACAGGGAGGCTTTAGAAAGGGAAAAGGTTGTGTAGATCAGATATTCATTCTTAGATCTTTAGTGGAAAAGTTTCTAGAGAAGGGAAAGAAGTTGTATGCGGCTTTCATGGATTTGGAGAAAGCATATGACAGGGTGGATAGACAAGGATTGTGGCAACCATTAAGAATATATGGAGTAGATAGGACGTTGCTGAATGCAGTGAAGAGTATGTATGATGGTGCTAAAGCTGCAGTGCGTGTGGATGGTGAAGAGAGTGATTTTTTCACTTTGAAGGTTGGGTTGAAACAGGGATGTGCCATGTCTCCATGGTTGTTCAATCTGTACATGAATGGGGTAATAAAAGAGGTACAAGGGAGGGTAGTGGATGTTGAAGTGGCCCTGGTGAGAGAGGGTAGTGTTTGGAAACTCCCTGTACTGTTGTTTCCAGATTATACTGTGCTGCTGATTGAAGATGAAGGGGAGCTGCAAGGCTTGGTGGATGAGTTTGGGAGAGTGTGTAAGAAACGGAATCACAAGGTGAATGTAGGGAAGAGTAAAGTGATGCTCTTTGAGAAAGGTGAAGTCAGTGAATGTACAGCGAGGTTGTTTGGTGACGAATTGGGAAATGTGAGTACATTTAAGTATTTGGTTAGTGTGATGAGTAAGGATGGAGGTTTGAAGGGCGAAGTGCTTGAAAGGATACAGCAGGGAAGAAAGGTTGCTGGTTCCTTGAAAGCAGTGATAAGAAACAGGGAAGTGAGCATGGCAGTGAAAAAGTTACTACATGACAGTATTGTGATACCAACTCTAACGTATGGAAGTGAAGCTTGGACGTTGTTGGAAGAGCACAATTCAAGAGAGAGAGCAGTGGAAATAAATTATTCAAGAGGAGCCTGTGGAGTCACATGGAGAGACAGGCTGACAAATGAGGATATAAAGGAGCGTTGTGGTGTGGATGTGGATGTGATAGGAAGCGTTAGGAGGAATACACTGAGGTGGTTTGGCCATGTGAAGAGGATGGAGGGTGAAAGACTGACGAAGAGAGTGTATGTGAGTGAGGTGGAGAGGGGGGAGAGGGAGGAGGAGGCCGAGGATGAGATGGAGGGATGGGATGGTGAGGTATATGAGAGAGGGGGGTGTGAGTTGGGAGCAAGGCAGTGAAGTGGCGGGGGACAGGGCGACGTGGAGGCGATTTCTTTGTGGCCACCCCGAACGGGATTGAGGTGTCTGGAAATATATATATATATATATATATATATATATATATATATATATATATATATATATATATATATATATATATATATATATATATATATATATATATATATATATATATATATATATATATATATATATATATATATATATATATATATATATATATATATATATATATATATATATATATATATATATATATATATATATATATATATATCATATATCCATATATATATATATATATACCCTATATATATATATATATATCTCCTGAACAACTCCAGTTCTCCTTCGCACTTCATCATTCCGCACTCGATCCGTACGTTGTACTATATATATATATATATATCATATCCATATATATTCAAACTTTTCCTTTCTGCTGCACCCATATTCCATGTTTCAGCACCATATAATGCAGTCGGTACCACACAACACCCTATATATATATATATATATATATATATATATATATATATACCACATCTAAACACTTTTATCATTCCTCCCAGCACCTTATCCATACTTATTTATTCTAAACTTCACTTCTGCATCTATTCTTCGCACTCCATCATTCCGCAACATGTGACCCTAGATATTTCAAACACTCTATCTCCTCAATTCCAACTCTGCCATTCAAAACTATATTCATCACCCTTACCATTTACCAATCTCGTACACTTCATACACTTTACTCTTATTCTCATTTAAACACTTTTTCAATTTCCTCCTTTCACACACCCTTCCAAACTCCTCTACCAACTTCACTTCTGCAATCTCTCCTCTGAATCAGCCACCATGTGACCCTAGATATCATCTGCAAACAGCAGCTGCTTCAGATTCCACTCTCCACCATCAACATTCACCAGACTCAGACCACCTAAAACTCTTGCATTCACCTCCCTTACAACACCATCCATGTAAATATTAAACAACCAAGGCGACATCATACATCCCTGTCGCAGCCCCACTTTCACAGGAAAGCAATCACTCACAGCATTTCCCACTCTTACACACGCTCTACTACTTACATAAAAACTTTTCACCCCTTTTAGTAACCTACCATCAAGTCCATACAATCTTAAAACAGTCCACAAAGCCTCCCTATCAATTCTATCATACGCTTTCTCTAAATCCATAAATGCCCAAAACACATCCTTGCCTTTCGCTAAATACTTTTCACACACTTGTCTCACCGCAAACACCTGACCCAAGCATCCCCTCCCTCTCCTAAAGCCACACTGCTCATCACCATTATATATATTCATATATATATATATATATATATATATATATATATATATATATATATATATATATATATATATATAATATATACATATATATATAATATATACATATATATATATATATATATATATATATATATATATATATATATATATATATATATATATATATATATATATATATATATATATATCAGAGAAAGCTTGTCCCTCAGTTTGTCTGTCTGTCATGTTTAGAAATTAAGGGATATGCATAAAGAACTCATTAAACTGCTCTAATAGGTGTAACCTACTACGACGAATTTAAATATTTGCATAACAGTTGCTTAACTGCACCCCTGGAAGCCATGATTAAAACTAATTAGATATAATTAAATCAACATGATGGACCCATGGTAGCCATAAAATGTAGATTTTTTTTTTTTTTTTTTTTTTTTTTTACTTCTTCAACCATGTCATTATCAGCTATAATGAGTTGGATCAGCAGATGGATTGGTGGGGTGAGTATGGTTGGTTGGTGGGTAGAGGGAAACTAAGTTCATTTAAAAAATAGGTTGATGGAAAATATATCCCTGAGGAAATGCGCGCCAGAAGGAATACAGGTTCACTGGGGAAAATGGGAACCCGGGAGTCTTCTCCCACAGGTGGAGTGGCCATTCAGGGCCCCAGGCAGTGACAGTATGCAGGATCATAGGATTTTACCCGGGCATTGCTGGGTACCCCTGCATGTTATAATTAGAGAAGAAGTACTCAAGAGTCAAACACCAGCATCCCTTATTTGTTCGAAGGGCCATACACTATACTTTGCCCTGTGACCACGATCTGTGTCCTGTGGTCCAAATCCGATCAAAGCTGATAAGGTGAGCTTGCCTTGCGACCATAACATTTGCCCTGGTTATAACTGAATAAAAAATGTACAGCTTATTTTGTTGTTTTGATCACACACACACACACACACACACACACACACACACACACACACACACACACACACACACACACACACACACACACACACACACACACACACACGCACATTTAGTTTTTCCGCATTTCATCCAATGGTTACATCGATTTCCGAATGTTTTTAGTCCTCGGTCATCGTGGGCATCATGCAGGGTTTTCTTGGGATTCTGCCCAAATGGGGATATCCAGAAATGATAGGGCTGATTTGCTGGCAAAGGCAACAACGACTCGCCTTCCTTCTATTGAGAAATCCTGTCCTTCTCTAAATCGGCTGCCTGCATGTGACATTTACCCTTTCATTCCTGCACGGATTCAGCATTGTTTTCAACACTGCTGGGATGCTTTGAGGGCTAACAAAATGAGTGTCTTGCCGGTGGGAGACGACTTTATGCCAGCTGTGAATTGGCTACACCCGGGTCTCTCACAGATTTTTAATGGAGGGGGCGCTCCCCTCTCCTTTCTGCGATAATTGCTTGGTTGCCTTGACTTTGGCAGTTTCTGGTGGAGTGCCCCAGACTTCGAGATTTACGCCGTCAGTACCTCTCTCAGCACGAGGCGGGTGATGGCTTGAAACGTTTTTCGTAGGTGCTTAGGGAAGTGGCCTGTTGTATGGGAGAAGAAACCCTCAACTTTATGGACGCAGCTGGGCTGCCTCATAAGATTTAGTATTCCATTAATTTTTCGTGTTTTCAGTTAATACTGTAACGTTTTGGTGTTTTTAATTATTTAAGGATATTTTTGTGTACTTCTAGTGCCTTTCGTTTTACTTATGTTTTAGATTATTGCCTGCTTTTATATTTTGTTGTCGTCTTTTGCCATCTTCAGTGACGCAGACCCTGGATGTTGTGCATTCAGTTTTTATTTCGGTTATTCAGTGATTCAGTCTTGCATTTTGCTCGATGTTATTAGTTCTGAAAGTCTTCGAAAATTTCGGTTTACTGTATACATTCTTGTAGCTATGTATTGGTAAGGTTTGATTACCTGCGTCAGCGAACTTGAAGGATGTTATGTACTGAACCCTGTTTGTTTGCTTGTTTGTTTGTCCATGAAAGGTTGCTTGATGGACTGCAATGAAATTTTATAATTATGTGGGTCATGGACTAAGGAAGAGTTCAATTAATTTCTGTGGTGATCTAAATTAGAGTCCTGGTTCATGATTATTTTTTTGTTTGTATATTTGCCTGATTTTCACAATATATCTAAAACATTGATCGATGAATTTCAATGTAATTTGGTGTATATGTGAGTCATAGGCCAAGGAAGAGTAAAATAAATTTTGGTGGTGATGTGAGTTGTCTGGTGTAGGTGCTGGCGAAGGTATGTGGTCTATGAGTGAGTTTATTTTGTTTTATTTATTTTTCAAAATTAATTCCCTTTCTCCATTATTCTTTTCTATGCGGGATTGATTGTAAGTCATGATTACTTAAAGGTAATTGTTCTTTGTGAGATGATGATTATGAGGATGGTGATGATGATGATGGTGGGGGTAGTGATGAGAGAAAAAAATAATGATGATAATAGAAATAATAATAATAATAATAATAATAATAATAATAATAATAATAATGAAAGAAAAGCATTCGGGAACCGAATGCTAATCGCCCGCCAGAATAAGCTGTTGGCCAAGTTCAAGATTTTGGCCATTTCTTGATACCTTCATGGTTTAACATTAAAAACTCAAAAGATATAATAGTGCTAAAGGCGGGCGATAAAAACCAGCTGACCTTTGGCAGCCATTTTGGTGACCTTGACCTTGGCCCTCAGTGCCAATTTTCGAGCTCGGCCAAGATTTTTGGCTATATCTTGATACCCTGAAGGATTCATGTTGACAGCTCAAGCCGTTTATGACATGTAATTGAAACACACACACACACACACACACACACACACACACACACACACACACACACACACACACACACACACACACACACACACACACACACACACACACACACACACACACACACACAAACAGGATGACAAAAACATCATCGCTTCGCTTTATAAAGGCGGGCGATAATAATAAATATATTTTCATGGTGTACATGGTGTTGGAGAGCAAAGTGACCATTACCCATAACATACTGACCTTACACCACTGACCCGAGAAAGGTGTTATGGGTCCGATAGTCACCAAATACTGGAACATCTCCGTTATGGAAAGATCCAGCGAGCATACTGGATTCTTAATTAATTGAAAAATATATGGTTGACCTACCCCAAATTAAAAGCCGTTTTTCGGCATTTATTCATTTTTCCCACACACACTGCCACACAAAAGGCAACTTAGACATATGATACTGTCAGTTGCCTTTCTAGTGGAATGTTATTTATGGACACACACACACACACACACAGATATCTATCTATCGATCTGTCTATATACTGTATATATATATATATATATATATATATATATATATATATATATATATATATATATATATATATATATATACATATATATATATATATTTATATATATATATATATATATATATATATATATATATATATATATATGTATATAATGGAGTGTTGTGGTGTGGATGTGGATGTGATAGGAAGCGTTATGAGGAACACACTGAGGTGGTTTGGCCATGTGGAGAGGATGGAGGGTGAAGGACTGACGAAGAGAGTGTATGTGAGTGAGGTGGAGGGGGGAAGAGGGAAGGGGAGGCCGAGGATGAGATGGAAGGATGGGGGGGAGAGGTATATGAGAGAGGGGTGTGTGAGTTAGGAGCAGGGCAGTGAAATGGCGAGGGACAGGGCGACTTGGAGGCGATTTGTTTGTGGCCACCCGAAACGGGATTGAGGCGTCTGGCAATAGAAAGATATATATATATATATATATATATATATATATATATATATATATATATATATATATATATATATATATATATATATATATATATATATATATATATATATATATATATATATATATATATATATATATATATATATATATATATATATATATATATATATATATATATATATATATATAAAACCGGGGTTCTCGGCCGGGTTAAGTATCCCCCAGATTCCCTTATCTAAAATCAATCATGGCAAATGCTTCGGACAGCCTCTGAGGGCCCAATACGTGCCCAAGGCCCGAACTAAATGGGCAGGTTCGCATGGCCATGTGGAATGTGAGAGATGTGAACGAGGAGAGCAAGAGGGTGGAAGTGGCGAAGTGTTCAAGGTGCGAGATATGCCGTGATGGCATTGTATGAAACAAAGATGAAAGGGTATGAAGTGGAGGAGTGAGAGGGTGTGAAATGTGTAAGATAGGGCGTGAATGGGGGAGGAAGATGCAAGGAAGGAGTTGCTTTGCTGATGAATGAAGTCTGGCAGAGTGGAATGAGAGATTACAAATGTGTCTGCTGGATATATATGTATGTCAAGTTCATTAAGCAGGTGAAAGTGGCTGTGATTGTAGCGTATGCTCCGTATGATGAGAGGCGTGAGAGAGAGAAAGACAAGTTTTGGGATGAGCTGGATGAAGCAGTGGGAGAAATGCCCAGGAACTATAAAGTGATCGTAATGGGCGATATGAATGGAAGAATAGGCACCAGTCCTGAGGAAGATAATGGGTTATAAAGGAGTGCCAGGAGAAAATGATAACGGGACGCGACTGAAGGATATGTGTCAGGAAAGGAGATTGTGCATTTGTAACTCGTACTTCAAACACAAAGATGCACATATATATACATGGAGCAGAGGGAACGGGGATCGTGGTGAAAAGAGCCGGATTGATTATGTGCTCGTAGAATGGTCGATGCTGGGAATGGTTGCTGATACGAGGGCCGTGAGACGACGATGGGGAGGTCTGTCAGATCATATAATTGTGGTATACATGATCAAGCTGAGAGGAGTGAGGTGGACCAGGAGAAAGATGAGTAGTCAGGGAGAAAGACTGAAAGTCGAGAAGCTGAGGATCAAAGAATGGCAGAGAAATACGGGACCAAAGTAGGGGAAGAGCTAGAATCATTGAACTGGAATTAAATGGATCTGGGCAGCATATGGAATACATATAAGGATTGCTAAGTTAGGAATGCTAAGCCGGTGTGTGGTGTGGTAAGAGTAACAACAAAGAAGAAAGGTATGGCATGGTGGGATGAAGAGGTTAAGAGAGCAGTGGAGGAAAAGAGGAAGAAGTGCCTAGATGGGTTGCAGAACAGGGGTTCAATTTAAATAACTGAATATACTCGTATTGAAAGTATGAAACGCCTAAAGAGACTAGTGAAGAGTAAAAAGGGGGAGGTAAATGATAATCAAGGAAGAAAAAAGAACGCAAATTACTCTGCAAATAAGAAGTTATTTTGGAAAGAAGTGCGGACATGTTGAAGTGACTATCTATCTATCTATATACCTAGGCTGACTCCCTCAAGGAAAGATAGGTAGCCGAGGCAGGACGACACACTCCCAATTTACTCATCCACTCAAACACATCCATTCGCATCTTAGCCCCAAAGGGGAGAAGAGACAGATCCTCACCGCATCACACGGCGCGAGGGTCAACTGCGCTGTGCAATCAGTGACATCCGCATCAGGGCCTGACAGAAGAGCTGGTTTACTCCTGCCACATCATAATGGACCCAAGCCCTTAGTGAAGTGACAGCGGAAAGAAATGTGAAAGTGTGAAGGATGTACCGTAAGTGGTAGATTATTAACGCATGGGGATGAAGTAAGAACCAAATGGAAAGAATATTTTGAAAGGCTGATGAATGGGAACAGAGAGGGCAGAGCCGCTGTAAACATGATTGGTTTGGGGGGTATGCAGAGAAAGAACGCAGTAATAGGAAACGTGACACTCACACAGGTGAGGAACGCTGTAAAACGGCTGAAGAATGGGAAAGCAGCTGGGGCTGATGAGGTGCAGGCTATGCAGAGTTGATGTATAGGCTATGCAGAGATGATTAAGTGAAATGGAAAAAACGAAATGAAATGCTTGTTGGAGGTATGTAATAAGGCATGGATGAGTGAAACTGTGCCAGCAGAGTGGAAAAAAGCTGTGATTATACCCGTGTACAATAATGAAGGTAAGCGAAGTGAGTGCACGAATTATCGTGGCATAAGTTTATTGAGTGAGGTATGGAAGGTATATGGAAATATTATTATAGAGAAAGTAACAGAGATAGCAGAAGTCCTGGTGAGTGATGAACAGGGTGGCTTTAAGAGTGGCAGAGGATTGGATCAAATATCTTCAATGAGACAGATAGTGGAGAAGGCTTGTGAGAAGGGCTATGAGGTGTTTATGGCATTGATGGATCTGGAAAAAGTATACTACAAAGTAGACAGTGAAGGATTGTGGAAGGTTTTGCGCATGTACAGTGTAGATCGTAAGTTGTTAGGTGCCGACAAGAGTTATTATGATGGTCGTGAAGCAGGTGTCAGGATAAATTGGCATCTAAGTGAATGGTTCACAATCAGCGTGGGCGTGCGACTAGGTATGTGATGTCCCTAAAGTTGTTCAATATATATATAGATGGGATGATGAGAGAAGTAAAAACACGTGGAATGGAGAGAGGGATGATGTTGGTAAAGAATGTTGATGGATGGAATATCTCAAATCTGTTGTATGCTGATAATACACCATTACTTGCAAACACCGGACAAGAAGTTGATCGACCAGTGCAGAGTTTTGCTGATGTGTGTGAGTGTCGTGCCTTGAGAGTAAATGTAGAAATGAGTAAAGTGGCAGTTACTGAAAGAGAAGGTGACTCCCAGTGAGAATTAACAGTGCGTTAAGAGAGACTGGAATTGGTGAGAGAGCTCAAATTGGTATAATGAGAGAAAAGATAGGAAAATGTGCAAATGAAGTGGAAAGTAGAGTGACACAATAAAGAAGAGTAGCTGGTGCAACGAAGCCCTTGATAAGACACAGAGGCTTGAGTGTTGGAGCTGCACGAGGCTTACATGAAGGAGTGTTAGTTCCAACTTTAACATATGGATGTGAGACTGGTGTGGCATGAAAATGAAGTCAAGAGTAAGAGCAGTGGAGACGGGACTGCTGAGGGATGTATGTGGAGTACAGAGAGTGGATAGGATACGAAATAATGAGATTCGTGAAAGATGTGGAGTTAGGAAGTCTGTGGACACCAGAATAGAAGAGAGTGTACTAAGATGGTATGGTCATGTGGAGAGAATGGATAACAATAGTGTGATGAAAAAGGCCTATCTAAACGAATCTGAAGGAGGGAGGAGGCGAGGTAGGCCAAGGCGATGGTGGAGGGATATTGTGGATGAGTGTGTGAGGAAGAGAGATTTGGAAGTCGATAAGGCTAGGGGACTGACAAGAGATCAAGCTGGATGGATGAATATTGTGAGGAGAAGAGCATGGCTAGAGATTTAGCACCCCTTTTTAACGTGACAGCGTCCGGATTGACTCGTGTATATGAAGCTACAGAATGTGATGAATCTTTTTGGTATATCAGATAGAGCCAGGTTTCCTGGGACTTGAATGGTGAGTGACTGGAAGCGTGGACCATTAACTCTAGCAAATCTGGGCTGTCTGGACGTTGCTACTCCTCATCCTGCCCTAGGGTGGGAGAGGTCCCATGATGATGATGATGATTTATTTTACTAAGGAGGATGGGGCATACTGTACACGCTGCTCACGATCAGATAGGCATGTAATATGGTAGTTTGTGTATAGGTATATATATGGAAGTATGTGGAAGCTATGCAATACGATTTTTTGCAGATGAAGGCAACCTCAGTGTGAAAAATATATGTAGTTATTTAGGTCACTGTCCACTGGGAATATTTGAAAATGTTTGTGGCGGAGGCGAAACTGATCCTGCGCTTAGCAAAAAGTAAAGAAAAAGTGTCAAAGGTAACAAACAAGCCTTGTGTGTACCTTAACAAGCAGAAAACAGACGACCTGAGTAGAGCCCAAGACCACAACCTTCATCTGGCTACTTAGAGGATAGTAGTAATGTACACGCCTAATTTCCGTATGTCTAAAAACAGCTATAATGCCGTATGCACCACACGGTCGATCTTCCTTACCTTAACAAGTAAGATGCAGACAACTAATGTAGAGGCCACAACAGATATCCATACAAGACCACTGAGGGGGTAGCAGAAGCTCAGCCAATTGGGAGTTATGACTGGAGTGGCCATTGCAAAATGTATGCCAGAGTGTTCAATGATAATTGTATAGTCCCATCTGGAATAAATAATATGACATGAAATTTCTGAGCATCAGGACATTAGAGTCCTTGCTGTTAGTGTCTAATGCAGGCTAATTAAGGCACATGTTAAAACATGTCAAATATTTTGATGGCCTCTTACCGTTCTTGTACTATTTCACCTAGCTGACATTATTCACCATAATGCAATATAATAGTTAAAACACTTTGCTTCTCAAAAATACCATTTTTTCCGAAATCATTATAAATCGAAACTCGTTTGCATTTTTAGTTAAAAAAAAAAAAATACAATATTCATTTTTAATAACGCTTCCTATGCAGAAGTGGTAATATCTTAGAGCCAGAGAGAGGCTTCCGAATTTGCAGAGGTTAAGTATTGCAACAGTTGGGCTCTCTTAACCTCTCTGCCCTTGGGAATGTAAGCCTGGTTGGGGCAGGGAGTGCTACAGGGAATGTGTAAATATATCTTTAGTTTTCATGCCAGTGTTTGAAATGGGTTGGGCCTAGTCTGGCAGGAGAGATTGCCCCATTCTTCCTATTAACCATTCATATATGGCCACCCATTTCAATTTTTCAAGTTTGCCTAGAGTATTCTGAGAGACAATGTGTATAGCGTCGGATCTTGCTAATTCATTAATGTTATTTTCAGTAAAATGTGAACGGTGTTCTGATGAAGATAGGCGAAAGAAGTGAAGTATTATTTATTTACACTGATGATAATACTAGTAGTATTTATTTTTTAAATTTTCAGGGTAGGATTTTAAGATCAGAATGAAACCAGTGCTCTATGTTGACACGAAGCATATTTAAAGAAAAATTCTTATTCACACATTTCACTTACGACCTGAAGTTTGTAGTGTTGTTATTTTGGTGATAAGATGATTATTATACTATTATTAAACATTCATACTGGATATTTCTCTATTTTTACTCTAGAATTGACTGCTGTCGTTCTAGCTCTTAAACATATTTTAAAAAAAGAGGCTGCATTTACGATTCATAGTGAATCTCAAAGCCCTTTTGGCCCTTGACCATATTAATCTATCTCATCTGGACTTTGCCCTTCTCGAGTGGCTTTTCCAGATTCGGTGATGAGATAAAATTGTCCAGCTTCATTAAGACCGGCACATGTATCTGTAGTGTGCAATGATAGGGCCGAAACATTTGCTAAAGCCACATCTACTCCAAGGTCCCCTGCCAGCCACTCACTTCCTTACACCATCCTTGAAGTCAGTGATTCGTACTTGTTGGCAAAGACAGTAGGATACTGTGTAACGGTAAGGTTTTTCAATCCCCCTTTTAATGTTCATCCAGTGTAATGACGGATTTATAATCTTACCGGTTGTTGGTACTGGTCAACCTACCCATTGATGATACAGGTGGTACTCGACTTAGTCTCCCCTCCTTGGTTAATAAAAAAAAGAAATTCACTTCAATCAAACAAAAAGAGGGGAGGGGGTGGTATTCTGACTTGGTATGGTAGATGATAATTGTTTAAGAGAATTTTGGTAGCGTTTGTAGTTTTTGGCCGAGCCTAGATTTAGTCAGTACCACAGGTGGTCGTCATTCCCTCAGTGAAGGAATCTTGAATTGGAAGGGGAGTGAATTAGGCATGAGGACATAATTCCCTTGATTAGGTACACCAAGAAAGAAAGATGATATATACTCTACTTTAATAATTTTTATGATGGTTTTCAAAAGACATTTTTAATTACATGACCCTTTGTAATATGAAAGAAGATTGTACATTAAAACCATGGTTTGGGTGATCATTCCTCCAACATTGTCACCAGGCGAAAACAATTTGATACATACAAGCGATTTATGAGGTCATTGTACCTTGCTTTCTTTTTGTCAGTTATTCTTGGGCTCGACAATAGCCTCAAGACAGGGACCTGTTTACGAGCTTGGATTGTCTTTTCGGGTTGGCATAGCCTCGAACCAATAAAAACAATTACTCGTGTTCTATTTCGTCCGAATAGCATACTCTCGTCATGTAATTCTCGATAAACCACAAACACTTTCAATTCATAATTATTAATAGTTCATAATCATCATTACTACATAATCACCAAAAATGCATTATCACTCGGCTTGTGTAGCCTCGAGGTACAAATCAAAAATTGCATAATCACCAAGAATACGTAATCACTCAGGCTTGTTTAGCCTCGAGGTACAATTCAAAAATTGTATAATCACCAAGAATACATAATCACTCGGGCTTGTTTAGCCTTGAGGTACAATTCAAACATTACATTATTGCTCACAACCACTAAGTTCCCTTCCACGCTCCTAATTTTTTAACATTAATTTAAGAAAGAAAACGGTTAATGGTTTTGAATTTCGCCTTTCCGTTACCAGATTACATCACTTTTAAATTTCTGTTCCTTATTTACAAAAAAAAGTTCACTTGATAGATCAATGATACTATTTCAATTATATTTGGTTTATATAAATAATTCATGGGTAGTGTAAGTGTGTATGTTCACGTCTATGGACAATACCACGGGAAGGCCTCGTGCTCACACTGACGTCACCGGTGTCTGGGGACTGAACCAACGTCCATTATACACGACGTCTGGGCAGCGAGTCTACGTTAAGCTTTCAACAATATTACTTCATATGGTCCATGCCAAGTAAGGATTACACAAAGAAAAAAGGGGGGGAAGGAGAAATGTGGACAGCTCACCTGAACCAACGTACATTATACACGACGTCTGGGCAGCGAGTGGGCCTCCCGGCATGCAAGAGACGCCACTGCTAGATCAAATGAGGTGGTGTTTTTGAAATATGGTGGGTTTCAATTCTCTTCACAATTTATTTAGCAGTGTACCCATGACTCCAGGACTTTTGATTGAATTGGGGAAAATTTGGGATTCAATCCTTACTTAATTTAGATACTGATTTTACCACTATCCCGCCTTGAATTTTGGGGCAGCTTATGCCATATAGTGACGGCTAAGGTAAGCGGGACTATTAAATCCTCACAAATGACATTATTTAGGCCTTTTTGACTGTTAATTTCACATATTTGGGTTCTAGCAGATTCATTAGTAAACATTTCACAACTAGGATACGGAAAAAATTGTATATTCATCTTTATTCTGTTTAGGTTTAAACTCGGCGCCCAATAACGATGCACAAAGGAAGGGGAAAAGCTGCGCGCATCTGTTATTCATTACTCGACCAGACGGAGGAATTCCCGTAGCTCAACATCCACAATTACATCACCCATTGCATAGATACAGAGATACATACATATAAAAATAAAGTTAACCCTACATTAATCATTAACATATGAATTACTACTTAGGACAGGAATTTATAGACTAGTATTCAGATTACACCCTATCTAACTTAGAAATTACAGTACCTCTAAACACATATATGAATATTACATTTGTGACACTACAACTGGTGTTAGTAATGCAGTTGATTTCTCCGAGTATGGTTGTGCCGAGGGTTTTCCTTTCCATTACTCGGCGACTGAAGGTGTCTGTTGCCCAGCTTTGCATTGGACACCCACTGCTTACTCAGTAGGATACCGTTGTCAGTAATACAGGTGATTTCTCCGAGTATGGTTGTGCCGAGGGTTTTCCTTTCCATTCCTCGGCGATTGAAGGTGTCTGTTGCCAAGCTTTGCATTGGACACCCACTGCTTACTCACGATTTCCTAATGTGTAGTGGGACTCGGCCCTATTGTGATGACTGACTGGTTCCCCTTACTGTCCCTCACTTGATGATCGAGTGAGCTAGTTTGAGGGAACCTGCGTAAGAGGTTTCCACGTAGACATTGACGAGCAGATGGTGCTTATTGTCTGTCTTCAATACTTGGAGGAATGACTTAATTCAGTTATCAATATTAACACGTCTTGCTTCGATTGATATTAACACGTCTTGCTTCGATTGCCAGTCACACTAATCATAACTGGAAGTGCTAAAAGTGTCATAAGTATGAAATATGTCCGTGCAAGGTAGGAATATACATTTTCATACTTAGTGTCAAATGTTATATCAGTTCATAAGGCAAATGATGGCTTTTGAAAGATTCGGTGGGGAGGGGGGAAAGGAGGCAGAGCCGGACTTCAGCTAGAGTTATATGACTCAAGATCGTATAATAGGTGCACCATGCTCGGATGTATTTAGGGAATAGAGAATTCCAATCGTCCTTTGTCCATATTATTTAAATGGATACTGATGAGCTGCCACTGGATCTTCGACAAAGTTATCTCATTTTTATGTTTAGATTTTACGAGACATAACCCAGGGTTGCTTAGCCATTTGCTTGGAATGTTTAATTACTCATGAAGATTTTGCATGTTGATGCCATCTTATTTGGTCCTATGATTCTTCTTGTAGCTGCTCCGTTGATTTTCCTGTCCATCATTGTATGTGAATACGTCACAGGGATTAAGTATCCTTCTCCAATCTATGTACTTGGAACATGCTGTTTCCTGTTGTGATTGATAGTGTTTTCATGTTCATCTGATGATGTGTAAGGAGTGAGTATAATCTTATTTCTTTGTGTTTGGATCGTAGCCTTTTTTATACATATTCTATTTTTTAGCGTCAGTATCGGTAATCTTACATGTCCTTCAACATTTTCTTACGCCCCATCTTATCATTAATATGACTTGTATTAATTACTGTAGTTTTCTTCCAGTGCTGAATTATTTTGGTTGGCATACTCCTTTTGTCAATCTACTTTTCAGCTTGCCTAATTTCTCCTTGGACACTATGGTCGCTGAATGGAATTGTTTTTGTGCTCCTGCCCACACTGGCGTGTCAAGAAGTTAGGTGAGTTGATTGTCAGATAAGTTGAAGCCGTTGTTCCTGGTTCTACGTCAGTAACTATCGCTAGTTTAGGATCTTCATCAGTGATGAATGTGTCAATAAGCTTCCCAGTATCCATAGGTACTAGGTGATTTCGAGATATCTTTGGCTGTCTAGACAGTAGGCGATAAAAATGGCCTATCACTACGTAGGCCACGGTTAAATCATATTTGGCTTTTTCATTTAGAACAAGGAACTCATTTCCTTACACTCTTGTTTGTTATGTCCTCTTAATTGTGACTCACGTATTGGTCGAGTGTCAGGCCTGTGGATCTTGACTGTCGCTTTTTTTTTTTTTTTTTTTTTAGTTTCGGTTACGAAGTGGATCTTACCGCATTTTGTCTGTACTGGAAGGGAGAGGGAGGAGGGCTGTAGGGTTGTAGGGAATGCCTCATGGTTTATTATGGGTAGGTTTCCTTCACAACCTTGAATAGACGTTGCTGTTTTTGTGTCAATCTATGTTCTAATATTTATGGATTTCGATGGCTGCTATACATGCACTAATTTCTTTATTTTATTAGTTTGAGACAATGAATGGAGGAAGGAAAAACAAAGGAAATAAAAAAAAAAGTCCATGCGCCTAAAGACATCCTCCATTCATAAAATATTGCTCTGGTTACCGAGTGTCTCTATACCTGTCTTGATGAATAAAAAAATCAAAAGTTTTGACCCAATTTACCTGAACGTGGAGGAAAGGCTGGGGACAAACCAATGGGTGAAACCAATTGTTATGAAGAGCAGTACATTAAAACTCAGGGTCACAAGGCTGGGACAGTGTTTGAACAAGGCCAACTAGAACAGTTTTGATCAGATTTAGAACATGCTTGGTCGAATGGTTTATGGTAGGCCGAGAACGAAGGGAGTGAACATAGACAACAATCGTCAGACGTTCAGGTCACGGGGCAAAATAACGGCTTAATGAAAGGGAATAATTTTTTTTCTTAAGGCCATTTTCGACCATTTTCTGACAAAATCCCCAGGGGTCGGACTGTAAGAGACTTGGTTGTTCTAACTGTGCTATTGATACGAAGTACTGTAGTAATAACGTACGTTATTGTTCCACTTCCTCGAGGAAGTGGAACATTGGAGTGGGTCCCGTCCATCAGTCCGTATGTGTGTGTGTGTGTGTGTGTGTGTGTGTGTGTGTGTGTGTGTGTGTGTGTGTGTGTGTGTGTGTGTGTGTGTGTGTGTGTGTGTGTGTGTGTGTGTGTGTGTGTGTGCGAGAGAGAGAGAGAGATCGTAACACTCTGTATCTCTAAAACCGTTTGCAGCATCCTTTTCATTCTATACATGCTTATTGGACAACTCCTGAGCATGATGCCCAATTTTTTATTCTTTTTAATCCGAGATAGTTGCCACATGACTATTTTTTTGTTTTAATTGTTATATATCTATGTAACTTGTGGAGCTAGAGTTTTGGAGTGTATTACTTACCTAAAGGAAAGTAGGGTCAAGGATTGTAAACACTGTATTACATTTTTTCTTCTGTGACCTTTCCTTTAAGGTCAAATAGCCAGGTCAAACATCATGTCGGACTTTAATGCTGCATTTCTTCTTTTTAATAGGGTCTAGAGCTTTGGATTATATTACACACATATATGATAGTGGGGTCAAGGATTACAAACGCCGTATTACATCTCACCTGCTACATTTCTTTCAAGGTCTAATAGTCAGGTCAGAGGTGATAGCAGAGTAAATGCACCATACATTCTTTAAAAATGGAGCTGGAGCTTTGAAATATATATTACATATTTATAGGCAATTGGATTCAGGGAATCCAAACATAGTATTGCATTTCACCTGCAACCTTCTCTTAAACGTTAAACAAAACTTGATTCATGAAGGTCCCACTTCCACCCCTTTAAATTATCTGCACAGAATGACCATATAATTGTGAAATAAGAAATTTGGACTCGAAGACAGACCCCATTCAACATGTCAAAAGTATTACACAAAAGAGTAGAAATTAGTAGATATTAAATACAAACTCAGATTGTGCTTAACAAGTTATTTGAATTAAAAATGTGAAGAAAATGAACAACACAAAAGTGCAAAAAGTTATAATTGAGTAAATGTAATAGTGGCCCCACCCCACCAACACCTGTGATGGCCAGCCATATACTTGCCACCTCCTTTCATTTACTTATTTTATAAATATAGGTGTGTAATGAATACAACCATTTCATGCATACTGACACTATGAAGATAAACTGCTCATTTAAAATGTAAGTGCATTGGCAGGGCTGTATAAAAAAAAAAAAAAATACAAGGCGAATCCCTTTAAGCTGTATGTGAGAGAGCATGTATATTTTATGACATTTGTGTATTTAATGAAAAAGTAGCACTAGGGGAGCAAAGTTAATCAAGGAAATCGAATGCATTTAGATAATTTAAAACAACACTGTTTACGGGGTGCAAGTGGAACCTGCTTCAATCAAATCTTTTTAGGGTATGTCTTGGGAGAATTTGGTTCTTGCATCACCAGCAACTATGAAAAATTTTGTTAATATTTTAGTGAAATTTTTAATTGCGTAAATAATATTCCTAACTTGATTTTAATAGGTGTCCGTCGAATTTCATATTCACAAGGCAATGTCAGATGTTTAGCCCAGCCGAGAGCTGGTGGGCACGGATGTTGGATTCCCTGAGTGTTCCTGGCGAGTTTCTGTTAAAACATTATATTTACATTAATGGCTTCAGCAACATATGGCTTTCAGTGTTCGTCGCTCAGGAGTGTTTTAATAATAATCTTGCATTTGTAATTGTGTGTGTGTGTGTGTGTGTGTGTGAGAGAGAGAGAGAGAGAGAGAGAGAGAGAGAGAGAGAGAGAGAGAGAGAGAGAGAGAGGAGAGATCTATAAGGCTACTGTGAACAACTAACCTCTCAAGTCTGTTTGGGAGAACCGAGTGAACCACGGGCAAAATTAAAGTTTTACGATTCATCAGCAAGTCCTCCACCTGCAAAGTATCCAAAATATGTCAACGTGTAGTAATACAGAACTATATGTTTACACTTATAAACTGTTTATACACAATTTTTTCCATCGTGATTTGTGACTTCCTTAATAATGCAGTGTGACTCCATAACAAAATGAGTGAAATGTAACAAAGCTTTTATTTTGGGCATTGTCATATATAATGTGGTTACTGTTGTCATTGACCTATTTAGTGCAAGATTTGTACCAAATGATTTCATTTTGTAATGAACAAAAAAGGAACAGTCATATTAAGACCGTGATAATGATGTTCCCTCAGATTTTGGTTCTCAGCAGTAGACTACATTGAAAAGTCGACCTTGACAAAAATTTTAATCCTTACTTATGTCCACCTGTGAAGGGGGAAAAGCTTCTGAAGATAATGAATGATGACAGTTGGGAAA
Organism: Coenobita brevimanus; assembly: GCF_032717465.1. NCBI lineage: Eukaryota > Metazoa > Arthropoda > Malacostraca > Decapoda > Coenobitidae > Coenobita > Coenobita brevimanus. The sequence goes on from NC_137003.1 coordinate 27,744,501, forward strand.
AAATCCCAGAGTATTTGTGGTAGGTGGGGGCGCTCACCATCCACTCACTCGATGTAGTGCTGCTCTCGGGTGTCTGCCCTTTCCTCTCCTCTCTCCATTCCTTCCTTCCTCTTCTGTCTTTCTTTACTTCATTCTTTCCTCGTCCTTCTGCCTACGGCTGACTTTACACTCCTTTTTTGTCTGTCTTTCTTTCATTCTTTCCTCTTCCTTCTGCCTATGGGTGACTACACTGAGTGACAAGCTTAATGGTTTCCTGTACACCAAGAAACCATTTACTACGCTGGGTGGTAACCATATAACCAAATTATGGCACCTGGTGGTTTAGTGGGTAATTACAGCACTCCAATCGGATTGAGTCGGTGAAGGTTTATATCCAAGGGATGGTTGGGGTTATTGCTCATGTAATGCCACTCAGGGATGAGTGAGGTTGGTCACTCTCATCTTAAATGTCAGGACCAAATTGCCTAGCCCCGGGTTTCTATGCTTCTCATGGGGCAACGTAGAATTGGATGATGGATGGATGAATGTGGATGGCAAAGCACCAAAAACAGATTTAAGAAAGCAATGAAGTTCTAGTAAATGGCCCCAGGATCAGTGTGTTGAACAGAGATAGTGCAGAGATCGTGTAGCATGACTGAGCCCCATCGAGAGAACAGTGTTGACACACACAAGAATCTACTACATTTTTCTGAACAAAATTAACGAACCTCTGCCCAGTTCCGAGTTGGAAGATTACGGAAATTGAAGTTGAGAACCGAACAAAGAGTAACCAGTAGGTTGTAGTTGATGCCAGAGTAGATGGTGGTGTTGCCCTTCACTGTTATTTTCCAATAGGGTTCGAAGGGCTGCACAGCAACGTTGATGGTGGCACCATGAAAACTGTTTAAAAATATTATTGCCTACTTAAAAGTAGAACATAAAATCTCTTTCGGTACGATGGTACTTTATCTTCCTACTAAAGATAATTTAGATTTGGTTATCCTACAGTTTTCCGATGAGCAAAGCCAACTTTATCATTTTCATGACTATACGTTTCGTTAAAGGTGAAAAAGATCGTTGGGTTGGAACTACTGTTTACATGCAAATGACATCAGCATAGAAAACCGGTTAATTACTCACTTAAAAATATTTGTTTACAAAGCTTAAGCTTTTTTTTTTTTTTGTTTGTTAATGCATACTGCAAGTCTGCTCCACCTGAAAGCTGCTACTTTAGGATCTCGATGAAGAAGCTATGTTTAATTCATGCATACCCAGTGGATTCTTTGATTATATCAAGTTTCACAACGTTTGTCAGGTACGTGATCCTTTTATATATTATGAAGACATTCGTTTATCGGTCACGAGCAAGAAGGACTCTGTTTTATTTATCGTTATTGCCTCTGCACCCAAGATGGTCATTTCTAATCACTTTGCAATGGAAGTACTTCTAACTTTTTTAAACCACCACAAGCTGGGCCGAAGTATAACAAAGGAGTATAGCCCAACATTTGAGAATGTTCAAATCTCTCTCTCTCTCTCTCTCTCTCTCTCTCTCTCTCTCTCTCTCTCTCTCTCTCTCTCTCTCTCTCTCTCTCTCTCTCTCGTAGTTATTTAGAAAAAATATATTTGGCGCCAGGTGTTCACAAAAAAGAATTTGGGATGGATGTCAGTTGCTGGCTCTCTGCTTGGCAGTGACAAATATTTAACGTCAGTGTCATTTCCACCTGATTGATCATGACCTTTCTTTCGTCTTTGACCTTGGAGTTAACCTTAGCGTGTCAGCCACTAGCATGAATGCACGCATTCAGTTTGGAAGGATTCATTTGATACTTCAATTATCAGAACTGGTTCATACCTACGGCCTGTCGAGCCTGAACAACAAAAGAAATGATGAATAGCCGTATGTTTGGTTGGGAGACTCTTATTCTGTACCAGTCGCCCAAGTCCATTAGTGTCGTCTCTGGGCAATGATTGATAATTTAATTATAGGGGTAAAAGCTCCCCCTCAAAAAAAACATTATGAAAACTCTTTCACTGTACCTTCTCCAGCTGTATTGAAAATAAAGCTGTCAAATACTGAAACAATCATATCCACATGTTTTACTGACCATATTACTCGAGGTATTTCTCCGGGAACAGTGTGACAGGAGTGAGGGACTTTCTCCAGCTGTATTGAAAATAAACTACCAAATACTGAAACAACCATATCCACATGTTTTATTGATCATATTACTCGAGGTATTTCTCCGGGAACAGTGTGAGAGGAGTGAGGTAGCGGAGGCCCCTGTCGGGGGTCCAGGATGCCACCTTCATTACCTGGGCACCGTCAGGGCTGTACGGCAGGTGAACCAACAAGCTGCATCTGTACAACATGCATATTGCTCAAAAAATGCTATTGCCAAATTTTAAATTTAAAACCTAATATAATGTTCAATATGACATACGTATTCATACTTGAAGTAGGTTTATATAGGCTATAAATGTAACAATAATTAAAGGTTCTGTTGATTCGATATTTTTAACAGCAACTGCAAACTTAGTAAAATGTGTGTGTAACATTTGATTAATGTATAGCCTATGTACACATACAATGCAAATTACCATTTTATTTCAGTTTTAGTAATGCATTTGTACAAATAATTAGGAGCATTAGCAAACTTCCTTGGCTAAATCACACACCAGTATTATTAATACGACTGTAAATATTGTATTGCATTCTGTGTATTAAACTGAATCATAAACATTGAAAAAATAAAATGGTAACCTATGGGAAGTTGTCATCTTCATAAAAATACGTGTGATATTAATTATCCTGCCGCAAATCAGTACTCTGGTTATATTCTCCACTCCAGAACACTTTCTTTTCACAGCCATAGTCATGGAGTTTCGGTGGTCAGTAATTTCCTAGTTATCGGACAACCAGCAAACATAAGAGTGGGAATCACTCCTGTCAATGCCTCACTGAATTGCCAGGTAGTCCAATAAGCCATAACTTGAACGTGACGTGCTACTTCCTATAATTCATTACGTATTTCTGTCTCATCCTTTGGCCACTGTTGGCCATATATTCAGTTTCATTATCTAAAACCTTTTTGTTTTGTTTTTAAATTTCCCAGAGACAGGATAGAGCTTCCTTTGTGTGCTAACCCCATGGTAAGTATTGACTTGAAATTCGTTCATAATAGCTACTGTTACTGTGTTTCTGGGCTCAACCTAGGAGCAGGGGATGGAAGATGATAGATAGCCTAATATCCTATAAAACTGTATGGCGCTTCTCCTACGAATAACTTCTTGATGTGTTGATAAAAATCCAGCTCATATGAGAGGTCACATACCACATGAGTTGACCCATATGGCATTAGTCACCCATGACAGGTGAAAAAAAAAATACATGCAAATATTTGTATATGAAAATGGAAGTCTATATTTACTGTAAAGAAATGCAAAAAGTTAATAAAATTTACCTCTCCACAGTCATGTCCAGTCCCAGACATCAAAGAAACCTCTCCTCAGTGGCAGTTTAGCTAAATGTTGATGCTTTAGAGTGATGCCACTTGTGCTTAGGTTGCCTAAATAATATTTCCGACTATACCGATTATTAAAAACATCTGCGAAACAGTAACAACATTCATCAGACTGCGAAACTGAATAATATTCAGCAGAAATGAACTATGGACATGAGAATTTTATGGACCATCATTTTCTTGTTAGCTCCAGAACCACAAACTGTACCACTTCACCCATCTTTTGAATAAACCAAAATAACACACTGAAGTACACTGAAACAGCTATTATGTCATTTTTTAAAATATTTACTTAGTCAGTCCATTGTATTACAACCTTACCTTTTATTTTGCAAGGAAGGGTCGATATTCAGTGCCATGGTGTTCATCATGGAGAAGGTCCAGTGAGAGATGAGCAAAGCTTCAAGGACCTCCATGGGCAGGCAGGTGACCACCAAAAGTTTTGATGACCACACCAGCAGGCGGTTCTTGAGGGACCTTTCAGCAAAAGCGGTGAGAAAGACTGGGTCGACACTCACCACCACCACCATCACACACCATGACATCCTACGCATCTGTTTATAATAACTCGTTAAAAATTAACTGAGATTTCTATATTTTGTGTCTTACTTTCTAGTGTTATGTATCTTATTATTGTCTTCGCTCAAGTAAATCATCTACTATACTAGACTATGGGGATTTAGATGGTAGAGGCATTCTAAAGCTCTGCCCACATTAAGGCTCATGTTGTACGCTCTGCTGCGCGTCTCGGGTTTTCGTGACGTGGTGGGTCTGTGCCGCAAACTTCTGGCAAATCTGGCGAGGGGCATTTAATGATGCCAGTGCATGCCATGATACCCACAGTAGCTGTCTGGCTTCCCTCTGAAATTACTTCGAGACATCCACTGCTTGTACCACATCTTTTTTTTCCCTTTTTTTTTTTCCTTTTTTTTTTTTTGCACCACATTTTGCCACAGTGTTCAACATAAACAGTCTCTTGTATTGCGGTGGTGTTGTATCAATCAACCTCCATTCCCAGCTCAGTGGTGATTGGTGCACGCTGCCTATTGTACTAGTGAGGACATCAGCAACAAGAGTTGGGCAATATGACGCGCAACAGAGCCGGCTGCATGGCCCCTAGTGTGGACAGGGCTCACCACGATGCCTGGACTAAACAGCCAAGCCTTGAGTAACCTGAGACTGGATGATGGATGAAAGAATGAAGTATGGTGATCAGCAGATATACGGTGGTCAAGTGACATCTGAGTATTGATTTCAGGTTTTTAAAATAATTCCACATACGGGAGGGGAAACGTGTTTGAAAGTCTAACTTTTCTTATTTTCATCTAACCAGATTCTTCGACAGGTTATAAAGACACAATCTCTCATACCATAGCATGTTACAGTTACAGAGAAGGTCATTTTGTATCAACAGCGAAACAATTATTGTACATGTATGTGTCATGGCAACTGTTCTACACGGGATAACCAGTAAATCTTTATAAAATGTACATAAATAGTCAACGCCCGATGAGGGACATGTACTCATAAAACAGCATTTCAAATTGTTTCATTCAGCTCGAGTGGAATTTTCAGAGCTGACTGATAACTATAGTATTAGCATTATTAATTTAAAATTTTGTTTTTGAACTGAAGGGATTAGTGTTTCCGTTCCATTCAGCCAAATGGTCTTTCCTGATCTCAACATAATCGACTTGGATTAGCCAGAAAGGTCTCCACAGAAAAATGTTCTAGTCTCAATGACCCCAAGGTCCGCAAAGGAAGTAGTGTGAGTAGAAATCAATATTTTGTAAGTCTACAATGGCTGCATGATTGACTAGTGTGATTAATAGGTTGGACTTTGCGATTAATAGAGTCGATAGTGGATAATAGACTGGATAGTGTGGGTATTTGGCCGGTTAGTGAGGAATATACATTGGACTGTAGATAATAGGCTGGATACGGTAGATTGTAGGGTGGATTATGGATAATAGTTTGAATAGTGTGGATAACAGGCTACTCAATAATGGGGATAGTATGGAAAGTACACTGGATACTGTCGATAATATGCTGGAGTGGATAATATGCTGCCTATGTGAGTGTAAGGCTGGATTACTTTGATAATAGGTGGGATAGTGTAAATAATATACTGGGTAATGTAGATTACAGAGTCAATTGCCATCTGGAAAATAGGATGGTTGGTGGATAATAACCTGCATAGTGTACAATGGATGGGTTATACTAGGGAAACTGGGTTGGATCATCAATAATAGGCAGCATGGTTTAATATTGTGGGCTAAATAATACAGATAACAGGCTTGTTAGTGTGAATATAGACTGGTGTTGACAGTGGGTTGGATAATGAATGAATAATGTGAATAAGATGCTAGGCTGTTTGATTAGGAGTCTGGGTATTTTAGAGCAAGTGAACCGTGTGAACATGCTGAGTAGTATAAATATATAGCTGAGTCGATAGGTAGATAGGGAGGTGGGTAGGTACCACCAGTGTCGATAATGTGAATATTGAAGAGAATCGTTGCCACCAATGTCGGGTATCATAGACCATCATAGATTACTGAGGCGTTGGATAGCGTGGAGATTGTATATTTTCGAGGCAGGTCTTTGCTGTCTGACTGCCCCCTCTGGCCATCTTGTATCGTACGTGAGGTGATGTAGAGACACTCGGGGGTTAAGGGATTTTATTGTGACAGTTATATCGTTCGTGTGATGGACAGAGTGACGTGACCAGGATTGTCAGAATGACAGCTAATCCTACTCTCCCCAGTATCCTACTTCATATCTGCTCCATCACCTTCTCTAACGCCTCCCAATTTCCTTCTAATCTCTCTACACCTGATACTAGGTATATATTACGGTCTGGCTTCCGGCTAGCTGACGTTTGCAACTGTGCATATGTGTGTGTGTGTGTGTGTAGCATCTGGCATGCTTCTGTCACGTGAGCTAATGGCTTTTTGAGTGTGTTTGAAAACATGTGTTTTGACATCCTTGGTACTCTAGAGCCATGGGATGTTTTGTGATTCTCTTCCTGATGCACCAGACATTACATATTGTGCTATGATTATATAATACCTTTAACTATTACATATTTGCCATTAATGGATATAAAATTGCTCGGTCATGCCAAACTATCATACCTACGACCTAACATTGTATTACAATGTACACAATACTATACATATGTTACAAGGCTATTTATTTACCTTTAACAGTTACGTTAAATACTTATGTGAATGCGAGGTATAAATCATGATACTGTAAAACTGAATGTAGGAACATAATTGTACGGTATAATAGGGATACGGTACTCCGCCTACGTAGGCAGTCCAAAAGTATGCAGTTTCTAAGTACAAGGGTGAATTAACTGAGACCAAAATATCAAAAGTAGGTGGTCTCACCTGTAACACATAGCTTTTACGTATCATTTGTAAGTTTTCAGTCCTACCTTGCATCCTGTGCATAGCTAATTTTAACAAAGCAAATGCGATGAAAATTATAAGGATGACAGGTGCTGGACTATAAACACAATATGAATTGATCATAATCCTACTACTGTATATTCCTCCTAAGGTTGCACTGTTTGATTGATCAGTTTCGTGGTTTCAAACTTAGGTGAAGTTAACCTAATATGTATACTCATATTTAAATTCATCGTAGGTAATGGTTGGAAGAACTTATGTGTGTGGTTTAGAATAGCACAGTGGTTTCTAGTAGGTAAGGTGGACAATGAAGGGGTTGGTACTAAACAGCAATCTGGTGATATGTATAAACCAGATGCTGGTTTATGGGTTGAAGTGGTGTCTGGGCAAGTTTTGAAAACTAATGTATTTTGAGCGAAATATAAAAACTGTCAATGTCCAATGCATTGATGATGGATGAGCTTATCTGGAGCAAATGTGATGCAGTGATGATGGATGTTGCGATTCTTTATGATAGCCATTTCGCAAGGGACTGCCTCAGCTGGCTGAAACATGATGATATACGCAGGATAAAGGTGAAGAGCATGCAATGATGCACGATATTTTTTTTCATTTTTTTTTTTCATTTTTTTTTCACTAGCGAAGTTGACAGTGCCCTGTTTTTTGAAGACCATGATGATTTCTGTTTTGGTGTTGATGGTGCCTAAGAGTCACCTTTTTTTTTTTGGAAGAAAAAGGGTAGATTTGATAGACCATGAAAAAATCATCTGTTATGAATGGTACATGAACTACTATTGATGCTGGTGTAAGTGTTGCTTCTAAGTATGGATCATATAACATCAGATCCCATTCCTCCAACAAAGGCTTCAAAAAACGCTTATTTACGCCTTCACTGATTATTTGGCGTAGATTGTGAGTTCGTAGCAAATTAATGGTGATCTTACCGTTACCTGCATTAGCAATGCATTTCATGAAAGTTTGATAATGAGCTCTAGTATTGTCTAACTAAAGTATTATTATGTCATTAAGTTCCGCGACCACAGAGAAGTGTTGGAAAAAAGTAGTGTCTTTTTCAGTGCATCTACTTTCTCCACAATTTCTTTGTTTGATTGCTCTGTCTTTCGCAGGTTCATTAAAACAGTCATCATTACAGTGTTCTGGGTATCACCTACCTTATGTTGTTATGAGAGAATTTGTGCAATCTTGTTAACTTTGCTTATTTCCTCAAGATAATTTTCTGTAGCCAATCCAAAAATGTTGCCCAGAATTGTTTCACCTAGATTGAATAAACCACATTTGTCACGTGTATTTGCAATATATGCTTCCAGTCTGCTAACTAAGATTTCAGCCACTGCCTGTGCTTTATGATCATGTGAGGGAGAGCCTTTAAGTACTGCTTCTAGAATTCTATTTGGTCCAGCTATGTCCTGCAACATGACTGGCAAGTTGTAGAGTACGTCCAGACTAATTTCGTTGCTCACTGTCTTGCACAATAGTTGTAGAGGCGGTTGGTGCGATAAGACAACCTTGTGTTACTACATGTCGAGGGTGTAGATGAGGAGGTCCTCCTGCTAACAGCATAAAGAGAAGAATCCATGGAATAATTCTCATCATTACCTAACGAGAGAATAACTTTATTAGATGGCTAATCCAATGATGTTACCAAATCATGCAAGGAGTGATGATACTGGTGATGAACATTTCATTTATCTTGACTTTAATATGACTCTTGGAGAAAAATGACTGCTCTAAACTGTTCAGTGGAGTTTATATCGATTCCTAGGTCATGTAAATGCCTTGTTATGGTGATTGCTGAATTAGTTGCACCCATGTTTGTAGGTTTGGTATGCAATAGTCATTTATTCATATATGTAGTAATATCTTGTTTTTTCGTTTGTATCCGATGTATTATAATTGGAAGCTAAATTTCTTGAGACCCTTTTTAAATGATCAGTATGAATTTGTTTCTCTTCATCACTCGATAGTTAAATAATACCTTACTGGCTGTTTTGTTAATTACCCTGTATGGGCCTTCAAATTTCTGTGACAGATTATTGTCTCTAGTGTGAATGATGCGATAGACAATGTCACCTACTGTATGTTGATATTTGATTCTTTTGTCCTCTTATTAAATGATTCCGTCATTTCTTCCAAGACCTCGTTAACTGATCCTTAATTTTGTGTGTATATCTTGGAACTCTCATAAATGATGTTTAAGATAATCATCATAATTGCTCGCCTTCCAATATCTCGTTTGGGAGACGTTTGTCAGTCCCGTAAATTATAAGATGAGGTGTGTCTCCGATAGACTTGTTAATTGCGCAATTAACTGATGCTTCCACTCTGGGGATCCCATCACCCCAGTTTGCATAATTCCCACAGAGTATGTGATGTAGTACATCCAATACTTTTTTTATTGTCTCCTTACCAATCAATTGGAAGCTGGATGATTGGCTAAAACATTAAACTTTTCTATATTGTATTGTTTACATATTTCTTGCAGGATTTCAGAGATACTGTAAATTCTTATCCATTGTCAATTATTAGCACCTTTGGTGTGATGAACCTACAAACAATATTACAGTATTTATGATTACCCGAGCGACTGTTTCTGCTGCCTTATCGTGAATTGGGACCAAAATCACATGTTGTGAGAAATGACCAGAGCAACAAAAAGATACTGACTATGATTATTAGATAAAGGTAGTTTAAGTCAGCAGCGACAACATCCCACGGTTGGTTAAGCACAGGTTATTGTCCTATGGGTGTTACTGTTAACGAATAACCTTTGTGCTTTGCACATGATTCACAGCTGGATAGTATGGATATTAAGGTAGATAGTTTGGATAATCAACTGGGAGTTAGAGAATTACCTTTGTCATTCATAACCCATGCTGAATGGTGGGTTAAACTTGACCCGTTAACATACTGTAGTTACGGGTAACTCTTTACTAAACTCACGTTATTTCTGACAATTTTACTCTGGCTACTGCCATGTGATTAAACGCACCACAGTGAAATCTTCCTAGTTCTGAGGGTGAAGAAACTATGGAAATTGTAATATTCATTCCTAAAACGTTACTTAAATATGTAATACACTGATATACTTCCCTATTTCAAAATGAGAATTAGAATTATCAACAGGGATTGGTGAACTGCTGTGGAGAGGTTTGTACTGGGAGATGATGTGATGGCACGAAAGCTTCTTGGTTTTCATGCCACACAAAGAGAGAGCGGCTGTTCGTGGTAAATGATTATTTTTATGACCTTATGTAATACACTTAAGGATAGCTTGTCTGAAATGCTCTTTTAATGAATGTATAAACAGACTACACATAAGTAATACTACAAGAGCTTGGCAGACTTTGTTACCATTAACCCGCGCCGTCCCGAGGACGTACTTCCAAGTCCTCACGTTTTGTCACAGCTAATCCCGAGGACGTACTTCAACGTCCTGCAATTGCAAGGTTCATAATTTCCACAATTTTCAATTTTCGCGAGTCATTTTTGGTGCGTATACACGGGACACCTTCCTCAACAAGATGCCAGGCAGAGACAATGCCTTACCCAGCATGACCTCCTCCCCCCCCCCTGCAGGCCCTTTTCTCAGCAATTCACCTGTTATCAGTGACCTGGCCAGTATAGCCATGTCATGCCACGGTACGAAATTCAGGGCCAGAGTGATTCCCCAATCAATGACAATGTGGAGGACAAACTTTACATAGCATTAGAGGAAGGAACAGTTAGAAATGATGATCAGGTAATGTGGCAAAAAAAGGTCAGGTATTAGTGAGTGAAACAATGCTTATAATGCCTATATTACTGCTTGAAAACCAATATACTCTTGTACTACATATAAATTCATAACAGTAAATAAATAAATACCGTTTATGAGTGGTGTGAAATAGTTATCCTCCCATAGAACTCGTTTTCTTTGGTGCCAGCCTGATAGAAAACCTAGTAAGGTAAGGAGGCTCTCCTACCTGTAATGAGTATTTTAAACCTCAGGTGAGCGATTCCTCTATGAATTTTCGATGTTTCTCACCAAAAGCGAAAGTTTTAGCAAAAAAAAAAAAGGGTCGAAAAATGGTCGGGATTGGGGGGTACCAGTGGTCAAAAAGTGGTCGGGACGGGGCGGGTTAATCAGGAACAAGATTTGGGTTCATTAGGTTTATATATATATATATATATATATATATATATATATGTCACTCTCCCAGTATCCCTGCTTGTCGTACGAGGCGACTAAAAGGGTTGGTGGTGGGTTAGTGCCCCACCCCGTAAAAAGAACTAACTAAAAAAGCGAATAAAACGCCTCGGACCCGGATGGACCATACATTGACGACTAAGGAACGGACAAAGGACATTCTGAGGGTGGGAACATGGAATGTGAGAGGAGTGAATGATGAAGTGAAAGAGAGAGAGATTGTCCAGGTGCTTAAGGATGCAAAACTGGATATATGTGGATTGACTGAAACTAAATGGAAAGGTGAAAGGATAAGAGAATGGGAATATGGTGTAGGTATATGTGCGGGAGTCAGTGAGAGTGAGAGGGCAAGAGAGGGAGTATGTCTGATAATAAGCAAGAAGTGGAGGGAGAATATAAGAGAGTATGGAACAGTGGGTGCAAGGATTGTATGGGTGAGGATGAAAGTAGGTATACAAGCATCGGCGATTGTATGTGTGTATGCTCCAACAGAGAATCAAGTGGCATGAGTGAAAGATGAGTTTTGGGCGAGAGTAGAAGCATGTATGAACAAGTTTGAGAGGAGCGAGAGAGTGCTGTTGATTGTAGACATGAATGGCAAAGTTGGGAATGTACGAGTGGATGGAGTGGTTGGTCAGTGGGGTGTGCCAGCTGAAGTAGATGGGAATGGTAGTGCTTTGGTGGACATCTGTGCTGGTAACGGGTTGGCAATAGCCAACACCTACTTTCGTCATAAGATGATCCACCGGTATACATGGAGAGTAATGAGGAGGATGGATGGTGAACTTGTTGAACGAAAGGCAATGATAGACTACGTGTGTGTGGATGAGCGAATGAGAAGACAAGTGTTGGATGCAAGAGTGTGGAGAGGGTGGGGGAATGGAGTCTCGGACCATCACTTAGTGATGGCCAAGGTAGAGCTGCAAAGAAAGTGGTTGAGGAGATGAAGGTGAAGTCAGGAGGAAGCAGCTCCTGTGAGAAGAGTGGAGAAATTACAAGATAGTGAGAAAATGACAGAGTATAAAAGCATAGTGGAAGATAGATTGGGAAGGTATGAGCTAGAGCAGATGGAAGGGGTGGAAGACGTATGTAAGATATTCACGGGAGAGATAAATAAGCGCAGCGTGTGAGGCGGTTTGTGGAGTGAGGAGGAGATGCAAGGGTGTGCAAGGGACAGCATGGTGGAATGTTGAGGTGAAACGAGCTGTGGAACAAAAGAAGAAGGCATATGGTGAATAGTTGGCGAGTAGAGGTAGAGGAGAAGATGAGAGAGACGAGAGAGGTATATGTGAGCAGGAGAAGGGAGGTTAAGAGACTGGTGAAGGAGAGTGAGAAGAAAGTGGATGAAGAGTTTGGGAGGAATCTGAGTGTGAAATGGAGGGAAAGTAAGAAATTGTTTTGGAAGGAGGTAAAGAAAGTAAGGCAGTGTGAAAGGGGAAATAGTAGGGGAGTGAAAGATAGGAATAATAGATTGTTGGTGGAGAAGAGAGAGAAATTGAGGAGATGGAAGGAGCACTTTGAGGATTTGTTGAATGTAGAGAGTGAGAGCAGTGTGAGTATAAGTGGTTGGGGAATGGCTGGGAGAAGAAGAGATGAGAGGAGGGAGGAAGAGATCAGTAGGTCGGAAGTAGTGGAAGCGATGAAGAAGATTAAGCTGGGAAAGGCCCCAGGAATTGATGGAGTGTGTAGTGAAATGCTTAGGTATGGGGGTGAGATTGTTGTGGAGTGGATATGGAAGTTGTGTAGATTGGCTTGGGAAGAGGGAAGGGTTCCAGAGGACTGGAAATCAGGTATAATTGTTCTTCTGTACAAAGGAAAAGGGGAGAGAGAAGTATGTGGTAACCATAGGGGTATTTGCCTTCTTAGTGTGACTGGTAAAATATATGGTAGAATACTCATTGATAGGGTTAGGCATATGACAGAGGAGCTAGTTAGAGAAGAACAAGGGGATTTAGGAAGGGAAAAGGGTGTGTAGATCAGATATTTGTTCTAAGATGTTTAGTGGAGAAGTATCTAGAGAAGGGAAGGAAAGTGTATGCTGCCTTCATGGACTTGGAGAAAGCTTATGACAGAATAGATAGGCAAGGTATGTGGAAGGTATTAAGAATATATTGAGTGGAGGGGAAATTGTTGAGTGCTGTGAAGAGTATGTACGAGGGAGCTAGGGCTACGGTGCGAGTGGATGGTGAGCTGAGTGAGTTCTTTGATCTCAATGTGGGACTGAAACAGGGGCGTGTGATGTCTCCATGGCTGTTTAATATATATATGGATGGGGTTGTAAACGAGGTGCAAGGTAGGGCAGTGGATGTGGGGGTGGCCCTAATGAATGAGGGTGAGATTTGGAAGCTTCCGGTGTTGCTGTTTGCTGATGATACGGTATTATTGAGTGAAGATGAATGGGAGTTGCAAGGTTTGGTGAATGAATTTAGGACAGTGTGTAGGAGGAGGAAGCTGAAAGTTAATGTAAACAAAAGTAAAGTTATGGTATTTGAGAGGAATGAAGTCACAGAGTGTGCAGTGAGGTTGGATGGTGAGGATATGGAGAATGTGAGTGCAATCAAGTACTTGGGTAGTGTGATGAGTAAGGATGGAACTTTGGGGGATGAAGTACGTGAAAGGGTACAGCAGGGAAGAAAGGTTGTTGGTACACTGAAAGCAGTGATGAGAAATAGGGAGGTGAGTATGGAAGTTAAGAAGTCACTGCATGATGGTATTGTGATCCCTACCCTGACATATGGAAGCGAGGCGTGGACCTTGCAAGAGGGGAACAAGTCAAGAGTGAGAGCAGTGGAAATGAGTTACTTGAGAGGAGCATGTGGAGTGACGTGGAGGGACAGGATGACGAATGAAGAAGTGAAGGAACGTTGTGGTGTAGATGTAGATGTGGTTGAAAAGATTAGGAGAAATACACTGAGGTGGTTTGGACAAGTGGAGAGAATGGAGAATGAAAGACTGACTAAGAGGGTGTATGTAGGTGAGGTGGAGGGAGGGAGAGGGAGGGGTAGACCAAGGATGAGGTGGAGGGATGGAGTTGAGAGGTATATGAGGGAGGGGGAGGGCAGTCAAATGGTGGGTGACAGAGTGACTTGGAGGCATTTTGTCTGTGGCCACTCTTTGCAGGATTAGGGGGTCGGGCTATATATATATATATATATATATATATATATATATATATATATATATATATATATATATATATATATATATATATATATATATATATATATGCAGAGACTTCACCGTGAAGATATGTATGCAAACCAACCACAGGAGAAATGAAAGGAGCGACAGTGAGTACTTTCGTATATTACATCTTCAGACAGAGTGAGACAGAAACGTAAAAGGTAGAGATCTTTTATGTACACCCGCAGCCTGTCAGTCAACATGGTGATCACTGGATGCTTTGTGCTGAAATAAACCACTACTCTGTTGGGCTGTCCTTACACTGTATTTATGTTGTGATATTCTAGTTTCCAAATCTTTTCCAGATTGTCCTATTTAAAATTTGTTACAGCTTTTACACGGGATGTTGTAAACAACGCCTGAATTACTGAAAGGGCTGTTCTTGATGAGGGTTTTTTTTATGGTGTTCTCATATTTGAAAACTAGTTGTACATTGAGTTACCTCAGTATGTGAACATCAAGAAAATTTTTCATGGAAGGGGAGGACAAGGGTTCTTTGAATATTCTGGCGATCTGGCTTATTAGTTTTCCCTTCAAGGAATCGTTTCTTGGCTGTATTGTGGCACTGAGTTACTATGCTTTGTGGATATTTTAGCTTCTTTCCAATACGCTGAATCATTTTTAGTTCATCATCTAAAAATTCTGGGTCTGAAATTCTATATGCTCTTAGGTACATGGATATGAACACAGATCTTTTTACATTAATATGATGGTTTGAATAGTAATGAACATATGACATAATATTTGTAGGTTTTCTGTATACCTTAGTCTTCGAAACATTTTGGTCCCTGATAACTTTTACATCCAAAAATGGCAATTCATTATCCATTTCCATCTCATGAGTAAACTTAATCGATGGAACTAACGAATTTAATTGCAGGAGAAATTCATCAATGGGAAGACTGTTAGGCCTGAAGCACAGGATATCATCAACGTATCGGAGCCAAACTATGTTTTGCTCCTTTATGGAGGTCAGTAAATGTTTCTCAAAGTATTCTATGTAAATATTTGCCAGAATTGGGGATAGAGGATTACCCATGGCCATACCAAATTTTTGTGTGTAAAATTTACCTTCAAAGGTAAAGGAAGAGTTCACAATGCACAATTTAATTAGCTTGATAATGTTTTCAGAAGGAATACCATCAGTGTTACTACCCAGAATGCTTGGCAGGAAAGTTAAAACATCATCAACAGGGACATATGTGAATAATGATTTAACATCAAAGCTGAATAATTCGTAGGGGTACATGACATTTAGAGATTTTAACTTTCTTACCAAATCCTCATTGTTTTGTACAAATGAATCAGATGTAATGCCTACAACAGGGGACAACAGTGTTATAAGCCACTTGGAGAGCTTGTATGTCGTACAGCCTACAGAGCTTACAATTGGCCTGATGGGGTTGTTTGGTTTGTGAGTTTTAATCAAGCCATACATATATGGTGCAGATGGATTTTGCACAGAGAACTGTTTGATCAAGTCATCCCTTCCTCTTAGCAAAGACTTGATTTCTTTGTGGAATTTTCTACTTTGTTTTTCAGTTGGATCACTTTTTAGTTCACTGTAGGTGTTGGTGTCACGCAACAGTTCACTCACTTTTTTCTTGTAGTCACAGTTGTTCATGACTACTACAGCACTGCTTTTATCAGCTGTAGTTATATGCAGGGAGTCATCTTTTTTCCAATTTGTCCAAGGCATTCACAAATCTTTTAAGAGCAGAGTTGTTATTTTTCTTAAACATTGCCCCATATAAAATGCCACGAATAATCTCACTGTTTTCACTTGATTGTTTTTCGATTTGAAACTTAGATGAAAGAAATGTAATAGAATCTTGTCTAATTTCTGGCACATATGAAACGAATGTAAACATGAGCAATGGTCATTTTAAGTGTGATAAATTGTTAACTGAATTAATTTTAGAGAAGTATCCCCCAGACTAACACATGATTGTTCCCTGTCATCTCCTGGTGGTGTTGTCACACCTGTGTGGGACACACCAAGCATTTATCCTCTAGGTCTTAAGTTAATCAGCAGGATGACCCGAATCTAAAAATGCATGTGACAAAGAAGAAGGGAGTAGGAGGGGAGGAAAGAGGAGTGGGAGGGAGGGGGAAGGGGGAGGGGAGGAGGGGAAGGGGGAAGGGGAGAGGGGGGAGGGAGGAGGGGATAAATACTGCTGCTTAACTTAAGACCTAGAGGATTAATGCTAGGTGTGTCCCACACAGGTGTGACTACACCACCAGGAGATGACAGGGAACAATCACGTGCTAGTCTGGGGCATACTGCTTTAAAATTATTTCAGTTAACAATTTATCACACTTAAAATGACTATAGCTTATGTTTACATTCGTTTCATATGTGCCAGAAATTAGACAAGATTCTAATACATTTCTTTCATCTAAGTCCTTGTTTCAAATGGAAATACAATCAAGTGAAAACAGTGAGATTATTCGTGGCATTTTATATGGGGCAATATTTAAGAAAAATAACAACTCTGCTCTTAAAAGATTTGTGAATGCCTTGGACAAATTGGAAAAAAGATGACTCCCTGCATATAACTACAGCTGATAAAAGCAGTGCTGTGGTAGTCATGAACAAATGTGACTACAAGGAAAAAGTGAGTGAACTGTTGCGTGACACCAACACCTACAGTGAACTAAAAAGTGATCTAACTGAAAAACAAAGTAGAAAATTCCATAAAGAAATCAAGTCTCTGCTAAGAGGAAGGGATGACTTGATCAAACAGTTCTCTGTGCAAAATCCATCTGCACCATATATGTATGGCTTGATTAAAACTCACAAACCAAACAACCCCATCAGGCCAATTGTAAGCTCTGTAGGCTGTACGACATACAAGCTCTCCAAGTGGCTTATAACACTGTTGTCCCCTGTTGTAGGCATTACATCTGATTCATTTGTACAAAACAATGAGGATTTGGTAAGAAAGTTAAAATCTCTAAATGTCATGTACCCCTACGAATTATTCAGCTTTGATGTTAAATCATTATTCACATATGTCCCTGTTGATGATGTTTTAACTTTCCTGCCAAGCATTCTGGGTAGTAACACTGATGGTATTCCTTCTGAAAACATTATCAAGCTAATTAAATTGTGCATTGTGAACTCTTCCTTTACCTTTGAAGGTAAATTTTACACACAAAAATTTGGTATGGCCATGGGTAATCCTCTATCCCCAATTCTGGCAAATATTTACATAGAATACTTTGAGAAACATTTACTGACCTCCATAAAGGAGCAAAACATAGTTTGGCTCCGATACGTTGATGATATCCTGTGCTTCAGGCCTAACAGTCTTCCCATTGATGAATTTCTCCTGCAATTAAATTCGTTAGTTCCATCGATTAAGTTTACTCATGAGATGGAAATGGATAATGAATTGCCATTTTTGGATGTAAAAGTTATCAGGGACCAAAATGTTTCGAAGACTAAGGTATACAGAAAACCTACAAATATTATGTCATATGTTCATTACTATTCAAACCATCATATTAATGTAAAAAGATCTGTGTTCATATCCATGTACCTAAGAGCATATAGAATTTCAGACCCAGAATTTTTAGATGATGAACTAAAAATGATTCAGCGTATTGGAAAGAAGCTAAAATATCCACAAAGCATAGTAACTCAGTGCCACAATACAGCCAAGAAACGATTCCTTGAAGGGAAAACTAATAAGCCAGATCGCCAGAATATTCAAAGAACCCTTGTCCTCCCCTTCCATGAAAAATTTTCTTGATGTTGTTCACACACTGAGGAAACTCAATGTACAACTAGTTTTCAAATATGAGAACACCATAAAAAAAAAAAAAAAACTCATCAAGAACAGCCCTTTCAGTAATTCAGGCGTTGTTTACAAAATCCCGTGTAAAAGCTGTAACAAATTTTAAATAGGACAATCTGGAAAAGGTTTGGAAACTAGAATATCACAACATAAATACAGTGTAAGGACAGCCCAACAGAGTAGTGGTTTATTTCAGCACAAAGCATCCAGTGATCACCATGTTGACTGACAGGCTCCAAGATTCTAGCAAGATCAAAAAACTTAGATGAAAGAAATGTAATAGAATCTTGTCTAATTTCTGGCACATATGAAAAGAATGTAAACATGAGCTAATTTCATTTTAAGTGTGATAAATTGTTAACTGAATTAATTTTAAAGCAGTATCCCCCAGACTAACACGTGATTGTTCCCTGTCATCTCCTGGTGGTGTAGTCACACCTGTGTGGGACACACCAAGCATTAATCCTCTAGGTCTTAAGTTAAGCAGCAGTATCTATCCCCTCCTCCCTCCCCCCTCTCCCCTTCCCCCTCCCTCACACTCCCCTTTCCTCCCCTCCTACTCCCCCCTCCTTTGTCACGTGCATTTTTATATTCAGGTCATCCTTTGTTGTGTTCCACTCCCTGCTGTAGGTGACCATAAGTTAGGCCGCAGGTAAAAATTCAGGTCATCCATTGTTCTGTGTGCCACTACCTGCTGCGAGTGAGCATAAAAGACCTCTACCCTTTACGTTTCTGTCTCACTCTGTCTGAAGATGTAATATACGAAAGTACTCACTGTCGCCCCTTTCATTTCTCCTGTGGTTAGTTTGCATATATATATATATATATATATATATTAAATTTTTAAGTATGCTGTATTAAGCTGTGGCATTATGCATGGTTACCAGAAAGCCTCATTATTCCCTGCACATACTCAACTGCTTAGAGAATGAGACTGTTTCTCAGTAAAACTGTTGACTTGTATTTCATATCCACGCCATCAAGTGTATTTCATTATTAAAAAAAAAATCTCTTGAACTGTATTTTGTCACACATACTTTCTGTAGAGGAAGCGGTATCGGTCTGGTAGCTTATGTGAGAGTCATAATCTATCATATTGTAAATTATACCACGATTAGTTTGAAGAAATTAAGGTTACACAGGGAAAACCCTATAAATGACAGACACCTCATGTTCCAGATAATTATAGAATACATTCGTGCTCCAGAATGCTTGCTATCCAGCACGATATAATATGCCGCGTTGGTGAACTAGGTTGGACAAATAATTCCTACAAATCACCGACTACCAAGACACCGGATGCAAAGCCTCAGTAATGCAATATGCGTCAGTATAATTACCGCCCGCGTTTTAGCAAGGCGGAGTGATGATGTTTTTACCCGCCTCTGTGTGTGTGTGTGTGTGTGTGTGTGTGTGTGTGTGTGTGTTCCCATTATATCTCATGTACAACTTGAGCTGTCAACATGAAACCTTTAAGGCATCAAGATATGGCCAAAATCTTGAACGAGCTCGAAAATGGGCACTCATGGTCAAGGTCAAGGCCACCAAAGTGACTGTCAAAGGTCAAACAGTACTAATTGTCCATCTTAAGCATCATTATATCTCATGAATGGCTTTGGGCTATCAACATGAAGCCTTCGAGATATGAAGATATGGCCAAAATCTTGGAAGAGTTCGAAAACGGGTACTCGAGGTCAAGGTCAGGGTCACCAAAATGGCTGCCAAAGGTCAACTACTTTTTATCGTCTGCCTTTAGCACCATTATATCTCATGAACAGCTTGACCTATCAGCATAAAACCTTCAGCGTATCAAGATATGGTCAAAATCTTGGGTTTGGCCAACAGCGTATTCTGGCCGGCGATTAGCATTCAGCTTTCAAATGCTTTTCTTTCATTTCATTATGATGTGTGCTGTCATCCGACATAATGTAAGAAAATGGATGCGTAACATTCTTGAAATTCACTGAATAACAGTTTCTTTGTTCATTCTGAGCAAAAGGCATCATAAGGAAAATGTTTCGAGTCTGAATTGGGATGATGACCAAACAATGAACCGCCATCTAGTAGAGGTGTAAAGGAACTTGCGTCATCCACCATGAATGTATTAGGTTATTTTCTTTGGGACTCTGCCTGTTGTGTTGGAATAGACAGTAGACCACAAAGTTGCCTGTCGTCTGTGAGCCAAAAGGGTGTCATGTAAGTGCTTAACTAGCAATATATTATCCCTCTCTCCTTATAATACTACAGGGTTTTCTGTGGCTATCAAAGTTTTACTATGTTTTGTTATTTAAAAGTAGGGCAAAAATATCCTCCTGATTTTTTTTTCCACATTTCGTGGGAGAGCACAGTAAAAGTGTTTGGACCAGAAGTGTGTTAAGTTACAACTGCACGTACTTCTGCGGACCCTTTTAAACAATACTTTGTTAGAAAAGGGTGTCACATTACAGGTTCTAACTTCAAATGTATTCTTCTCCACCTACGACGGGTTATCCACGGAGTGAGGTCATTTACAAAAGGTCAGAGGTTCATGAGGGTAAAACATTCCTGTTTGCTCTGAGAGTTCCTAGCAGGCAGAGTGTCTGTGCTGTCATCAGCTATGCATCATCATGTATCGTTTAACACACTGTCTTCTGCCTGGCAAAACTGCTGACTTTCTGCACCTGGACACTCTGTTCATCATATGACATACTGAAGGTTAGCATACCTGGTGAGCCTTGTCAACCAGCCGGGAGAGCTGTGCCTGCGTCTCGTTAGCGTCCTGGCCATACCCACCAACCTCGAACACACCAACACCCCAGGATGATCGCAGGTCATCCATCTAGAATATAAATATGTAACTCTGTGCACTTAAAAACTATATCTCTTCATTATCTACAATCTCTCCTGATAAAAATTGCATATATATATATATATATATATATATATATATATATATATATATACTGTCACTGTAAACCTCTACGTAGGGCCATATTCCTTTTCAGTGATTTTCCACAGGCAGAAAGCTCAGCACTGTATAGCTGTCCAAAAGACATGTTATTGTATGCAGAAAGGTACAGAATATACACGAATAAAATCTTCCACAGTTCAAGGAAGAAGCAATTTGCCATTGTGTGTGTGTGTGTGTGTGTGTGTGTGTGTGTGTGTGTGTGTGTGTGTGAGAGAGAGAGAGAGAGAGAGAGAGAGAGAGAGAGAGAGAGAGAGAGAGTTTTAACACAATATATCAAGCGGTTTCTATCGTATTTTGATCTAACTGGCAGAAGGGGCTGAGTGTTTATGAGGTAAAATTTTTTTTTTTTTTAAGACATGTAAACA
This sequence comes from Coenobita brevimanus, assembly GCF_032717465.1. Classification (NCBI taxonomy): domain Eukaryota; kingdom Metazoa; phylum Arthropoda; class Malacostraca; order Decapoda; family Coenobitidae; genus Coenobita; species Coenobita brevimanus. The sequence continues at coordinate 27,765,928 of NC_137003.1, forward strand.
AAACTAGTGAGAAAGTTCTGATTTAGACGAGATTCTGAATGATCTAGCAAGCTGCCATCCTCCAGTCTTGTCAGAGAGCTATAGTAAGACCTATTCTTTAGTATAGTGTCACCTAAGAATTTAAGGGTTTTAGGACTTTGTATTTTTTATCTAAAAACCCATACACCTGGCCAGTCCCCTCCAGTTTGCAGTTTTCGTATCTGTTCATGCGCAGTGCGAGGAGTGTGACGCGTAGTACTGTCATGGCTACATCACTCTGCCAAGCACGCCAACCAACTCCACCCCACTAGTGAACGTGTTGCCATCTCTCTGAATGCTACCCTATTAGAGTGATATGGAATACTTTGGACCTGCTACCCTCACTGATCTTGAGGTCGAGATACCACTCAGTGACGACAACGTCCCGTCTGAGGAAGCTTGGCCTTCATTTGACCCACATAGACACCAGGGCTCTAAATCTGCTGCAGTCGCAGTGACTTCCAGACTGCCTCAACCTGTAGACCCCCCACTTTGTCCCACAGGGCTCAACCTCCGCCAAATGCCCCATGGAACATGCTTTGGATATGAACAGTGAACCATCAACTTCTGCTGCAAAAAAATTAAAACACAATGAAATTTCTTCTCAGCACGAAGTTCCTGATCGCTTCTTCCCTAGCCTCACTCCACAGAAGACACCTTTCCAGCCTGTACCAGTTCCTCCAGCATTTGCTTCCTAGGCTGACTGCGTCAAACTCCTTTCAAAGAGTACCTGACTGTTTATATGAAACTTCTTTGGCTAACAGAGGTCACCAAGACGTTTTGTCTCGACTGGGGGCTAGCTGAGGTCAAGATGTCTGCCGTCAACTCCCGCTTCGTCTATATCTCAAGACGACTTACGGACAACATAGACATGGTCACGAGTGGTGAGTTCCTGCCGTTGTTCGTGGATATTCAGGACTCAGTCGACAGACCATGTAAGTTCCCTACCTACTTCATCACCCACTATCCTGTCAGCATTGACTTTTCCTTGGCCAAAGAACTCTCTGTCACCTACACTGCTTGTTGTTTCCAACAAATTGTGGTGCCCATCACCCGGCTTGTTTTTGCCTGTGGTCTCCCAGACCCCTCTCCACCAGTTGTCAACTTCAGTTTCTTCCTTCACCTCCCAGGCTATGAGCTATGCAGAATGAAGGACGAACAGCCGTAGTGCTTCAAATGCTGGGTAATTGACATATATCACGCTACTGCCTCAGAGAAGTGAGCTTGCTTTGCTGCTCACTATGCCTCCTGTACTTGCCCATATCGCAGCCCTTCACCACCACTGCCGCTACAACTTCTACTCTGAAACCTCTACCCTTACCTACACTGGACACCTTGCAGTGGAGATGTCCTCATTGTTTTAGGCCAGGAGTCAATGTGTGGCATGGTTGTAGCAAATGCTCAGGTCCTGCCGCAACTCTTACAGCAGTGCTACCACATGCATCATCAACAGCACCACTGACATTGCCACCAGACATTGTCACCTCAAGTGCCTCTTCTACTTCCGATTCTGCGGAAGCACTTACCCTCAATGAAGCCATTGCTTCTCTCATGTCTCGGTGCACAGTGCTTACAGCACACTTTAATGCTGTTGAGGCACACATTGAAGGGCTGGTCAGCCAGTACACCAGCACAGAACGCACCTTCGCTTCCTTATTGAGTCTCACCAGATTATCATCATTACCATCACCATACTCACAGAGAAGCTGGATGCTATTGCCTCTCACCTTGAGATGATTAGTGATATATTGATAGGGGCCCCCTCCATGCTACACGACAAAGCAATTCAAATGCTGCCTTCTCATCCCTGCCTGACTCAGAAATGTAAACATAAAATTTGCTAACCTAATGCTTCTTCATGTTACCTTTTGTGTGGCCTGTTGAGTCAGAAGTAATTCGAAACTTGCTGCACTTAAGTGCTATGTATGTCACCATCACACACATGTTATGTTCATTAATGAAGTTTTTTTTTTTTTTTTTTGGTTGTCCTCTACCTGGGGAAGAAGCTCCCCTACTTACTGGCCACATTTCGTAGGTTCGACGTGCCAGGAATATTCTTATTAGTTACAATCATTCCTCAATACCACATCAACTTCTCTGCTCTGTAGATGATGATATGACCTTTAAGCTTTTTGAGGTAACAGTGGGTGATAGTAGGATCTGCTTATGTGACATCTATTCTGCTCCTGAAAGGATTCCCTGCCCTCCCAACTCCTACAATTCTTGGCATGATCTACATGGGTGACTTAAATGCCAAACATCCTGCTCTGGATGACCTCTCTCCCACTCCAAATCGCAATGGGCTTCCTCTTCTTGTATACATACGTCACTATGAACTCAATCACTGGGACACTGTTGGTGCCACACACAAATGTGCACATCGTAATATCCAGGCTAGTTCCCTCCCACGCCTCATGTTCTTCAATCCCAACCTTCTTTTCGGACCACATTGCTCTCAGCCTCCACTATTTCGACCCTGCTGGATCTTCCCCTCTTCACACATGCACCCACATTACCATTCCTCCTAAGTAGTTCTCTACGTACATCTCTATTACTTCCAACCACATCCCCGCATCTGATATACAATCACCTGATAACTTCTATTCCTCCCTGGTAAACTTCACACATACTTCCACAGCCGCTATGTTACAAACCCACACTTTAACCTCCACCACGCTCATCGCCTCATCTGAGGCAATATGCAGGCCATCCCTGGCCATGCTGATCACTTCATATGAGGCAATGAGTCTTGGCACTATAATTTCAAGCACAAGGAAGCATCAGTGGTTTCCATGGGAATGCTGAGTCTCCCTCTACAACATCAAAGCTGTTGCCAAACCCTGCCACACTGCAGTTGCCAAATACCGCATATTTAGTAATTCAGATATGCAGGCCACTTCTGGCCAAGCTGATCGCCTCATATGAGGTGATGGGTCTCTGTGCCATAATTTCAAGCACAAGGAAGCGTCAGTGGTTTCTATAGATATGCTGAGTCTCCCTTTTCACCATCAGAGCTGCTGCCAAACCCTGCCATACTGCAGTTGCCAAATACCACATATTTAGTAATTCGGTTCTCGTTTATAGTCCAGCAATGGGAGATTCACACCCCTCTACCTCCCATGGTACTGGTGATGTATCACTCCCCTCACACCCACCCAAGAAGCATAAATTACAAAAAGACAAGGGTGATGAAGAGTTCGAGATCAGAAACACTTGGTCTGATGACAAATAATTAACTTAATATTAAAATAAAATGCCCTAAAAAATGACTCAGGGAAGGTAATCAGGTTGATAAGAATTTGTGCAGTGGGGGTTAAGAGCCACCCTGAAGCTCATACTTCGGCACGTGATCAGTGCATCCTCCATGCAGAAAGAAGGGTGATGGAAGATGGTCTCTTTCCAGGGGCAACCAACACCTGACCATCAGCACCGGTACCAGACGTCAAGAGACGATCTAACTGCCCTCCAGCAATGCATCCATACTGAATCCTGGCAGAAGTTCACAGATCCCATCAATGATCAGATGAGTGATGGAATCATGTGGCAGCTAATAAACAAGACTGTCAGGAAAAAGACTTCCTGTGCTCTCCACCACTGTCCAGCTGAGTACGCACAAGACCTCATTAAAACATGCCCTGAACACAGGAGTAGAGTCTAGCACCATTCGAGCAGGGCAGTACTCCCAAGGTGGATGGAAAGCTGATGACAGGGAAACCTGGAGCTCCCGTTTCATCAGCTCTCAGGACTAGTTCCTGACCACCCCCTTTTGCTGTACTTTTTCAGTATTTCAGTAAAACACACAATAGGCCAGCATACTCTCCAGTACAAGTTCTTCTAATTGTCAATACCAAACTACATGCACATTACATACTAGACTTCCTATTCAATATTTTTTAAAATGGCATCATTGAACCAAGCCTCGGAGTCCCGAGGGAAGGGAGGGGACCATAAATGCCTCTACCATCCACCCCTCTCCCAGTGACAACACAACGAGTTGCCTGGAACCACTGTCTGACTCACTTTTTCATTTCTGCAACATTTGCAGCCTTTTCTCTGACTCTCTCTGTTGAGCACCACCTCTCCTCCTCTAAACTTCACCTTTTCTTCTTAGCTGAGACAGCTATCTGAGGCAACTGATAGCAAACGCTTCTCTGTATCATCCTACATTCTCTATACTCATTTCAAAGCCAAAGGTGGCTGTTGTGTATATGTATGCAGCAACTTATCTTGCTTTCATCTTCCTGAACTTGAGTCTTCTGAATTCTCAACTCTCTGGCTTCGGCTCTGTTGTAATTCTCTGACTAATTATATCTGTGCTGTTTACTTATCTCCTGCTTTTACTGACTAAGAAAAATTCTCTGACTATCTTGCATCTACAATGGAACACATCCTATCTGTTTCTCCTTTATGTGAAATCTCTATTCTAGGAGATTTCAACATTCACCACCACCTTTGGCCCTCCTCTCCTTTCACTGATCCACCTGTTGAATAAGCCTACATCTTCTCTATCCTTAATGACCAAGTGCAGCTTGTACAGCACCCTACCTGTATTCCTGACCACCTTGGAGAGACTTCCAACATACTTGACTGCTTCCATGCAACTAATCCTTTTGCTTACACTGCTAATCTTTCCTCTCTGTTGGATTCCTCTGAACACAACCTTATCACCTTAACCTGCCCTACCTCTCCAATACAGCATATGGACCCTTCAAAGAAACGTTGGCTGTGGCACTTTGGAGCTACTGATCGGGAGGCCCTCATGCAGTACCTCTCTGATTTTCTCTGGAATGATTATTGCTTCCATGGTCAGCAGCCATCTGAGTGTGCCTTGCACATTAAAGAGGTTATTCTCACAGGCTTGGATGCATACATTCTCATATCCTTTGACTAATGCAAAAAAAAAAAAATGTTTAATCACACTTGTTCTAATGCTGCCTACAGCAAGTACAGGAGCCAACCCACCCCTGAATCACATCTATTTTTATATTTCTGCCCTGAATTGTGTTAAGTCTGTTCTTCACTCTGCTCAAAATAATGTCATCCATACTAAATGTTTTCAACTCTCCAACTTGAATCATTCCTGCTCCTCTGGCACCTTGCCAAAATAATTTATACCAACTTTGCTACATCATCCTTCTCTCCTCTTTTCTACTCTGATACCTCTGTAAATATTTCTTCTACTTATAAAGCAGATCACTCCACTCAGACTTTGTCCCCCAATTCCACCTTAGACGATTGTGGCACAGTTCCTCCATCACTTACCCCCTCTGACTTCCTCACGGCTGACATTAAAATATCTTCAAGTTATGTACTTTCTGCCATCACTGGCCTCAATACTAACAAGACATAGGGGCCTGATGGGGTCCTTCCTGTTGTCCTCAAGCACTATGCTTCTGTTCTTACACACTTCCTAAGTAAACTCTATCGCCTTTCTCTATCAACTTGTACCTTTCCTTCTTGCTGGAAGTTTACTCTCATTCAGCATGTCCCAAAGAAGGGTGACCATTCCCAACCCTCTAATTATCACCCAATTGCTTTAACATCCTGTGTCTCAAAAGTTTTTGAGTTTATTCTTATCAGAAAAATTTTAAACCATCTTTCCTACCACAATATTCCTTCTGGTCATCAGTATGGGTTCCATCACGGACACTCCACTGGCGATCTTCTCACCTACCTTTCAGATGCCTGGTCATCCTCCTTTCAGGACTTTGGCGAAAGCTTTGCCATTGCACTTGACATCTCAAAGGATTTCGATCTAGTTTGGCATAAATCTCTAATTTCCAAATTGCCCTCTTACAGTTTCTGTTTTTCTATCTGTGCATTCATCTACAGCTTCCTTTCTGGTCGTTCTATAGCTGCAGTTGTAGATGGCTACCATTCTTCTAGACCTATCAACAGTGTTGTTCCTCAGGGCTCTGTCCTATCACCAACTCTCTTCCTTTTATTCATCAATGACCTTCTAAGCTGTGCATCTAACCCTATCCACTCATACACTGATGATTTCACCCTTCACCTTTCCATTCGGTTCCCGCAACGTCCATCTCGGCAGTAACTTCAACAAACAAGGGATGAGGCTATGGCACACCTAATGCCTAACTTGGCTCGTATCTCTGACTGGGATAAATGTATTCCGTTTATTTTAATGCATCAAAGACTCATTTCTTACAGCTATCAACCCGACAAACTTCCCACTGGAGTATCCACTAATGTTTAATACTATCCAGCTCAATCCCATCCCACATCATCCTTAAATTTACTTGGGGTTTCTTTCTCTCTGGATTTGTCTTGAAAAATAATATTACATCTCTTGTAAAATCTGCTTTCAAGAGATTAGGTATGCTAAGCCAACTCCATACCTCCTTTACCCCTGCACAGCTGTTGACTTTATACACAGGTTTTATTCGCCCCTGTGTAGAGTACAACCCGCATGTGTGGGGAGGCTCTGCATTTACTGCGCTTCTCAACAAGGTGGAGTAAAAGGCTTTTCATCTCATTAACTCTCCTCCTCCTACTTGCTATCTTCAACTTCTGCCTTTTCTCTGTACTGTTGCATCTTTATCCCTTTTCTATCGCTGTTTCAATGGTCATTGCTCCTCTGATCTTTCTGCTTGCATCCCTCCACCTCTTTGGGGCGCGTAGCACTCGTCTAGCAACAAACTCTCATCCCTATTCTATCCAATTCTCTAATGCAAGAGTTAACTGTTACTCCCAGTCCTTCATTTATGCAACAGGTCACCTCTGGAACTGTCTCCCTCTGTATTTCCCACTTTCTATGATCTCCACTCTTTAAAATGCAGTGTGTCCAGGCATCTCGAGATGAATGGATCTTGAATAATTTGGCTCTCTGTTCTGTTTTTTTATTTCTTGGAAGGAATGGTTTGCAGGCTCTTGGCCTTTGATTCTTCTTTCTTGCATAAAAGAAATCACAAGCATGCAACCTTCCTGCTCATATTCAAGATGCACTTTCCTCCCAGCAAAATGTCAGTGCTCTCCATATGATATCTGTGTTGCTGAAGGCAGATCAAGATGATGATGTGCTGATGACTGAGAACGAATTCTGACATGCTGCTATAAGGAGTAAGGCAACAGCCCCCGGGAATGATGACATCACTTACCCTCTCCTCTGCCTACTCCTGAAACTTCCTGGCAGCCCCTTGCAACAGCTCTACAATCTTTGCTTCCGTATGGGATATATGCCTAATGCCTGGACCTGTAGCACGATTGTGCCGATTCTGAAACATGGTACTGACAAATTCAGACCTATTTTCCCTTGTTTCCTGTTCAGCAAGGTGTTTGAATGCACCTTCCTTACCTGTCTCATGTTTCGGGTGAAGCACAAACTCTCACCCTGACTGTTTGGTTTTCTGCCTCACTGTCCAATGGAACTCTATACCCTGCTCTGCACCACAAGCACTGTAGCATTCATTGATCTTAAAGTGCCTTTGATGATGCAAACAAAGATATCATCCTCGATCAGCTGGTGGAATTTGGTGTCCAAGAAAACCTGAGATGGACACGGGGTTTCCTCCATAAAGAACCTTATGTGTCCTTCTTAAGAGTGCATGTAGTTCCTCCAAGGCCTTCGACCTTGGCACTGTGTAAGGTGGTGTTCTAAGCCTGTTACTTTTTAATGTCCTTTTGCACCGGCTACTCTCTCTTCTTCCCAACATTCCCACAGCCACTGTTACCTGTTACACTGATGAAATCTACATTCACTCCAGCTCTCCAATAGATTTTAAATGCTTCATTCGGTCTTTCTATCAGCCATCTTGCACCTGTGGCCTCATCCTCTCCTCCCCTCCCCTTCCCCACACAAAAGTAGAATTTTCTCTCCCCACAACCCAGGAATGCTTCCAGAATTCACTGTAGGAATTAGTGTCATCCCCCTATGCAGGCAGTACCTCTACCTGGGTGCACCTGTATAGATTATCTCAACCATACCTGTAAGACAACATGTTCATCCCATCACCCCAAACCTCCTAGACAGAATGCAGCAGTACTAAACTCCCCTCAAGTGTCACACCAACAGTGTTGCCGGAATCTCTCCCCCAGAACTATCAACACTGTATTCATATGGTCAGTTGTCGATTACCTCTCCCCTGATTTTGGTCAACTCCCATGGACATCCTTAGACCCCAGTGAAAATTTTCAGAACAAAGTAATGAGATACAGCTTGAGCTGCCCTATTGTCACCAAAATAGTCAACATGCAAATTGAACTCAGTCTTCACCCTCTTTTTTTAAAACAATGTACACCAATGTCTCTTACTTCAGCATCATATGCACTCACTCTCTCCAACTTGCCCCTCATTATTCTCATGGCATCAGGACTTCACTTGAAGCTTTTGCACTTCAACCTCCACTTTGGCTCAGCATCCACACCCTGGTTAATACAGCCTGTTCTACCCTACAAAGACTTGATATTAATGTTCCTGTGGCAGAAGTGGATCACAGTCCACCTCCCTGGAGGATTCCTCATTTTGAAGTCTGCAATACTCCTACCTATAAGACAGACCTACCTCTTCTCCAGAAACAACTAGCTCTGGAGACCTTTGCAAGAGTGTCTTCCTCTGTTCCTGCCAGGTACCATCTTTACATCGACGGCTTCCTGCAAGCAGACGGGAGTGCTGGATGTGTCATCTACCTACCCGATTTGGTTCCACTAGAGGGAGGCTGGATTGGCTGCAAACTACCAAACTCGTCTAGCTCTACCTACTGTGAGCTACAGGGATTCTTGCGTGCAGTAAGTTTAATCTCTCAGCGAAGATTGAACGGCGTAGTTATCGTGACTCTCAGTCTGACCATCAAGTGATCTCATCTCCAAAACCCACATGCCACCACTTTGTCCAAAAAAAATTATGCAAGTTAGTTTCAGCTCATGAAAATTCTCTTACCATACAGCTATTGTGGATTCTTTCACCTGTCGGAATTGCAACCAATCATACTGTTGACCTCCTGGCGAAAAATGCCTGTGGGCTGCCTCAGTCTGATGGTGCTACATCCTCTCTCCTTGTTCCTCCGGTGTAGACTCCGCTGAATTCCTCAGCTGGCCACCGAGACTTTGGTGACTGATGAGCTCAAGAATTAGGAGCGGGTTGCGTGTCAGGTTAATCAGAAAACCAGGAGCAGGTGTGTTTCTCCCTCTTTATGAGGCCACAAAGATACAGCTGTGACAAGAGAAATAACGGAACAGAGCATCTACTGCTGGTAAGAACTAGAATGTGTCTGACTGCCTTGATCCTCAGCAAAGTCAGCAAAATAAGGAGATGCCATTATCTCTTGGACATATTGAGATATGTACACGAGTACGTGTAAGTTACAACTCTGCCATGCACATCATACATCTCACTAAGGCAGTATTAACTGTATATGTAGTATTTACACATATATTTCCCCAAGACTGAGATATATACAGAATTTATTCCCTTCACTCACCGCTCCTTCGATCTCCCTATTTAAGTCTAAAAGTTCTAGCCGTAGCATGTCTGGTCTCTCTCTCTCTCTCTCTCTCTCTCTCTCTCTCTCTCTCTCTCTCTCTCTCTCTCTCTCTCTCTCTCAGCAATGAGCTTGTAATTGGTTATTCATCTCAACACTACAATACATATTCATTAAATATGAATAAACACACCTATGTATAAAACATGTAAAGGTAGTGTGAGACATAACTCATTGTGGAAGTGATGCCAGAAGCAGAACATCGTCTGCTACAAAAAGAAGATACATTCAGCCCCTCTTTTCCCTAAGTTCCATAGCAGGAATGTTGAGTGGACTCAGAGTGTGTCAGCACAACTCCATGATCACTTTCGTCTATCTCCTCCCAAGCAAGGTCCAGTGAGAACAGGTCTGATTAGTTTGCCTCCCCACACATCTTTGTGATGTCACGTGATACCACTTTCTGGGGTACAGAGAAAACAAGTAAAGTGGATGGGTAACTGCAACGAATTACCACAATTTGCTTATTTTGTCGCCCTTGGCAGCTTACCTTTCAACCTTGGTAAGCTAATTGTTGGTGTACAGGTTCAAAATAAATGCCAGTAATATTTTTGCATGATGTTATGTATTCTTTATATCGATTCAGTACTTATTATTTCAGTTGAACGATGACACTTGAGGCTTATATGTTACCATTGAGTTCCTGTATATTTTGTGATATTTATCCACTTTTCTAAAAGAAAATATCATAGGTAGTTTAAAAGTTTTTATTATCATAAGGGTCCCTAAGGGGATAGTTGACAATATCGGAAAGGGGAGACAATGTCTGGTCTTTCTGTGTTTTGGTTTGTCGGGACTTGGGAGCAAGGTTACGACCTCCTGCCTGGAGCTTTCCTTCTCCTAGCCTTATTATGAGTTAGTGCACCACCTTTTATTCCCCTAAAACGTATTATAACTGTATTGGTACGTCCCCACCCCACATTGCCACAGGCTCTAACGGCAGTAGTTCAGTATAGGACTTTGCCCAGTGAATTGTTCTTCCTACGGTCAGCCAATAGGTGTACAGTACACAATATCAGCTGAGGCATCGTATATAAACACTGGCTTCTTAAATTCACTGTCTTTATTTTCTAAATAATTACACAATGCTTTCCAACTTCACTTCACTATTCTCACAAGCACTGGAGCTATACAAACTTTACTAACTGCAATTATACTTAATGCTGGAGATTACTTTACTATTTTCACAAGTACCAATGATACACAGTACAAACTTTAATAACACTTCACTGTTTTCACAACCGCTGACACTGCACTACACTCAAACTGAACTGAAAACTGACTGAACTTGCTCTGTTCTTTTCCCCATCCTTACATAAGCTTGAATTACCCAAGAAACTTCTACATTTCTCCACAATTCTGTGGTATTCCAGAGAAAGAGCACAGTTACCCACTCAGAAACAACCAAAACATGCCAGAGTTGTCTTTATATTACATAACACCATAAATTACCGTACAAACTTAAATTATGTAATTTAGCAGGCAATCACATAACTAAAACATTATAATGAATACGAGCACAAAAATTAATGGATAACTTATGAAACAACTATACTGACAAGCAGCAGGCTGACTGGCAACTCTGACTCATACCAGAATCTGCGGTAAACATCAGGAAACGTTGAGAAGCTTCTCGACTGCCTAACTGTTAAGTCTCGCTTCTTAACACGTGGAGAGCGACCATGCTTCCGTAGGTACCGGGTGCCAAGCAATGATATGGCCGAAATTTCGAGTCTTACAGAACTGAATGAAACACACATCATTGTCGGATATGGTCGCGACCATCCGACAATATATATATGTGACCACATAAAATCAGGCTGTGGTGAGATAAAATGGCCAGAAGATGAACAGCTGGTGGCGCAAGCAACCCGCCCACCACCCGCCGTGATTGAGGTAGGTCATTGTCCTGGAAAAACAGCCTATATTTACAAAGGCATTGGCAAAGATCACCTGATTACTGTATCATCAACTCTTTCTCTCTCTCTCTGTCCGAAAGAGAAGGGAATGAATGGAGAATAAGAGAGAGAGGAGGGAGGGAATGGAGAATAAGAGAGAGAGGAGGGAGGGAATGGAGAATAAGAGAGAGAGGAGGGAGGGAATGGAGAATAAGAGAGAGAGGAGGGAGGGAATGGAGAATAAGAGAAAGAGGAGGGAGGGAATGGAGAATAAGAGAGAGAAGAGGGAGGGAATGGAGAATAAGAGAAAGAGGAGGGAGGGAATGGAGAATAAGAGAGAGAGGAGGGAGGGAATGGAGAATAAGAGAGAGAAGAGGGAGGGAATGGAGAATAAGAGAGAGAAGAGGGAGGGAATGGAGAATAAGAGAGAGAGGAGGGAGGGAATGGAGAATAAGAGAGAGAGGAGGGAGGGAATGGAGAATAAGAGAGAGAGGAGGGAGGGAATGGAGAATAAGAGAGAGAGGAGGGAGGGAATGGAGAATAAGAGAGAGAAGAGGGAGGGAATGAGGAATAAGAGAGAGAAGAGGGAGGGAATGGAGAATAAGAGAGAGAAGAGGGAGGGAATGGAAAATAAGAGAGAGAAGAGGGAGGGAATGAGGAATAAGAGAGAGAAGAGGGAGGGAATGAGGAATAAGAGAGAGAAGAGGGAGGGAATGAGGAATAAGAGAGAGAAGAGGGAGGGAATGAGGAATAAGAGAGAGAAGAGGGAGGGAATGAGGAATAAGAGAGAGAAGAGGGAGGGAATGAGGAATAAGAGAGAGAAGAGGGAGGGAATGGAGAATAAGAGAGAGAGGAGGGAGGGAATGGAGAATAAGAGAGAGAGGAGGGACGAAGTTTATGCCTTATCTCCTCACTCAAAGCGACGCTTCTTTGCCATTCCCGTATTTATTCTCTCTCTCTCTCTCTCTCTCTGAAAAATGCCCTTTATCTCCCTCTCTCTCTCTCTCTCTCTCTCTCTCTCTCTCCGACAGAGGAGGGAGGGAGGGAATGGAGAATAAGAGAGAGAAGAGGGACGAAGTTTATGCCTTATCTCCCCACACAAAGGAATGCTCCTTTGCCATTGCCATATTTATTCTCTCTCTCTCTCTCTCTCTCTCTCTCTCTCTCTCTCTCTCTCTCAGAAAAATGCCCTTTATCTCTCTGTCTCTGTCTGTCTGTCTCTCAGAAAAATGCCCTTTATCTCTCTCTCTCTCTCTCTCTCTCGTGTGTGTGTGTGTGTATGTGTGTGTGTGTGTGTGTGTGTGAGCGCAGATCCCGTTTATTGCTCTCTCTCTCTCTCTCTCTCTCTCTTTCTCGTGTGTGTGTGTGTGTGTGTGTGTGTGTGTGTGTGTGTGTGTGTGTGTGTGTGCGCAGATCCCGTTTATTGCTCTCTCTCTCTCTCGTGTGTGTGTGTGTCTGTGTGTGTGTGTGTGTATATCCCCTAGTGCCTGGTGTGGGGTTGGCGGCGTCAGGGGAGGAAAATTAGTGCGCGCTGCATGGTATCCGCGCTCGCGCGTGTATTCTGAGCGTAAACGAGGAAGTGAATGGGTGGTATTAAGAGTTGCCACCTGCCCCTATTTCCCACTCAAATTTCAACCACCTATTCCTCGTGGCACTGTTTTGGTATGCCTTTGAGAATCACGCTCATTTGAGGCCTATCACCTTCGACTCGGATAAGTCCCAAATGAGGCCTATCGCTCTCAGTGGGTTAACACTAACCACTTCCCTAGTCCTTTGTTGTCCCAACAAAACTACATGATATATACAAACATAAACCTTAATCCTAATGAAATATCTAACTATACACAAAATAATCCTTCAGCTTATTAGGTCTTCTTCTATGCCGCTTCCAGCAGCGTCCTTGCTCCTCTACACAGTACACTCCTCCAAGAAGGTCTTGGTCCTCTTCCTGATTCACTTCTTCCCTCAGGAAACTGTCACCATCCTATTGCACTTCAGCTCCATGGTCCTCCTTAACATCCTCAGCTGTGGGAGAGCACGATTCCCCAGAGACATCCCAGCTGTAATGGCCTGGTCTATGGTACTGCCACTGACGATTCATGTGTACCACCTTTGGGTGAGACTTCCTGCCTCCCTGAATCTGATGTGTTACGTCTGATAGGCGGTCCAACACAGTGTAAGGCCCGTCCTCCGGGCTCTGCAGCTTCGGTGACTGTCCCTTCTTTCACTGAGGATTGTATAACCAAACTTGGTCACCATCCTTGAAGCTCACCTCACTTGCCTTGGCATCATGCTTGCACTTCATTACTTCTCCTGAAAACTTAAGGGCTCCTCGCACTTGATGAAGTACCTTAGCCAACCTTTCCTGAAGATGCTTCCCATAGCTGGAGGTGCCTGTAGGCAGCTCTTCACCAGTGGTCTTCCCATGAACATGTCAATGGGTAAGCATAACTCGTGGCCCAGTATCAGTTTTACAAGGGGTGTAGCCAGTAGACTCATGGGATGCAGACTGATATGCCATCAGCAACACAGGTAATTTCTGGTCCCATTCTGTTAATCCATCAACGCAGTATATGGCCAGTTCTTTTCCTAAGGTCCAGTTGAATTTCTCCACCATCCCATCAGACTGTGGCCTTAGAGGGGTCGTCCTGGTCTTCTTGATCCCCAATAACTTGCAGCACTCACAGAACACAGCAGATTCGAAGTTTCTACTGTGGTCTGAATGTAACTCTTGTGGCACTCCAAAATGACAGAAAAACTGGTCAACCAACACCTGAGCAACAGTCGCAGCCTCTTGATTGGGGATGGCATAGGCTTCTGGCCACTTTGTGAAGTAGTCCATGGCAACACATATATACTGGTTTCCTCTCTCAGTGAGTGGCAGAGGTCCAGCAATGTCCACCGCAACTCTTTCCATCAGTGCATTCACTTGGTACAGCTGAAGAGAGGTGCAACCACGTTTCTTGGGTCTCTTCTTGGCACAACACACATCACAGGTCTGACACCACTCTTCAACACCCTGACACATGCCAATGCAGTAGAATCTCTGTTGCAGCTGGCTTAGAGTTGTCTTCACTCCCAGCTGCCCTCTAGTGATCTGGTTATGGGACCCATCCAAGATCTCGGACCTCATCTTCCTTGGAACTACCAGTTGCCAATACCTGCTGAGGCCATCGGGTGTCTCCATTGTTCAAATGAAGCAGGTCCCAATGACTCCAGTAGCTCTTGGTCGCAGGGCTTAACCTGGAAACTTCTTCCCAAACTGGTCGCACTGTACTCCGCTGCAACCACTCTGCGACTGGTTGTAAATCTGCTTCTTCCATATGTGTCTTCGTCAGGTCTTCTGCCTCTGATGCTGGCCCTGTCACTGCCATATGGCTGTATTTCTTGCCAAAATTCCCATTCCCACTACACTGTTTACTGTATGTTCTTTCACCTCTCACACTCTTCATTAAGGTTCTCCTACATATCTTCAGTGGTGGGGCTTGTTGGGAAAAACTGGCTGGTTGTTGCCTCTCGGCACCAGCCTTCACTAATTTACCCTCATGTTTCTCCTCTGGACAATCATAGCTGAAGTGTTCCACCTCACCACATCTCCAAAACCCGTTTGTCGCAATATGAGATTTCCTTGCACTGTTCCGTTCTTGCTCCTTCCATTTGTAACAATCCACCTTCTTGTGTCCTGGCTTCCTGCAGAACCAGCAACCTTCTCTGATATTCTGTTCTCCCTTCCACTTGTTGCAGTCCACTTTCCGATGTACCAGCACCGTCCCTCAAAATTTTCCACTTCCCTTACCTGCGCTTTCCTTGCCTTGAATCCTGCACTATGACCGGCCTGAAAATGAATGTACTGGACCTGATGTAGGGCTCAAATTCTACAGCCCTGACTAGCGCTTCTTGCATGCTTCTTGGCTGTGCCTGCTTCACTTGCACTTTCAACTCTGCATTATCAAGAGCATCGATGAGCTGATCCCTCAGAAGAATAGCCAAAAGGTTAGGTGATGCTCCAGGGTACACCTTGTGTGCCATACTCTCCAGGTCATGAGCAAGCTGCTGTAAGGATTCTCCTCGGGCCTGTACACAGCTCTGGAATCTTGCTCTGTAAACCTCAGTCTGATGCATGGTTCCATATCTGCACTCCTGCACTTCTACTAGGGACTGATAACTGTTCCTCTCCATCATTGACATCTGGCCCAGAAATTCCACTGCGGCACCCTTAAGGCTAGTAGCAAGCTGCACTGCCTTCTGCCTATCATCCCAACCATTCTGATATGCAAGTAACTCAAATTGTGCACGGGAATCTTCCCAGTATACTCTACCATCTAATTCCTGAGGTTTCTTTTTTCATTGAAACCCCATTATAGCCATGCACTTCACTGGTTTGAGGCCTACAAACTTGGGCATCATAATTAAGGCCAGGACTTAATACTTCTGCATTGCGATTATTCAGCCCTGTAATGCTACCTTCAGAGGCCTGGGATCTGTCATGATTCACCATTCACTGTCCATTCCTTTCATATGCTCCCTGTACACTAACCTGAGGCTCAGCAGTGCGATGTTTCACTACAGCCTCAATTTTCTCACTAATTATCTTCACATGGTCAACTACATGCTTTATCTTGTTATCTACATGCTGTGTGCACTCCGCCATTATTCCCTTACTAATCTTTAGCTATTGTCTCCATGCTGTTCACACTCCATCACATTATTGCTTACCTCATACTTCTTCTGCTCTAGCTTGTCATGTACTTCCTCCTTAAGCTGTTGCTGTTCTTCCTTCATTTCCTCTCGTGAATGCATCTAGCTGTCTAACACCCTCAGTTGTACTTCCCTCTGTTGCTCCTGTAATGCCTCCTGAAGCTGTTCATATCGTTCTTTCTGTTCTTCATTCTGTGCTTGCAGTTATTTTTTGACTTCGTTCCTGAGTTCTTTCTGTTCTTCACTTTGGGCCTGTAATTGTTCTTGGAGTTCTTTCTGTCCTTCATTCTGTGCCTGTTATTGTTCTTTGATTTCTTTCTTCTATTCTTTCACGAGAGAGAGAGAGAGAGAGAGAGAGAGAGAGAAATGGGATCTGCACACACACGCACACACATACGAGAGAGAGAGAGAGAGAGAGAGAGAGAGAGAGAGAGAAATGGGATCTGCACACACACGCACACACATACGAGAGAGAGAGAGAGAGAGAGAGAGAGAGAGAGAGAGAGAGAGAGAGAGAGAGAGAGAGAATATATATGGGAATGGCAAAGGAGCGTCCCCTTGAGTCAGGTGATAAGGCATAAACTTCTTCCCTCTTCTCTGTCTTATTCTCCATTCCCTTCCTCCTCTCTCTCTTATTCTCCATTCCCTCCCTCCTTTCTCTCTTATTCTCCATTCCCCCCCTCCTCTCTCTCTTATTCTCCATTCCCTCCCTCCGGATAGAGAGAGAGAGAGAGAGAGTTTATGATACAGTAATCAGGTGATCTTTGCCAACGCCTTGGTAAATACAGGCTGTTTTTCCCGGACAATGACCTACCTCAATCACCGTGGGTGGTGGGTGGGTTGCTCGCGCCACCAACTGTTCATCTTCTGGCCATTCTATCTAACCACCATGTGACTTTATGTGATCATATATATATATATATATATATATATATATATATATATATATATATATATATATATATATATATATATATATATATATATTGTTACATAGCCTATGATTTCATCATCCTTTGTGTAATTTTAACGCACAGTATGCTGCATGTTTGATCACGAGCGTGTTCTACCTCAGTCCCCCCTTCTACCGTTATAGTAGAGTAAGTCGTCCTTTCTGTTGTTCAGAGTAGGATTGTCAGCTCTTTGTTCCCTATGGCTTCATTTACGCGTCCTTCTTACAAGTTGTATCAAGCTCTGCTGGCCCCTATATAATGAGCTCAGTCTCTGCATTATTGTCACTTAGATCTGCTCCTCATTTTGTTCACATCTCTGTCCTCCCCTGTACAGTTGTTATTGTGAGTGCTCAGGAAGTCTCCAACCATCTAGCAGCTGTGTGTAATTTGAGTATAACTGTTGTTGCATTTTTTCTTGTACTGTGTAGCATAAGGTTAATTCTTAGGCCTAGTAAGGTTTTTGTAATTTATGTAAAGGTTTTTATTGTCAGCCATAATTAATAATATTTTGTATCTGTAATAATATATCTGGCATTCACTGAGTATTATCTGGTATCTCATTTTAACAGGGCTGACTTAGATAAATTTACTCTTGCTAATTTCGTGTTAATAGAGGCTATTGCAGTTAACCATATATTTAACCTGTTTTTTGCCATTACATTATCCTTATGAGTCCTGAATGTTTTGTTGTTAGTTTGAGCATTAAACTTTAACTTGTAATTTTACCTAACTCTTTTATTTTGAACCTGGACCTTTACGGGACAGTAGTGATTATTAGTATTCTCACTTAAAGTGTACATTATCTTTCTCTGTTCCGTAACATAAATTTGGCGACCTCTTATCAGGATATTATCATAAGGATATTGCTTGATATTTTGTGACTGTGATTTATTCATGATGTCTACTATTACTACACTTGATGAAGCCAAAGATTTTTTTGTCAAATGTGCAAACAGTGTGTGATGTAGAAAACAGAACAAAGAATGAACTTAAGCTTGTTGCTCAACAATTGGGAATTGCTGTTCGCTCTCATCATTCTAAAGATCAAATTGTTGACATGATTAATGAAAGCTTGTTTAATGTAACTCCTCCAAATGAGCAAACGCAGATTGAAATAGTTAGTTACAGCTAGCCCTGCAGGAGGCTCGTGTGAAGGAAGCTGAGTTTCAAGCACGTGGTAAGGAGGCTGAGTCTCAGGCTAAGGAGGCGGAGTCTCATGCTAAGGAGGCTGAGTTTCAGGCTCGTGCTAAGGAGGCTGAGGCACGAGTTGAAATTGCTAGGATTCAGGCAGACCATGAGTATCGCATGAAACAAGGTGGATCATCTAGCTCTGATGATTTTGATGTGGCTAAAAATGTTAAACTTGTCCCTCCTTTTAATGAATCTGATTTAACAAAGTATTTTCAGTTGTTTGAGAGGGTAGCTACAGGTTTTAATTGGCCCAAAAAGTATTGGCCAGTACTCCTTCAAACTGTTCTCACCGGTAAAGCTCAAGTAACTTATGCATCTTTGCCTCAGGATCAATCTGATAATTATGATGTAGTTAAGAGCTTGATTCTTAAGGCCTATGAGCTTGTTCCTGAAGCCTATAGAGTAAAATTTAGGACACCTTACAAGCAAGATAAGCAATCCCATGTTGAGTATGCAAAAATCAAAGATCTGTTAGAGCAGTGGTTAAATTCTAAGAATGTGGATTCTGATTTTGGTAAATTTAAGCAGATGATTTTGCTGGAGGACTTCAAAAGGTGTATTTATAAAGATGTAAGCCTATATCTCGATGAGAGAAGAATAGATAATTTGTCTGATGCTGCAGTTTTAGCTGATGAATATGTTCTCACTCACAAGAGATATTCTAAAGAAAAAGGGAAAGCTGAGAGTAAGTACGTTGCCTCTACTCAGAGTACAGGTAACAGGAAAGAGAATAAAGATGATGTTTCTCAGGAAGTAAATACCAGCTTCACCTCTAGATTTCAGAAACGTAAATGTACTTATTGTAGTAAGCTTGGTCATACTACGGAGAAATGTTTCAGGAGACAGCGTGATGTGAACAAAAAGGAGTTTTTAAATATTCAGTCAATTGGTCTAGTGTCCACCCTTGAGAGTTCCCAGAATTCTTTAACCGAGTTAACTGAACCTGCTTTGAGGGGTAACTTAAAGTCTCATGATGGAGCTCCTCTTTTGAGCAGTAACGTGGGTGACACTCTCAAGAGTTCATGTGCTAATTTCCTGTCTGATGGTTTTGTCAGTCCTCTGGACAATAATGACAGGAAATCAGTTAAAATATATAGTGATACAGGTGCTTGCCAATCCCTTATGCTGACCAGTGTTCCAGGCTCTAATGTTAATTCCTCTGATGAAACTGTAATCTTACAAGGTGTAGGGAATAATTACTTCTCTGTCCCTCTGTGCAGAGTGAATTTAGAGTCTGGTTTTGCTAATGGTTCCTTTATGGTTGGGTTGGTTGAGACACTCCCAATGTCAGGTGTAACTTTCTTACTTGGAAATGATATTGGTGGAAGTCAAATGTGTCCAGCTCCTCAGTTGTCTAGTGAGCCAGTGGCTGCGTTCCAGGATTGTGATGTCCCTCATGTGTTCCCTGCATGTGCTGTCACTAGGGCTAAGTCTAAAGTTACTGGTGATTTAGAGGATAATGATGATGATGATGTTATCCTAGCTGACACTTTTCTTGCTAATTTGGACCACTCACCAGATGAGGCAGTACCCCGTAGTGTTGATAATTTGTCTCGTCAAGAGTTGGTTGAGTTGCAGGTTGCTGACCCTGAGTTGAAAGGTCTAGCTAACTCTGCTTGCAGTGAGGAAGAGTCAGCTTGTGCTTCTACTTGTTATTATATAAAGTCAGGAGTACTTATGAGGAAGTGGAGACCCCCAACAGCATCAGCTGACTGTGAATGGGAGGTTGTACATCAAGTTGTCATCCCTTGTGTTTGTAGGCAGGATATCATTAGAGTGGCTCATGATTCCAGTTTGGCAGGACACCTTGGAGTGAGGGAGACTGTGACACGCATTTTGAAACACTTCTACTGGCCAGGTATCTTCAGAGATGTTTCCTGGTATTGTAAGTCTTGTCACACCTGTCAAGTTGTGGGGAAGTGTAATCAGACCGAAAAGGTTGCACCTCTAGTTCCCATTCCTCCTTTTGAGGCGCCATTCACCCGTGTGTTGGTGGATATTGTGGGCCCTCTGCCTAAGACTTCTTCAGGATTTTCTTATGTGTTGACCCTGATTGATATGGCTACTCGTTATCCTGAAGCCATTCCACTTAGAAATATCTCAGCAAAGAACGTGGTTAAGGAAATGCTAGGGTTCTTCACAAAGTTTGGTCTGCCCAAGGAGGTACAGTCAGACCGGGGAAGTAATTTCATGTCAAATGTTTTCAAGCAGTCTCTGAAAGAGTTGGGCATCACCCAGATCACGTCTTCAGCTTACCATCCCCAGACCCAAGGAACGTTGGAGAGATATCATCAAACACTCAAATCGATGCTCAAGAAATACTGTTTGGAACATCAGAAAGACTGGGATAAAGGTCTTCCATTCGTTGTATTTGCCGCAAGAGAATCTCCAAATGAATCAATGGGCTTCTCACCTTTTGAACTACTGTTTGGCCATGAAGTAAGAGGACCCCTTAAGCTACTCAAGGAATGCTGGCTGTTGGAGGAAGATGACATCAACCTGCTGGAGTATGTGATGAAGTTCAAAGAACGGCTGTCCACTGCTTTACAGCTGGCGAGAGAGAATTTAGGAGCTGCTCAGAAGATGAAGAATTGGTATGATAAGAAGTCCAGGTTACGCCACTTTCAGCCAGGAGATCAGGTTTTGATTCTGCTACCGGTTCATGGGCAACCTCTTCAAGCCAAGTTTAGTGGTCCTTATTTTGTGGAGAAGAAACTCAGTGATGTCAAGTATGTCATCGCCACACCAGATCGTAGAAAGAACAAGCAACTTTGTCACATCAACATGCTAAAGTTATATCACAGGCAGGACGAAAATAACCCAGTCTGCACTGTAGCTGTTCCACCCGAGTCTGCAAGTGAAGTTCTTCCATGCAGCATGAGCCTGAGTGATAGTTTGGGGAAGAATCCTGATATCATGAATGATCTCCAGACTAAGCTTTCTCATCTACCTCCCGAGGAAAGGCAGGAGTTTTCGGCATTACTGCAGGAGTACCCGCAAGTGTTCCGTGCCACTCCAGGAAGAACCACTGTGTTGATGCATGATATCGATGTTGGAGACGCAAAGCCAATTAAACTGCCTCCTTACCGTGTGAACCCAGTGAAAGTTCCTCTCATCGAGAAGGAGCTTGGCTACCTGTTGGACCACAAGATGATTGAGCCATGTCAGAGCGAGTGGAGTTCTCCTGTCACTCTAGTCCCTAAGCCAGGTGGGTCACAGGGGCTTTGCATCGACTAGAGACGTGTTAATCAGATAACCAAAACAGACACTTACCCTCTCCCTCGCGTGGAAGATTGCATAGACAAGATCAGAAAGGCTAGGTACATAAGTAAGTTTGATTTGTTAAAGGGATACTGGCAAGTACCTATGACTGAACGTGCTAGGGAGATCTCATGTTTTGTAACACTAGGAAAGACTTTTGCATGTTCTGTAATGCCATATGGTACGAAGAATGCACCAGCCACATTTCAGAAGCTCATGAATGTTGTAACAGAGGGTTTGGCAGGGTATGTTGTTTATATTGATGATGTATTAATCTTCAGTGACAACTGGAAAGATCACCTATGCCATGTCAGTAAATTTCTTGAGCGTCTGGTTCAGGCTAATCTTGTAGCTAATTTATCAAAGTGTGAGTTTGGTCAAGCTAAAGTCCAGTACCTTGGGTACGTAATTGGTGATGGACATGTTGCACCACCAGGAGCTAAGGTTCAGGTTATAAGTGATCTTCCCAGACCTAAAAGTAGGAAAGAGCTACAAAGATTTTTGGGAATGGTAGGTTATTATAGGAGATTTGTTCTTAACTTTTCAATTCTTGTATCACCACTTACAGACCTACTGAAAAAGGGAGTTAAATTTGTCTGGACCGATAACTGTGAATCCTCTTTCAACAAACTTAAAGCTATCCTATTAAGTCAGCCAGTGCTCGCTACTCCAAATTTTGCTAAGCCTTTTAAGATGGCTGTTGATGCAAGTGAAACAGGAGGTGGGGCTGTTTTGCTGCAAGAGGATGATCAGGGTATTGAACACCCTGTATCTTATTACAGTAAGAAGTTCACTCCACCTCAAAAGAACTACTCAACTATTGAGAAAGAGCTTTTGGCCTTGATTTTGGGTTTACAGCATTTTTCATTTTATTTGTGTTCTGGTTTTGACCCCATAGTCATTTAAACCGATCATGACCCACTGAAATTCCTTAGTAATTTTAAAGATAAAAATCAGAGATTGACAAGATGGAGTCTACTTCTTCAGGAGTATTCATTAGACATACAACATGTCAAGGGGAAAGAAAATATTATTGCAGATTGCTTATCTAGAGTTTAGACAGATTGTTTTAGAGTAATAAGAAATTGCCTTTCTAAATTTCTTTTTCTTTGTGGGGAGGTGTTACATAGCCTATGATTTCATCATCCTTTGTGTAATTCTAACGTACAGTATGCTGCATGTTTGATCACGAGCGTGTTCTACCTCACTCCCCCCCCTCCACCCTTATAGTAGAGTAAGTCGTTCTTTCTGTTGTTCAGAGCAGGATTGTCAACTCTTTGTCCCCATGGCTTCATTTCCGCGTCCTTCTTACAAGTTCTATCAAGCTCTGCTGGCCCTATATAATGAGCTCAGTCTCTGCATTATTGCCACTTAGATCTACTCCTCATTTTGTTCACATATCTGCCCTCCCCTGTACAGTTGTTATTATTGTGAGTGCTCAGGAAGTCTCCAGCCATCTAACTGCTGTGTAATTTGAGTATGAGTGTTGTTACATTTTGTTCTTGTGCTGTGTAGCATGAGGTGTTGATTTGTAGGCCTAGCGAGGTTTTTGTGATTAATGTAAAGTTTGGATGTCAGTCATTATTAATAATATTTTGTATCTGTAATAATATGTCTTGCATTCACTGAGTATTATCTGGTATTTTCATTTTATCAGGGCTGACTTAGATAAATTTACTCTTGCTAATTTCGTGTTAATAGAGGCTATTGCAGTTAACCATATATTTAACCTGTTTTTTGCCATTACATTATCCTCATGAGTCCTGAATGTTTTGTTGTTAGTTTGAGCATTAAACTTTAACTTGTAATTTTACCTAACTCTTTGTTTTGAACCTGGAACTTTGCGGGACAGTTTTCTCTGTTCCATAACTATATATATATATATATATATATATATATATATATATATATATATATATATATATTTATATATATATATATATATATATATATATATATATATATATATATATATATATATATATATATATATATATATATATATATATATATATATATATATATATATATATATATATATATATATATATATATATATATATATATATATATATATATATATATATATATATATATATATATATATATATATATATATACATATATATATATATATATATATATATATATATATATATATATATATATATATATATTTATATATATATATATATATATATATATATATATATATATATATATATATATATATATATATATATATATATATATATATATAGCCGGATGCGGGCGATCATGTCCAAGACGATGATGTGTGTTTCATTAAATTCTGTAAGACTCGAAATTTCAGCGAAATCATCGCTTGGCACCCGGTACCTACGGAAGCATGGTCGCTCTCCATGGGTTAAGAAACAAGATTTGCCAGTTAGGCAGTCAACAAGCTTCTTGACGTTTCCTGATGTTTATTGTAGGTTCTGGCATTAGTTAGAGTTGCCAGTCAGCCTGCTGCTCTTGAGTATAGCTGTTTCGTTAGTTATGCATTAATTTTTGTGTTCTTTTTCATTATAATGTTTTAGTTATGCAATTGCTCGCTAAATTACATAGCTTAAGTTTGTATGCTAAATAATTTATTGTGTTATGTAATGTAAAGAAATTTCTGACATGTTTTGGTTGTTCCCGAGTTGGGAACTGTGCTCTCTCTCTGGAATACCACAGAACTGTGGAAAAATGTAGAAGTTTCTAGAGTAATGCAAGCATATGTAAATATGGGGAAAAGAAGAGAGGAAGTTCAGTCGGTTTTCAGTTCAGTTTGAGTGTAGTGCAGTGTCAGCGCTTGTGAAAACAGTGAAGTGTTATTAAAGATTGTACTGTGTATCATTGGTACTTGTGAAAATAGTGAAGTAATCTCCAGCATTAAGTGTAATTGCAGTTAGTAAAGTTTATATAGCTCTAGTGCTTGTGAGAATAGTGAAGTGAAGTTGGAAAGCATTGTGTAATTATTTAGAAAATAAAGACAGTGAATTTAAGAAGCCAGTGTTTATATACGATGTCTTAGCTGATATTGTGTACTGTACACCTATTGGCTGACCATGGGAAGAACAACTCACTGGGCAACATCTTTCCTCTACTTAACTACTGCCGTTAGAGCCTGTGGCAATGTGGGGTGGGGACGTAGCAATACAGTCAAATTAACTTTTTGGGGAATAGAAGGTGGTGCACTAACTCATAATGAGGCTAGAAGGAAAGCTCCAGGCAGGGGGTGGTAACCTTGCTCCTGACAAACGAAAACACAGAAAGAGACCAGACATTGTCTCCCCTCTCCAGTATTGTCAAATCTTTCCTTAGGGACCCTTATGATAAAAAAAAAACTTTTAAACTACCTATGATATTTTCTTTTAGAAAAGTGGATAAATATCACAAAATATACAGGAACTCACTGATAACATATAAGCCTCAGGTGTCATCGTTCAACTGAAAGAAAAAAGTACTGAATCGATGTAAAGAATACATAACATCATGAAATTTTTTTTTTTTTTATAAGATAGGATATTACAGTGCAAGGTGCAAAAATATTACTGGCATTTTTTTTTAACCTGTGCACCAACAATCAGATTACCAAGGCTGAAAGGTAAGCTGCCAAGGCGACAAAATAAGCAATTGTGGTAATTTGTTGCAGTTACCCATCCACTTTACTTGTTTTCTCTATACCCCAGAAAGGGGAATCACGTGACATCACAAAGATTCGTGGGGAGGCAAACTAATCAGACCTGTTCTCACTGGACCTTACTTGGGAGGAGATAGACAAAAGTGGTTGTAGAGTTGTGTTGACGCACTCTGAGTCCACTCAACATTCCTGCGATGGAGTGTAGGGAAAAGAGGGGCTGAATGTATCTTCTTTTTGTAGCAGAGGATGTTCTGCTTCTAGCATCACTTCCACAATGAGCTATGTCTCACGCTACTTTTACATGTTTTATACTTAGGTGTGTTTATTCATATTTAATGAATATGTATTGTAGTGTTGAGATGAATAACCAAATACATGCTCAATGTTGAGAGAGAGAGAGAGAGAGAGAGAGAGAGAGAGAGAGAGAGAAAGAGAGAGAGAGAGGCCAAACATGCTAAGGCTAACACTCTGGGACATAAATAGGGAGATTGAAGGAGTGGTGAGGGAAGGGATTAAAGTCTGTGTGTATCTCAGTCTTGGGGAATTATATGTGTTAATAGTATATATACAGTTAATACCACCTTAGTGAGATGTATGATGTGCATGGCAGAATTGTAACTTACACGTATTCGTGTACATATATCCACATATCCGAGAGATAGTGGCATCTTCTAATTTTGCTGACCTGTGCTGGAAAGGAAGGCAGTGAGATACATTCCAGCTCTCACCAGCAGTAGACGCTCTGTTCCGTTATCTCTCTTGTCACAGCTGTATCTTTGTGACCTAATAAAGAGGGAGAAACACACCTGCTCCTAGTTTTCTGATTAACCTGACACGCTACCTGCTCCTAATTCACGTGCTAATCAGTCACCAAAGACCCAGCGGCCAGCTGAGGAATCCAACAGTTTACACCGGGGGAACAAGGAGAGAGGATGTAGCATCATCAGGCTGAGGCAGCTCACAGGCATTTTTCACCAGGAGGTCAACAGTGTGATTGGCTGCAATTCCGACAGGTGAAAGCATCTACAATAGCTGTGTGGTAAGAGAATTTTCATCAGCTGAAACTAACTTGCATAATATTCTTTGGATTAAGTGGTGCCCAGTGGGTTTTGAAGATGAGATGGCTTGAAGGCCAGACTAAGAGTCACGATAACTACATCATTTAGTCTTCGCTGAGAGATGAGACTTACTGCATGCAAGAGTCCCTGTAGCTCACAGTAGGTAGAGCTAGACGAGTTTTGTAGTTTGCAGTCAACCCAGCCTCCCTCCAGTGGAACCAAATCGGGTGAGTAGATGACACATCCAGCACACCTATCTGCTTGCAGGGAACCGTCGATGTAGAGATGGTACCCAGCAAGAACTGAGGAAGACACTCTTCCAAAGGTCTCCAGAGCTAGTTGTTTCTGGAGGAGTGGTAGGTCTGTCTTGAAGGTAGGAGTATTGCAGACTTCAAGATGATTCCTCCAGGGAGGTGGACTGTGATCCACTTCTGCCACGGGAACATTAATATCAAGTCTTTGTAGGGTAGAACAGGCTGTATTAACCAGGGTGTGGATGCTGAGCCGAAGTGGAGGTTGAAGTGCAAAAGCTTCAAGTGAAGTCCTGATGCCATGAGAATAATGAGGGGCAAGCTGGAGAGAGTGAGTGCATATGATGCTGAAGTAAGAGACATTGGTGTATATTCTTTTGAAAAAAAGGGGTGAAGACTGAGTTCAGTTTGCATGTTGACTATTTTGGTGAAAAGAGGACAGCCCAAGATGTATCTCATTAATTTGTTCTGAAAATTTTCACTGGGATCTAAGGATGTCCATGGGAGTTGACTAAAAGCAGGGGGGAGGTAATTGACAACTGACCATATGAATACAGTGTTGATAGTTCTGGGGCAGAGATTCCGGCAACACTGTTGGTGTGACACTTGAGGGAAGTTAAGCACTGCTCCAGTCTGTCTGGGAGGCTGCGGGAATGTTGGGAAGAGGAAAGAATAACCGGTGCAAAAGGACATTAAAAAGTAACAGGCTTAGAACACCACCTTACAGAGTGCCAAGGTCGAAGACCTTGGAGAAACTACATGCACACATAAGAAGGACACATAAGGTTCTGTTAAGAAGAAAACCACGTATCCATCTCAGGTTTTCTTGGACACCAAATTCCACCAGCTGATCTGATGGAGAAAAGCACAACCAGCTCTTATAAATGATAAGTGATCATTTAATTTAAGAGTTCTTGAATATATGAACAGTTTGAGGAACTGTTTTTAGTAATACACTTTGAAACAGAATAATAAATGGATCTAATATAAAGAGGTGTCCAAATTCTGACATTCCTAGAATTCAAAATGAGTTAGGTCTTAACTGGGATAGAACTGCTAATGAAATAAGTTTGAAACCAATTAAGTTCTCTGATTCATTCTCACCGAGAAAGCCTTGTTACATCAGGTCTCTATGTTATTTGACCCATTAGGATTGGTCAGTCTTATAGTTATTATGGGCAAATGTTTAGTACAGAAGGCTTGGCAAGAGAGGTTCGACTGGGACTCGGAATTATGTGAGACATATGTGGAACAATGGGAACAGATTAGAAAGGTGTTTGAAACCACATCAAGCATATGTATTCCCAGGGAAATAAGCAGTAGTAAGAAGTCACATTTACACCTATTTTGTGTTGCTTCTCGAAGGGCCTATGGAGCAGTAGTTTATTGAGCAACAGGAGAGAATAGTAAGATTAATATGTCCAAAGCCAGAGTTGTGCCAATTAAAGGAAGAACCCTACCTCAAATGGAATTGACTTCCATAGAAGTAGAAACTAAATTGGCCAGGTATTTGACCACTAGTCTTGATACTCAGTTTGAGGATATCTATATACAGACTGACAGTGAGATTTGTCTTTACTGGATAGAGAAGGAAAACAGTAAAATTTCTTTCGTCCATAATAGAGTGTAGATTATTAACCCGCCCCGTCCCAGCCACTTTTTGACCACTGGTACCCCCCAATCCCGGGCAATTTTCGACCTTTTTTTTTTTTGCTAAAACTTTCGCTTTTGGTGAGAAACATCGAAAATTCATAGAGATCGCACACCTGAGGTTTAAAATACTCATTACAGGTAGGAGAGCCTCCTTACTTTACTGGGTTTTCTATCAGGCTGGCACCAAAGAAAACGAGTTCTATGGGAGGATAACTATTTCACACCACTCATAAACGGTATTTATTTATTTACTGTTACGAATTTATATGTAGTACAAAAGTATATTGGTTTTCAAGCAGTAATATAGGCATTATAAGCATTGTTTCACTCACTAATACCTGACCTTTTTTTGCCACATTACCTGATCATCATTTCTAACTGTTTCTTCCTCTAATGCTATGTAAAGTTTGTCCCCCACATTGTCATTGATTGGGGAATCACTCTGGCCCTGAATTTCGTACCGTGGCATGACATGGCTATACTGGCCAGGTCACTGATAACAGGTGAATTGCTGAGAAAAGGGCATGCAGGGGGGGGGAGGAGGTCATGCTGGGTAAGGCATTGTCTCTGCCTGGCATCTTGTTGAGGCAGGTGTCCCGTGTATACGTACCAAAAATGACTCGCGAAAATTGAAAATTGTGGAAATTATGAACCTTGCAATTGCAGGACGTTGAAGTACTTCCTCGGGATTAGCTGTGACAAAACGTGAGGACGTGGAAGTACGTCCTCGGGACAGCGCGGGTTAAAGAGCTGTCTTCCAAATTTAAATTCATGCATGTATCCTCTAAACAAAACCCACCTGATCTGCTCTCGAGAGGTTCGAGTGGAAAGAGACTGATCAAAGATAACTTGTGGTTTAAAGGTTCTAAATGGTTACACACTAAAGATTGGCCTGAGCACAAACAGTATAGTATTGCTGAGGTTGGTGTACTAAACCTGGATCCTGTATTACTTGAGCCATAAGTAATTGATATCAGCCGATTCTCATTAAAAAGACAACTTGTTAACACTACTAAATTAGTTGTTGAATGTTTTAATAAGAAAGTGGGATTTCAGAAGTTAGATTCCATGGAATATTGGCTGAAATGAATACAAAAGAATTATTACAGAGAGATATATGACCTTCTAGGCTAGGTCACTGGGAACAAGAATAAGCTGATAAGAGATTTAGGCTTGTTCTTAGACGGAAAGGGTCAGATTATTTGCCGGGGCCGAATAATAAAGACTGATTTGCCTCTCCGTACAAGACATCCCACATTATTACCCAAGATGGGATACTTTGTAGAGCTAACTGTTAAGGAAGCCAATGAACTGACTCTCCATGGGGGTGTCCTGAAGACTTTGGCCCGAATCCCGGAAAGGTATTGGATCCTTTAGACTAGACAGGTCATAAAGAAATATCTCAAAGGCTGCATCACATGTAGGAGGTATGAACAATGACTATATGACTATTCAGGACCACCTGCCTTATCAAGGGATAGGGTAAATGTAAGTCGGCTCTTCCAAGTGACTGGAGTGGATGACACAGGGGCTATAACTGTTACGGGTGAGGGAACTCCCCACAAAGTTTGCATTTGTCTATTTACTTGTACCTTGACAAGGGCAGTCCATCTAGAAATGACGGAAGATCTGAGCTCAGAGACATTCCTCAATGTCTTTTAAAGATTTGCCACTAGAAAGTCTTGTCCTAACAAATTAATAAGCAACAACGGAACTAAATTCGTTGGAACAGCACCTTTACTGTTCAACATAATGAATGACCCAAAGGTTAAGTCGTTGCTGGGAATCCGAAACAGTATCTGGCAGTTCACAGCTCAAAGAGCATCATGGCAAAATGGATTTACTGAACGAATGATTGGTATTGTCAAGAAATGCCTAAGGAAAACATTACACAGAACTAAGATCACAAGAGAGGATTTAAGAACAGTGATAACTTTAATTGAAAATAGGATTAATAATAGACCCCTAACCTATTTAGATGACACTAGCATTTCGATAGAGGCCTTGACACCGGCTCATATGTTATATGGCAGGAAGCTCCATCCAGTGCCTTGTGTTGACATCCAGGAAGAGGTATATGATCCTACCTTTGAAAACAATGATATTGGACAACATCTGTGGGAGGGATATCAACGTCTGAAAAGAGTATTGGATACTTGGAATAGCTATTGGAGCGAAGAATATGTTTTGAGCCTATGAGAAAGATATTACAGGGCTCAGGCTGCCAGCAATAACTCGGTCATAAACATAGGGAATGTGGTCTTAGTGAAAACAGAACAACCAAGATCCCAGTGGCCATTACCTAAGGTGATCTCCATGCATCCCGATTCAGAAGGGGTGCTTAGACTCGTAAAAATAAAATGTAGGGGATATACCAGCATAAAAACTATTGATAGACTGGTACTCCTTGAGTTAGCGGCTCCTCCAAATACAGGGGATGGTGGAGATCAAATGGGTCACGATGCACAACCTAGAATGGCTGCAGCACGGGGTTCTCGAGAACTATGGAAGGAACTCCTGGCTAAAGGTCACATTACATGATATAGCCTATCATTTTTTGCCTGGCCCCAAAACTGTGAGAAATATTTCCCCCCAGAGCAGATGTGCTCTCTATTTTTTAAAATAGTCATCCCTGGTTAGAAAGCAGAAAACCTGAGATCATTAACAACTTTTCAAGTGGTTTTTACAGCCGAGAAATTATGTTCTCTTTAATAATTCTTATTACTGATAAAATAAATGCTACTGCGTTTAACCATTGTGAACAACTACATTGTAAATACATGTAATTACTTTGGAATATCTGCTGACCTAACTGTGTCTGCACATTAGATTATGTGTCTGAATATGGAAAGGCCCTCATGTAAAAGCAGATGTTGATTTAACATACTCATATAGATAAAAGGAATATTTGGTTCGGCTTTAGTTTAATTAAACTAAGATTAATTAGTTAGATTTGCCCTGTATATATCATGATGTTAGTTAACCGTATTTAGCATTGTAATTAATTAATAGTTGGCACCTTCATATCCGATGAGGGAGAAGAAGCCAGCCATTTTGTATCACTCTGCTCCAAACATTGTCGAGCTAGCACGTTTGTACATACACACCTCACGGGCGCTTGACAGCCGAAGCAACTGATAAAAATGCAGGCTCGTCGTCATCTCCTGTCCAACACTCCCTAGCTAAGTAACCTTCACGAATTTGCCAATTCAATGAAAAATTAGCTAGGAGATAGGAGAGTAATAATTAGGTGTGTTAAGGTATCAGTTACGGTATATTTAAACCTAAGAGATTTATGTGAATTTATTTAAGGACAAATTTTGGTGTCAAGTGAGGAACTACGATGTGTTTACTAGAAAATATTATAAATTTCTTGCATCTTGGTGACCAACTGAGGATACAGACTTGTATAATTTAAATATTTCTCACATATACAGTACTCATACACCATTTTTTCACAACAGTTTGTTGTTGTGAAAAAAATACAGTGTGTGAAATATGCCAGTGAGTAAATGAATACATTACTGAACGATAAAGTATGGTGTTTTAATACCTTTATTTATTTTTTTCATCCATTAGGAAGAGAAATTATTCAATTGTAACATGTATCAGTTTCATAACAATACAGTTAAAAATTAGGGCAGGGGAATGAAATGATTGTAATCATTTTTCAATACCGCACAAATCACTGAGTGAGGAATGTGGGGAGCATGAGGTCTGGGCAGGCGAGAATGAAATGATAGGAAACATTTCACTCAGAACAGCCATGCGTGATGAATGACTATTGTTATTCTGTATGGCATAAAATTTCTAGTATAGTTAGAAGTGTCATTTTTTTAATGAAATGGATCGTAGATAAATGCTCTACAATATTCAATACTCAGTGCCGACATGTTTTTATGTCTGTGAGTTAATAAGCATTGAATAAATAATTGAATGATAGAATATGGTAATTCCTTTTTTTTTTTTTTTCGTTCATTAGGAAGATCATTCTATGTTTTATAACATAAGGCAGTCTCAAAACAATACAGTTATAATAAGGGCGGGGGAATGAAATGATTGAAATAAGTTTCTGATACCACACGAATCACTGAGTAAGGAGTGTGGGAAGCGTGAGATCTGGGCTGGCGAGAGATGGTCA
This sequence comes from Coenobita brevimanus, assembly GCF_032717465.1. Taxonomy (NCBI): domain Eukaryota; kingdom Metazoa; phylum Arthropoda; class Malacostraca; order Decapoda; family Coenobitidae; genus Coenobita; species Coenobita brevimanus. The sequence continues at coordinate 27,798,187 of NC_137003.1, forward strand.
CTCAGTACTTGGAAGTGGTTTGGACTCAGGATGTGTTGAAAGAGTGTGAGAGGGTTGAGTGTACAGTACACAAGGTCAGCTGAGGCATCGTAAATAAACACTGGCTTCTTAAGTTCATTGTCTTTATTTTCCAAGTGATTACACAATGCGTTTCAACTTCACTTCATTATTCTCACAAGCACTGGAACTATATAAACTTTACTAACTGCATTTACACTAAACTTGCCCCATCCCGACTGAATTTCCACCACTGATCCCCCCAATCCTGACCAATTTTGGAAAAATGAATTTGGTGGCTCAACCCTCTGCTTTTGGTGAGAAACATCGAAAATTTGTAGAGAAATCACTCATCTGAGGTTTAAAGTACTGGATACAGGTAGCAGTACCCCTTATCTTAATGGGTTTTCTATCAGGCTGGCTCCAAAGAAAATGAATTCTATGGGAGGGTAGTATTCCACACCACTCATAACCTGTATTTATTTATTTATTTGGTACAAATTTATATGTAGTATGAGAATATATTGGTTTTCACACAGTAATATGCACAATATAAGCACTGTTTCACTCACCAAACACATCAACATACCTGACCTTTTTTGGTGACCTTACCTGATCATCATTTCTGACTGTTTCTTCCTCTAATGCTATGTAAACTTTGTCCTCCACATTGTCATCGATTGGGGTATCACTCTAGCCTTGAAATTTGTACAATGGCATTTTTTTTTTTTTTTTTTTTATGTGCTCGACTCTGGGCATAGGCTTCTCAGCCTGCTCCCAAGGCCCAGTAGTCCTCCTACATATCGTACACCTCTACATGTCACCACTTCGGCGCTAACACCCACCGTCCATATTGAATACATGCTAGGGCTGTCTCATACAGGACTGGTGTATTGGTATTAGCGGGGGTATTTTTACGACATGTCGGCGGGTCTAGATCGGTAAACTCTGCCGTAATGAAATTCAAATCCTTAAACTGTTCCCATGACATGTCTTTACTGGCCAGGTCACTGGTAACAGGTGAACAGCATTGTCCCTGCCTGGCATCTTGTAGAGGAAGGTGTCCTGTGTATACGTACCAAAAATCACGCACAAAATTTGAAAAATGTGCAAATGACAGACCTTGCAATTGCGGCGCATTTATATACATCAACGGACTCACACTGACAAAACGTTTGGACATATATATACGTCAATGGTACACGGCAGTTAAAGCTTGACAACACTTCACTATTTTTACAATTACCGATTATATACAGTACTGACTTCAATAGCACTTCACTGTTTTTGTAAGCACTGACACTGCACTTCACTCAAACCGAACTGAAAGCCGACTGAATTACTCTATTCTCTTCTACATCCTTACATAAGCTTACATTACTCTAGAAACTTCTACATTTTTCCACAGTTCTAGAGTATTCCAGAGAGAAAGCACAGTTTCCAACTCGGAGACAACCAAAACGTGCCAGAACTTTCTTACAGTACATAACACCGTAAATTATTTAGCATGCAAACTTAAACTACATAATTTAACAAGCAGTCACATAAATAAAACATCATAAAGAAAAATAGCACAAAAATTAATGCATAACTTAAGAAACAACTATGCTTACAAACAGTAGGCAAACTGGCAACTCTGACTCATACCGGAACCTACAGTAAACATTGGGAAACATTGAGAAGCTTCTTCATTGCCTAACTGGCAAATCTCGCTGCTTAACAGTATTATACCTCTGTTAGTAATGTTTTGAAAGAAATCTGCCGTGGAAAATGTTAGATATGAGAGGAGTACAGAGCAGCTGTGTGTGAGGAGAGGTAGAAACAGCTGTCAGCAGTTTAACGCCCTGGGATAAGGCCAGCCAGTCATATAAACCACCTTGATACTAAAAACTATTTTGTAATTATGAAGTAAGGTGACGAATTTTTATCCTATGCAGTATCACCCTAACACCAATGGGTAGGGTGGTCAAAGAGCAGCTGGATTATCTAATTCCATGAAATATTCTTATGAAAAGTATTATTTTTTCACATAAAAGTAAAATAGTTTTAATATTTTGTTTGAAACTACCTGAAAGTTCTAACACTTTCAGGGGAGCAATTCTTGGAAGATGGTTTGGAGCAAGTTCAGGAGTGAGTCTTGGTGCATTTCTGAATATAAGTCTGGGAGTTGACTTTAACAAAGTTCTGGCAGAGTATTTTACTTCTGACACTGGGTTCAGCATGAACACTGTCTGGTTTCTAGGTATCTTTCAAGCTTTGTCCATGTCTGGAACAAGCCCAGTCTCCCAGTTGTCACCTAACATGTATGAAGAAGCAGTACTTAACCCGCTGAGAGCGATAGGCCTAATTTGGGACTTATCAGAGTCGAAAGCGATAGGCCTCAAATAAGCACGATTTTCAAAGGCGTACCAAAACAGTGCCACGAGCAGTAGGTGGTTGAAATTTGTTTGGGAAATAGGGGCAGGTGGCAACTCTCGGTACCACCCAGGCACTGCCCCACATACGCTCAGAATACGCGTGCGCGCACGGGCACCATGGAGCGCGCACTAATTTTCCTCCCGTGACGCCACCAACCATGCACCAGGCGCTAGGGGATCTGTACACACACACACACACACACACACACACACACACACACACACACACACACGAGAGAGAGAGAGAGAAAGAGAAACGGGATCTCCACACACACACACACACACACACACACACACACACACGCATGCACACACACACACAAGCAGATGGTTCAATACAGAATGTAAAAAATCAAAAGATCTAGGTTTATTTCCTTGACTTTTAGATTTTTCTTAGATTTTTATATATAGAGACAAAAAGGAGATGGCAAATGTAATGAGCTTACTGAAAGAAGTATCAGAGGAAATCTGTAGTAAAGACATAGAGGAACACAAAAGGTTAGGGAAATACGAGAAAAGCAAGACAAGACCTCTAAAGTGACTTTCCAGAGTGTAAACACAGTGGAAGAGATACTAAAAAATGCAAAGAATCTTATGGAAAAAGAGGAGTTCAAAAATGTATGGATAAAAAGATGCCTAACACAAGAGGAACTGGAATTACTGAAAGAGAAAAGGGAGGAAGCAAAAACAAAAAATGAGGGAAGATCAGAAGAGGACAAGAAGAAATTTTTTTACAAAGTAATAGGGTTGCAGGTACGAAAGTGGTACACAAACAGGATGGAACAAAAAGGAGGAAGTTAGTAGAGACAGAGAGAGAAAGGGCATTTTTCTAAGAGAGAGAGAGAGAGAGAGAGAAATATGGGAATGGCAAAGGAGCGTCCCTTTCAGTCAGGAGATAAGGCATAAACTTCGTTCCTCTTCTCTCTCTTATTCTCTATTCCCTCCCTGCTCTCTCTCTTATTCCCCATTATCTCCCACCTCTCTCTCTTATTCTCCATTCCCTCCCTCCTCTCTCTCTTATTCTCCATTCCCTCCCTCCCTCCTCGCTCTCTTATTCTCCATTCCCTCCCTCTGGAGTAAGAGAGAGAGAGAGAGACAGAGAGACAGAGAGAGTTTATGATACAGTAATCACGTGATATTTGCCAACGCCTTGGTAAATATAGGCTGTTTTTCCCGGATAATGACCTACCTCAATCACTGCAGGTGGTGGGTGGGCTGCTCGCGCCACCAGCTGTTCATCTTCTGCCCATTTTATCTCATCACCACGTGACTTTATGTGGAGATATATATATATATATATATATATATATATATATATATATATATATATATATATATATTATTGCCGGATGCGGGCGAACATGTCCAAGACGGTGATGTGTGTTTCATTCAATTCTGTAAGACTTGAAATTCCAGCCAAATCGTCGCTTGACGCCCGGTGCCTACGGAAGCATGGTCGCTCTCCACGGGTTAAATAACGGAGCAATATCTACAGCAAGGTGTTTTGTCGACCTTCTTCATGACCTTACTCTCCTTCCCAGAAAATACAGTAGATAATTCTAAGAAGCCAAGAAGTGGCATGTCTCAAGATTGAAGGGTCAACGCTATCATGTACAGTATATTTCGTACCCTTCATCAAGTCATAGCTTGGATAGTCCTCCTGTATTATATTCCTCAAAATCAGTGAATTTGTATTCCAGCTCTGTAACGGCAAATTTGCCCTCCCACATTCGGAATTGGCTACTTCATAAGCCTTCAAAGCTTCCGATTCTGTATCAGCAACACCTTGCAAATTATCCATATAAAAAGCCTGCCTTATTTCTGGGCATTTGGCATTTTCAAAAGGATGCTTTAAAGTGTTGCGAAGTAGGAAAGGATTAGCACAAGAGCCAAAGAGCACCGATCGGAAACAGTAAGTTTTCAATGGACTATCCTCATTTTGAGGATCATGAGGCCAGAGGAATATTGTAAATTTCCTGTCCTCCTCTCTCTGTCCTATTCTGAGAAAAGCCTTACTAATGTCTGGTGTAAAAGCATAAGGTTTCTCTCTAAATCTTAGTAACACATTCCCTAACTTCTCTGTTAGAGTAAGTCCAGCGTATAGGCAATCGATCACGATAGCTGATCCCTTGGACGCTTTACTAATACAGTTGAATACTATCCTTATTGGAGTAGTTACTGAATCTTTGCTTACAGCATGATGTGGTAAGTAATGTCCTTCTTTGTGGTTAACAGGGAATCCTACCTCTTGTATTAATTTATTCTTCAATTGATCTTTTTTAATATTACCATATATGGTTAGATGTTCTGGTTTATCTCCCAACTATCTTAGAAGAGAATTTAACTGAGCCTTAGCTGCTTGGTAATTTGTTGGTAACTCCGAATGCTTTAGTTTCCATGGTAATCCTACGCAATACTGTCCATTCTTAAATTCCACAGACTGATTATACAAAGCCAAAGTTATTTTATCTTTAGGGGTTGGTTCCTCAGAGTGTATTCCTACACTGCCTAGGTCCCACAATTTGTGTACAGGTTCAATATTTTCATCCAACAAGTCATTTATCTGAGTAGGTTCTCTTTCTGCACCTATTCTGGCCACCATCAATGACTGTGTGGGGGTAACAAAGGCAACTGACCCATAATAAGGTTACCTCCTGGACTCTTGAACAACTGTACCTTATTTTTCTTAAAAGTCCTGTGTAGAAATCTTACACAATAATCAGAACCAATTATTATTTAGATGGGACCCACAGTATCTGATTCCTCATTCCGTTTAGCCAACTGTATCCCTGAGCTTTGTAGATGATCAGAGGCTTCCTTCAGTCCTTATATATATATATATATATATATATATATATATATATATATATATATATCATCAGCCGTTTGAGTATCCACTGCAGGACCGGGATATCCCGACCGAAATCGGGACGATACAGCCATTATATCTCTACCAAGTGGCTTAGCCTGTCTGGTAGAGATTGTATGTAGGGTGAGAAGTGCTTGTAAGTGTAATTGTGGTGTTGGAGTGGCTTTGGATGTGTGTGTAGTCTGTGAACCAAGTGTAATTGGCCCGCGGAAGCCGACTGGGTGCAAGCATACTTTACAGTAAGCGACACTGGTTCAACCACAGCACCCCTTGTGTCCGCCAATGCAGTACGTGGACGGGTGAACACTCCCAAAGTTTATTACCCTGGCGGGGCGCGAACCCTGGTCCACCCGTGTACAAAACGCACACTCTACCACTGTACCACAGAGGCTCACATATATATATAGATAGATAGATAGATAGATAGATATATATACACTTGTCTCCATATCATCCAGTACAGCTGCTGTTATACGGCATTTATATCTGCCAAGTTGTATTACAGGTCCAACTAAATCAAAAGACTGAGCTTTCTTAGTTGTTAAGATTCCTGTAATGGCTAAGTTTACCTTGCCAATAATAGGTAACTTTAATTTCTTCACAGTGTCTGCAGAAATAAAGATTATCTGAGCACCCGTATAAGAAACGGTACATGCTAATAGGTTTCTATTCTCAATCAATGCCTTCACATCTGCTATTGGAACTGCAGCTGGCATTACTACTGGAGTATTCCCCTTTGCACCTGTCATATTGAAGCTTGCAGGTTTAGGAACCTCATTTTTCATCCTTGGACATAAAGCACTATGATGATGATCCCTTTTGCATTTAAAACAAAGATTTAACTTAGTCTTACAGTCCGTGGAAGTATGTTTGAAATTCATACAGATTATAAAACACCCCAGTTCCTGAAGCTTTCCTACTCTAGAAGCATAATCAGGATACTGTTGACAAGATCCACTGGAATGTTGCTCACCACAAAATGCTTAAACTTTCTTCCCCTTTACCATGGAAGGTTTTACTTCCTTAATTTCATCAGCTTCTCTGTTCCTTTTTTTTAATATTTTATCCTCAGCCTTTAAGGAGCTAAGAAAAGTACCTATCTCTTCTTTAGGTAAATACTTAGTCTTCTCTGACTTAGGTTTCCCAACCAGTTGGTTAGTGGGTTTTTTCTTTATTTCAGTCTTCTGTTTAATCTCAGTAGGCTTTACTGTTTCTTGCAAATGTTTACAGAGTTGCATCAAGCCTTTCCCAGTCTCTTCACAGGAGAAATTATCCTTTTGGTACCTACCACACAAAGCATCCTTGGTTTTTGGTAGAAGCTTTAAGGAAACAATTCTTGAAAGCACCCAGTCTAATGCCTTAATATCTTCATAAGTAGCTAAGGCCTTTAAGTTACAACTCAGTGCAATTCTAACATTTTGCAAGGAATCAAAATCGTGTCTAGGTATGGATAATTCAGTTAGAGCCTTCAGTAATTGAGTAGTAACTTGCTGTCTTCGTAGTTTTGTCTAAGGATAGTTAAGGCCACCTCATAATTATTTTTTTTACTGGTAATTCTTTTATCAGCTGATATGGTGTTCCTTTGACCTGTCCTAACAGATATATGAGTTTGCTGACCTTAGGGAGATCTGTTCTATCACGTACTAAATATTTGAACTGATCCCAAAAGGATTTCCAGTTTTGCTCCCCATCAAACTCTGGAAGCGTTATTTGTGGTAACACAGCTCTACTCTGCTGTTCCACAATTTGTGTTTCCGTGGCAGTCTCAGCTAATTTTGACTCTAGTGTCTTTAGTACAGTGAAATATTCATCTAATTTACCTTCAATCTTCGTAGTTTCTGACTCTAAGAGTTCCTCATCATCAGCCTTTACTATAGCCGCTTCTAAAGTAATATAACCTTCTTCGTACTTATTCCATCTGTCTTTCAGTATATTTAGGAGACTATTTAATTTATCTCTGGACAGAGGTATTTCGTCCAACGATTGTTTGCAATCATTTATGGCTCTAGTTACCCATCCAGCTGTACTACTAGAAGATCTTTGCAACAAGGAAACAGACATGTTGACTGATTTCTAATTTAATAATTATATAAGTATGAGTTTCAATGAGAAATTTACCTCAGCTTAGTAAATATCTGATTAATTTAAATTTTGAAGAGGGTAGGGGTTAAGTCCACTATATCAAATCAATCCCTCTGGGTTATTAACCCCTTAACCACGGGGCGTCACTTTCGTGATGCTCCTGAGCAAGGAATCATACTGCGGGGCATCACTTTTGTGATTCTGTGTTATTTTGAATTCACCCGGGCTTTCAAGTGGTGGCTTGTATCATTTATCAGTACTACCAGTGTCCAGCTATACTCAGTTCTGTTAATGTCACCTGTACTCCCATCCACTGTTGACAATTTAGCCATTTTTCTCCTGTCCTTGGCTCCCCCCCTCCTTACCTCCCCTCCATTACCCTCTCCTCCCACCTGACCAGCTGCGCTGTGCTACACAAATGCTGGACGGGTTTTTCCACTCATTTTATCCATTGAAATGTGCTCTTTGCCCTATTCTTATACAAAATAATATATAAAGGAAAGAAAAAAGGTAATTGATACTGCCATACATCTAGAATGGGCTAATTATCACCCGGCAACACCTCACGTGCACTCGTTCGCTAATTTTTCCTGTTTATTTCCCCTTGAAATATGCCGTATGACCCGTTCTCATAATAAAAATATATATAAGAAAGGAAGGGAGAGGCCTAAGTGATATTTACATTCACCTGGAACTCCCTAATTTATTATATATTGTCTAGATTTCCTGCCAGTCATTTCATAGCGTATATATTAGTAGCTGTCATCACACTGACGTTGGCAGCCCTTCACTGCCCCTAGGCAACAGCATTCAGTTTACTGTCGTCTTTCAAGGTGAAACCACGTCGGATTCGCGCCTGTCCAATTCCGCCGCTTTTTAGCCCCATGCAAAGGGCCCTGTGACATCTACCCCTACTAAACCTCATGTGGAAAGGGGTAAAGGGCTAAATGACTACTGTGGAATGTGAACTGGCTAATTTATCAATGAAAATAATGGACAGTGACTACGATCTTTCTGGTGACTCTAAAACAGTGCAAGTGGAAATGTAAATGATGTGTAAATAATGTGTAAACAGCAAGTGAAAGCAATGAATGTAAATGTAAGTGACCAGTGGAAAATAGTTTTATAAGTTACTGTAAGTGACAGTGCATAACATAGTGTAAATAAAATGGAAATGTAAATAATGTAAATAAAATAGAGAATGTAAATAGAAATGTAAATGAGTAGTAATATAAGAATACGAGTATATATATTAAGAGTAATGAAAGTGAAAGTTTCACACTAGCGTGTATGAATAGTGGGAGTTAAGAAAGTGAAGTGACAAATTAGCTCTCAAAGCTAGTATACAAGACGTGAAAGTGAATGCCTGGAGTGAAAATAAACTACTAGTACTGAAAGAAACTTATAGATAAATATTGTATATATAGATAAGTGTAATAAAATACTAGGAATATAAAGTGTGTGTTTATCAATAATAAGTTTTTTTTTTTTTTTTATAAATAACAGAACGGAGGAAGGAAAAACAAGTGGGAAAAAAAAATAATCCATACACCAGATTACTGGTGTCCTCTATTCATAAAATATCTGTAACAGTTAGACTTGAACAGTTGAGGATTGAAATTTGGAGGAAAACAACTCTGGGGAAGCGAGTTCCAGAGAGATGCAGTTCGGGGAATGAAAGAATTCTGATAGGCAGAAAATCTGCAATATGGCTGAGTGACATTCCAGTCATGAGCGCTACCAGATGCCCGTGTAGCACGAGGGAAGGCATGGAGAGGTGGCACCATGGACGCAACTTCGTCTAAGCATTTGCCAAAAAAACATCTGTAAAATAATGCAAGGGAGGCAACATTCCTTCTTACTTGCAGGGGAGGTAGTTTATATGTAATGGCAGGGTTGTTAATGATTCTAACAGCTTTATTCTGAATTTTGTCTAGTTGTCTTAATGCAACCTCTCCACATCCATTCCACAAGGGTGAGCAATATTCAAGCTGAGAGCGCACATGACTTTTATAAATTATAGCTAACTGCTCATCGGCGAAGGAGTTACGGACTCTGTACAATAATCCAAGTTTCTTTGAGGCGGTTTTAGCAAGTGATCTGACATGAGAGGTCCAGCTGAGGGCACTGTTAAGTGAGACACCAAGAATTTCAATACATTTGGAGATGGGAATATTAGTAGCACTGAAGGTAATGTACGAATCTGGCAATATCTGTCTATTAGTAAACTGTATATATTTAGTTTTACTAGCATTAAAAGAGACAAGGTTGTTTTGTCCCCATTCACTGATTGTAGCTAGATCTTGATTTATGGAGATGGCTGTACTGAGTTGAGGTAGAGATATTAGACTTTGTAAATGGATGTCTGAGTGTGAATGAACTATGTAGTGTTGAGTCATCTGCATATGAGTGAACGGGATTGTGAGTGACAGATAAGAGATCATTAATATGAACCAGAAACAGGGTCGGCGCCAGAACCGATCTCTGTGGCACGCCACCGTTAATTGAGTGGAAATTCGAATATACATCATCTACTTTTACTCTTATTTTCCTGTCACTAAGATAAGAAGAAATCAATGGAACAAAAGACGTTAGTCCATAGCAAGGGAGTTTGGACAGCAGGGAACGGTGCCATACTCTATCGAAAGCTTTAGAGATATCAAGAGCTACTGCATGAGTTTCTCCAAAAAGATCAATTGATTGATGGATGGTATGAGTTAAGTGACTGAGCATGTCAATGGTGGATCTTTCGTGGCGAAAACCGTATTGTCTATCACTAATTAAGTTGTTGGATTCAAGATGTTTAACTATCTATCTATCTATAGCCCGACGCCCTAATCCCGCAAAGGGTGGCCGCAGACAAAACGCCTCCAAGTCACTCTGTCTCCCACCATTTGACTCCCCTCCCCCCAACTCACCCCCCCTCCCTCATATACCTCTCAACTCCATCCCTCCACCTCATCCTCGGTCTACCCCTCCCTCTCCCTCCCTCCACCTCACCTACATACACCCTCTTAGTCAGTCTTTCATTCTCCATTCTCTCCACATGTCCAAAGATGTTTAACAATATGCTTATTAATTAAAGTTTCAAATACCTTACCAAGAGAAGATGTGACAGCTATTGGTCTGTAATTGGAGGGGTCAGACGAATTTCCCTTCTTCGGAACTGGGTGGATATTGGCTTCTTTCCATGAATTTGGGAATAAAGAAGTACGTATGCATAGTCTGAATAATTTAGCTAGGACAGAGGCAAGTTCAGGGGAACACTTTTTCAAAACAACTGGCGGAATTCCATCTGGGCCTGGAGCTTTGTTGGTAGGTAAATTGTCTAGGATGGAGTTTACGAATCTTGTCTGTATTTTAAGTGGGGCAATTTCGCGAGAATCAAGTTCCAGTACTGAGACATTCTGGCTGGTATCATATATGGTAGAGTTTCTTGCAAAGGTACTAGCAAAGATATCTGCTTTCCCACGTGGGTCATTTGTAATATTGCCATCTGAAGATTTTAGTGGGGGAATGAAAGATGACTTGTTAAAGTTATTATTGAAAGAATTAAGAGTTGACCAGAATATTCTATTGTCATTAGGGTTGTTAAGTAGTTTTGATGCTTGCTTTTGAAGAAAGTTTGATTTAGATAGATTTAATACAGCTTTTGCATGATTTCTAGCAATTTTATATTGGGAGAATGATTCAGATGTTTTTGATTTTAAGTAAGAGTTATATACTAATGACTTTTGGGCTGTTGCTCTGGCACAATTGCCATCAAACCATTTTGGAGAGTTTGATCTTTTAGTGAATTGTTGACTTGGTATGAATAAATCCATACCAGCTAGTATTAAGTCGCAAATGTGGGACTTGGTAGAATTGGGATCACTAGAGAAGAAAGACTGCCATGGAACATCAGCAAGATAATTTCTAAATCCATCCCAGTCTGCCCTGTCAATGTGAAAACTCCGCCTCAGAATACCATCGAGGAACCAGCACGGGAGGAAAGCTCGTATGCGCTCGTAATTTACATTGCTTTCACAGTGTTTTTTCTGAGGGAATATGGATTTCAAACTACTTGAAATTCATAGAATAGTGTTTGTAGTTATAATATCAGGCAGTGGTATCGGGAAGTGTAAAGTGGAGACTTCATTACCCAACTTCAGAAGTCTCCACAAGTCCTACGGTAGACGACGAAGGCTCAACAAACATCCCAGGGGAAAGCTGAATGTATGTGCCATAAGCCTATATTATTTTGATATTCTAGGACTATTAACTGATTTTTGGCAAATATTTTTTAAAAAGTCAGTCGGAGCGCGATTTTGAGGAGTGTAAGGATTAGATTTATAATATCAAATCTATCCCACTGGTTATTAAACCTCTAGGGTTATTTTTTATCCCCATACTCAATTTCCAAAACATCCATTTTCCCTGAACTCGGTACGTACGTATTTCTACATCAACCACTGCAACCGAAAGTGGTAGTAGGTTATGCCCAAAGAAAGCAACTTTAAACACATTCAGTGCCCAGTACACATCTGCTCTCCTCCCTCTCTGGGGAACCAAAATGTCAGAAATATTTCTATCTTTCTATCTATCGCCAGACGCCTCAATCCCATTTAGGGTGGCCACAAACAAATCGCCTCCACGTCGCCCTGTCCCCCGCCATTTGACTTTGTATAAATCGGTATCCTTAGTTGGGCACCAAGATGTAAGAAATTTCTAATATTTTCTAGTGAACAAATCGTTGGTCCTCACTCGACATCAAAATTTTTCCTTAAATACATTCACATAAGTCTCTTAGGTTTAGGTATACAGTAACCGAAACCTTAACTCACCTAATTATTACTCTTCTATCTCCTAGCTAATTCCCCATTGAATGGGCAAATACTTAATGGTTACTTAGCTAGGGAGTGTCAGACAGCAGATGACGATGAGCCTGTTTTTCTGTTGGTTGCTTGGGCTGTCAAGCATCCTTGAGGTGTGTATGTACAAACATGCTAGCTCGACGATGTTTGGAGCAGAGAGATACAAAATGGCTGGCTTCTTATCCCTCATCGGATTTGAAGGTGCCAACTATTAATTAATTACAATCCTAAATACAGTTAGCTTACATCATGATATATACAGGGCGAATCTAACTAATTAATCTTAGTTTAATTAAACTAAAGCCGAACCAAATATTCTCTTTATTTATATGAATATGTTAAATCCACATCTGCTTTTGCATGATGGCCTTTTCATATTCAGACACATCATCTAAAGTGCAGACGTAGTTAGGTCAGTGGAAATTTCCAAGTAATTACATGTATTTACAATATAGTTCTCCACGAGTGTTAAACACAGAAGCAATTAATTGAACAATAATAAGAATTATTAAGGAGAACGTAATTTCTGGGTTGTAAAACCGTTTGAATAGTTGTTAACGATCTTAGGTTTTCCTCTGCTTTCTAATCAGGGATGACTATTTAAAAAAGTAGAGAGCGCAACTGCTCTGGGGGAAAATATTTCCCACAGTTTTGGGGCCGGGCAAAAAATGATAGGCTGTATCATGTAATATGACCCTTAGCCAGGAGTTCCCTCCATAGTTCTCGAGAACCCTGTGCTGCAGCCCTTCTAGGTCGTGCATCCTGATCCGTTTGATCTCCACCATCCCCTGTATTTGGAGGAGCCTCTAACTCAAGGGGTACCAGTCTACCAATAGTTTTTATGCTGGTATGTCCCCTACATTATATTTTTACGAGTCTCAGCACCCCCTCTGAATCGGGGTGCATGGAGATCACCTTAGGTAATGGCCACTGGGATCTTGGTTGTTCTGTTTTCACTAAGACCACATCCCCTTTGTTTATAACAGACTTATTGCTGGCAGCCTGAGCCCTGTAATATCTTTCTCGTAGGCTCAATAGATATTCTTTGCTCCACTATCTATTCCAAGTATCCAATACTCTTTTCAGACGTTGATATCCCTCCCACAGATGTTGTCCAAAATCATTATTTTCAATGGTAGGATCATCTACTTCCTGGATATCCACACAAGGCACTGGATGGAGCTTCCTGGCATATAACATATGAGCCAGTGTCAAGGCCTCTATCGAAATGCGAGTTTCATCTAAATAGGTTAGGGGTCTATTATTAATCCTATTTTCAATTAAAGTTACCATTGTTCTTAAATCCTCTCTTGTGATCTTAGTTCTGTGTAATGTTTTCCTTAGACAATTTTTGACAATGCCAATCATTCGTTCCGTAAAATGAATTTTGCCATGATGCTCTTGGAGCTGTGAACTGCCAGGTACCGTTTCGCATTCCCAGCGCCGACTTAGACCTTTGGGTCATTCATTATGTTGAACAGTAAAGGTGCTGCTCCAACGAAATTAGTTCCGTTGTTGCTTATTAATTTGTTAGGACAAGACCTTCTAGTGGCAAATCTTCAAAAGACATTGAGGAATGTCTCTGAGCTCAGATCTTCCGTCATTTCTAGATGGACTGCCCTTGTGTAGGTACAAGTAAATAGACAAATGCAAACTTTATGGGGAGTTCCCTCACCCGTAACAGTTATAGCCCCTGTGTCATCCACTCCAGTCACTTGGAAGGGCCGACTTACATTTACCCTATCCCTTGATAAGGCAGGTGGTCCTGAATAGTCATATGGTCATTGTTCATACCTCCTACATGTGATGCAGCCTTTGAGATATTTCTTTATGACCTGTCTACTCTTAAGGATCCAATACCTTTCCGGGATTCGGGCCAAAGTCTTCAGCTAACCCCCATGGAGACTCAATTCATTGGCTTCCTTTCCAGTTAACTCCACAAAGTATCCCGTCTTGGGTAATAATATGGGATGTCTTGTACGGAGAGGCAAATCAGCCTTTATTATTCAGCCCTGGCATCTAATCAGACCCTTTCCGTCTAAGAACAAGCCTAAATCTCTTATCAGCTTATTTTTGTTCCCAGTTCCCTAGCCTAGAAGGTCATATATCTCTCCGTAATAGTTCTTTTGTATTCATTTCTGCCAATATTCCATGGGATCTAACTTCTGAAACCCCACATTCTTATTTAAAAATTCAACAACTAATTTAGTAGTGTTAATAAGTTGTCTTATTAATGAGAATCGGCTGATATCAATTACTTTTGGCTTAGGTACTACAGGATCCAGGATTACTACACCAACCTCAGCAATACTATACTGTTTCTGCTCAGGCCAATCTTTAGTGAGTAACCATTTAGAACCTTTAAACCACAAGTTATCTTTGATCAGTCTCTTTACAGTCGAACCTCTCGAGAGCAGATCAGCTGGGTTTTGTTTAGAGGATACATACATGAATTTAAATTTGGAAGACAGCTCTTTAATAGTTTTCACTCTATTATGGATGAAAGAAATTTTACTGTTTTCCTTCCCTATCCAGTAAAGACAAATCTCACTGTCAGTCTGTATATTGATATCCTCAAACTGAGTATCAAGAGTAGTGGTCAAATACCTGGCCAATTTAGTTCCTGCTTCATGGAAGTCAATTCCATTCGAGGTAGACTTCTTCCTTTAATTGGCGCAACTCTGGCTTTGGACATAATAATCTTACTATTCTCTCCTGTTGCACAATAAGCTACTGCTCCATAGGCCCTTTGAGAAGCATCACAAAATTTGTGTGTGACTTCTCACTACCGCTTATTTCCCTGGGAATACATATCCTTGATGTGGTTTGAAACTCGTTTCTAATCTGTTCCCATTGTTCCACATGTGTCTCACATAATTCCATGTTCCAGTCTATCCTCTCTCGCCAAGCCTCCTGTACTAAACATTTGCCCCTAATAACTATAAGACTGACCAATCCTAATGGGTCAAATAACATGGAGACCTGATTTAACAAGGACCTCTTGGTGAGAATGACATCAGAGAACTTAATTGGTTTCAAACTTATTTCATCAGCTGTTGTATCCCAGTTAAGACCTAGCACATTTTGAATTTTGGGAATGTCAGAATTTGGACACCTCTTTATATTAGGTCCATTTATTATTCTGTTTCAAAGTGTATTATTAACAACAGTTCCTCAAATTGTTCATATATTCATCAACCCTTAAATTAAATGATCACTTATCATTTGTAAGAGGTGGTTGTGTTTTCCTCCATCAGTTCATAGTAGGGATCAGTACAATTGGTGGCAGCATATTGGGATGATTTAAGCCTATGTTCATACATATTTTGTGAACTTTTTCTCAGTTTTAAGGCTTAAAAATTCCCACCAAACCCATGAGTTAACCTAACCATACTGTACTGTACATGCCTGCTGAAGTGCCAGCTACAATTTAAACTTTTGTTGCTCATATGTTTCATCTGTTCCATTATTGTTAGGTTATTGAAGTCACAATTACAAATAAAGCTGAAGAAAGTCTGTTTAGGGGAGCCTAAGATGACCATCGGGATATCAAGGCTGATGCAGAACATGCTTTCATGACGAATGTGATGCAGATTCTAAACCAGCAACAAACCTTAATTGAAACACTGAAAGACGAATTTTTAGAATTAAAAAGTGCATTACAAAACCACGCACCTTCAGCCTCTGATCCTAACCAAACTAAACCTATTCCATTCCTTCCATCAGTTACATCAACTCCTTGTGTTCCACATCGGTCCCTGCATCCATGCCCAAACAATCTGCTGTTAGACATAGTGACATTCCAACAGTAAATTAAACTTGGGATCGAAACCGAAAGTATCTTGGCAGAGCCGTACAGACTAGTTGAATCACGTGTGACATCTCATGAGGAAAGGTTGCAAGTTGCTCAGACTCGAGTTGACAAGCCATTACGTGCCATGATTTATACTATCATTAAGCAGGGAACAGTCTCTATCTGGAGTGATTTCAGGGCAGTACTGAAAGCCAAGTTTTGCGGTATTCCTAATATTATAGACGCTTGGCAAATTATTAAAGAAATCAACTATGATATAGAGGAAAGCTATAAAACCTTTGTGAACAGATTAAATTGTAAAGTGGCAACTCTATAAACCAAACCCCCCAAAGATTCCATCTTTGATGCAGAGAAGTTAACCAAGAGGAAATTTATTCCAGGGATATCCTGAAGTTGCTCAGCCTAAGGTTGAAGATTTGAGGAGACTTGTGCTAATATCTAATAGAGACATCAAACACGTGACTGCGAAGAGAGATACGGCTCTGGTGACCCCATCGAAGTCAGCTGAGACAAAGCCTACATGTACGGATAGGTCTGATAAAATCGAACGAGCATGTAACAACCTAACTCAACAGATGAAAATCTTTAAATCCTCCCCTAAGAAAACATACTGTGGGTACTGTCAAAAACCTAATCGTGCACCAAAAACTTGTCCCCTTTCACATGCAAGGAATGCTTGTTTTGACTGCTTCAGAGTAGGTTGTAGGAAGGGAAGTACTGATTGCCCAGGACGACAGTCTAGACAGTCGAGGTGACTAGGTAAAGCTCAAACAATTCGATGTCCGACGATTTCATTGATTGTGAACCAAAGATGAACTTCCGCATTGGTAGATATGGGGAGTGAAGTAACCCCTGCTTCAAATTTGTAAGTCAACTTGGATTAGAAATGGCCCCAGAATAAGAACCTTCTTCCAGTGACAGAGATATAAAAAACACCACTTCCTGTACTAGGCTCTGTGTACCTAGATATTCTAATTGGTATCACAAAGACTGTACGACACCTAACTTTGGTAGTCCTTGATAACTTTCTTGAGACCGACCTCTTGTTAGGAGTAGATGTGTTGGGCAAAGTTTCTTTAGAATGGGGTCATCAGCAGCAAACATTTAAGTGGGATGAATTTGTTTACCTGGTTAGGCACCTTTACCGTTCATCCTACAAGCAAAGAGAACGTAGGGTGAGATTGACCTGCCCATTTAAGCACCCTTTTGAATATCTTCACCTTCGGGAAGAACTTATCGATAGACGTTTGCAAGCATGTTGTTGACTGTTCAAGTTAGTGAAGAACCCAACACAGTTATGGAAATCTCTCCCCAAACATTTTTGAGTTTAGCTGAATAGTCTCCGTTAAGGGGGAAGTTCATTTGCTTTTTATCAGCCAGAGTCAGGCAGATAATGTACTTAAATCTGTAACCATTATAGGAACTTATGGGATCCTTAGTGAGAATGACATTGAATAATTAGGGCAGTGTTGTCTGGTCGCTAAAGTTTCAAATGGTTTGATCCCTCATACTGACAGTGTTGCTACTACAGCCAGTAGAGAAGAGAAATTTGAGGAGTTGCTTAAAACAAAGAAGTGGGATCATCTGACATTAGAAGAGCAACTGCAACTTAAGACAATGTTAAAACAACACCATGAATTATTTATGGCTGACAAGTCAGAATTAGGAGAAATCAATGGACCTCCAGCCAAGATAGCAGGTAGGCACAAATGCCCAGTCAGAGCTCCAGTGTATCGCTACCCAGAGAAAGCTAAGGAAATAATATTATCAGCAATATGCTTGATGAGATTGTGGATAGTTACATAATAGAGCCATCCACGGAAGCCTGGTTAAACCCAATTGTACTAGTCAGTAAACCTGACGGATCAAAGAGGATGTGCTTGGATTACAGACAAGTGAACACATAATTGGAGGTGGACGTGTACCCGCTTCCCAAACTGGAAGAGATGATACAAAGTGCTGCTGGCCAGAAATATTATGCATCATTAGACCATAAGGACGCCTATTACCAGGTTGTCTTAGATGAAGCCAGTCGGGACTTTAACCACTTTTACAGATGGCATTACACTGTACAGATTTAAGCATTGCCTTTTGGATTGAGATGCAGTCCTATTATATTTTCTAGAGTAATGAGAAAGTTGCTAACCCCATTGCTGAGGGAAAGTTAGGTGAAGAATTATCTAGACGATGTCATTTTGTGGGCCCTTTCTTTTGAAGATTTAGTACAGTGCCAAGATAAGCTATTTCACCATTTACACCAAGCAGGAGTGAAACTCAGCGTCACAAAGTGCCATCTTGGTCAAAGACACATAAAGTTCCTGGGCCACATACTATCTGAGGAAGGATGCATCCCCAATCCAGAAAATGTTGAGGCAGTGCATCATATGAAACCCCCAAAGAATGTAAAGGAGGTGAGAAGATCTTTGGGTATGTGTGAATTTTACAGGAATCATATTCAAAATTTTGCAAGGATCGCACACCTCTTAACACAGTTGTTGCAGGTGATTAAGATATTTTCATGGACTCCAGAATGTCAGAGAGCTTTCGAAGACCTGAATCAAGCTTTAGTCCAGTTGTCTGTACTGGTGAAGATTGATTTGAGTAAACCTTTTGTTTTGCATACTGATGCAAGTGCTACAGATGCTGGTGCAGCCTTAATGCAACAGAAAGATGATGGTAGCCTTAATGCTACTGCATATTTCTCCAAGAAACTCGAACCAGCTGAAACTAGGTACAGTACCACAGACAAACAGGCATTAGCCATTATGCTTTCATGTAGGAAATTTCATTATTTGTGGGGAACTTACTTTACGGTAATGATAGACCACCAGCCCGTAGTTTCCATCTTCCGCAAGAAAACTAAGTCCCCCAGAATGAACAGGTGGATAATCGACATGTGAGACTATACCTTTGATGAAATTACAAGAAATGTCGCTTAAATGTAGTTACAGATCAGTTTAGTAGACCAGTTTGGCCTATAGTTCACAGTCAGCCAGAAACATGGTTTAGCTTGACCAAGGAAGAGTTTAAGGTTGTACAAAGGAAGGAGTCCAGGTGGAATGATCTTATCACTTACCCAGAGGGTGGATCAGTTCCCAAGAAGCATTATCCAAGAGCCACTTTAAATCAATTTGCATTATATGAGAATCTGCTTTATCTCTCTCTCTGCCAAAGAAGGACGATAGTCTTCACTTTGTTTTGGTTGTGCCCAACTGTTTGGTAAAAGCAACCTTAAAATTCGTGCATGATGAACAGTCCGGTCATTTGGGAGTTACCATAAGAAGACTTTTGACATTTTGGAGACTTACTTCCATTGGCCAACTCCTAGAACTGATGCCATGCTATATGTAAGAGAATGTATTGAGTGTCAGGTCCATTAGGGTACCCATGGTTTGCAATAGAAGTGGCAGGAACTACCTCCAGTCACCAAGCCTCTTGAGCATGTTAGTGTAGCTTGACAGACGTGTCAGGGAACAAACCGTTACCGCTATGCTCTCACCATTGTAGATCATTACAGTAGATATGTTAAATTGTATGTATTAAGGACCAAAACCATTGAAGCGGTGTGTTCAAAGTTTAAGGAGTATTTGCGTGACTTTGGAACTCCTACAGTGCTAGTACTTGATAATGGAACTGAGTTTACTTCCCAACAGTTCAAAAATTTTTGAAAACAGTTCTATAGTAAACTTGGCTACACTACACACTGTCACCCACAGGGTAATAGTGTGTATGAATGCATGCATCACACAATGAAAAGTGTGCTAATTTATCTGTGTAAAGGCCAGAATAGGTAGCCGAAATATCTTAGTGAGTGTCAGAGAATTTTAAACCATGCTGTTCACACCACTTTGAAAGACACATCCCATTTTATGTTTTTCTCTCGGATAGCCCCATGACAAATTAGTGCAACTCTTCCAGTGACTGAGGACTCAGAGGAGGAAGAGACACTAAAAGTAGCCCATGCGATAATCCAAAAAACTTCGAAACACCAGTCTAAAAGTACTCTTGACAGAGCAAACAGGAACCGGAAAAATGAAGTTGTGGAAAAGAATTATTTACTGTGGGTGAAAAATTAAAATCCTCTATTAGGTACACGTCGAAAGTTGAACTTAAAGTGGCTTGGACCATTCCGGGTGTTGGAAATCATTACAGATAGTTCGGCATTTAAACTGCTGAATATGTTTGACGATGTGGTGATCTGTCGAGCAGCCGACAAGGTAAAGATATATTATGGAACTGAGGAGTGGCTCTCTAAACCACAGAAACATGTGCAAATGTGGAGTGACGTGAGATGGGACTGTGCATTGGATCCCAGCCAAGAGTGAGGAAACCTCCTTCAAGACTGACTAAGGAACTTTAGTCAGCACAACCATTGGATGTATGATCGTACTGAAAGTATTTGTTAACCGTTCCTTAGTCAGGTGGGGTGTTTTGGCACCCCAAACTTTTTTAAAAGTTCATATTTCCCAGCCGGTAATTTGAATAATTCTCTCCATTACAATACTCTCCTGACTCAGTGAGAGGAGGGAGCATGTGGATTGGTTTAGTCCTGCCTCTGCTGTAGTGGGAGAGAGGGGCATCCCCCCCCCCCGGGTGTCCAGTCACCTCATCAAACTAACCATTTAGATCATATTGTAATACAGATTGGGTCTTATTATTGCATATTGTTTATCATTATAATGATTTTAAAAATCACAAAATGTATTTCCCAATGTGTGTTTACCTGACAAATGAGATGAGTCCATTTGTTATCTTTTTAATGATTTTATAATTTATTATATTTTTTATAAATTAATAAACACCACCTACATGGAATTCAATCTTTTCATTAGTGATTGCAGAGATATCCTGAAGTGGCAGTATGAATATATTTTACTTGTTAGTAACACTACATGTATTTTTGTATTGGGGTGTTGTAACACCCCACCGGACTAACCGTGTTTGAATACCCCACAGGACTAACGAAGGCTTAAGCAAGGTCATTGTCCTAAGGTGTAAAATGGTATTCTTGCATAAGGTAGGGTAACTGTGATAGTAATAGTTTCACAAAATATTTATATGTAATCATTTCTATACTCAGCTGAGTACTTAATTTTTCTCAGGAACCATTGGCTGTAATAAATACTTGGGACCTTAATGTTTTTGTGAAGATGTTGTTTCTTTGACTGGTGCTCTTGTAACTTTGTAGGTAACGATGTGTACCTTGATTTTTAGTGGTAATTGTTTTCAAGTTTATATTTCGGTGATGGCTTATTCACTAGTGATTTTAATAAGTCTGTTTTCTTAATCGATAATCTGTGGGAGACAGGTTACACTTACGGGCTGCCAGACTTTTTCCCGCTAGCTCGTTGGGACGTTGGATGACTTTGAGTAATCCTCATTAAAGGAATTGTGTACTTCCACTAGATAACTTTTTTTTTTTTTGTAACTGGTAGTATGTTAGTGGAGAGTATGAATAGTGAATGAAATTGTATGAAGTTTCCTAGTTGAGACTCAATTCAGTCTTCTGAGCTTGCACTAATTGCCTCTTCTCGCAGTTTACTTTGGGAAAGGATACAGGCACCTTGGGAAAAGCAGGCTATGGCATCCTTGTGATGTATCTCTAAGGGACACTGTGTACTGTGGTATACAAAAAGCCAGGTTAAGGAGGAAATTTTTCATGCACTGGTTGTACTTTATCCCTTCCATTTTATTTTTATTTTTTTGTTAGAACACCCATGTTTTTGTGAGAAAATTTTCCTTTTAGTTAAGTACCGGGTATCTTCTGGCCCAAGGTCATTTTTGGAGTATTTGTCTGAATACCTCACTAATGATTCTCTTCACATTTTCAGTTGTAACATTCCAGTGTCATCACTCAACCAATAAATAAATTTTTGGAAGGTTGGGCAGGTGTACAGGTTAAAAATAATTGCCAATAATATTTTTTTGCACTTTGCACTGTAATATCCCATTTTTTATACACTTTTGTCGTGATGCTATGTATTCTTTACATCGATCCAGTTTTTTTTTTTTTTTTTTTTTTAGTTGAACGATGATATTTGAGGTTGGGTAGTGGATGTTGGAGTGGCCCTGGTGAGAGAGGATAGTGTTTGGAAACCCCCTGTACTGTTGTTTGCAGATGATACTGTGTTGTTGAGTGAAGACGAAGGGGAGCTGCAAGGCTTGGTGGATGAGTTTGAAAGAGTGTGTAAGAAACGGAATCTAAAGATGAATGTAGGGAAGAGTAAAGTGATGGTCTTTGAGAGAGGTGAAGTTAGTGAATGTACAGTGAGGTTGGATGGTGAGGAATTGGAAAATGTGAGTACGTTTAAGTACTTGGGTAGTGTGATGAGTAAGGATGGAGGTTTGGAGGGCGATGTGCTTGAAAAGGTACAGCAGGGCAGAAAGGTTGCTGGTTCTTTGAAAGCAGTGATAAGAAACAGGGAAGTGAGCATGGAAGTGAAAAAGTTACTACATGACTGTATTATGATACCAACTCTAACGTACGGAAGTGAAGCTTGGACATTGTTGGAAGGACACAAGTCAAGAGTGAGAGCAGTGGAAATGAGTTATTTAAGAGGAGCCTGTGGAGTCACGTGGAGAGACAGGCTGACGAATGAGGATATAAAGGAGCGTTGTGGTGTGGATGTGGATGTGATAGGAAGCGTTATGAGGAACACACTGAGGTGGTTTGGCCATGTGGAGAGGATGGAGGGTGAAAGACTGACGAAGAGAGTGTATATGAGTGAGGTGGAGGGGGGAAGAGGGAGGGGGAGGCCGAGGATGAGATGGAGGGATGGGGTGGAGAGGTATATGAGAGAGGGGTGTGTGAGTTGGGAGCAGGGCAGTGAAATGGAGGGGGACAGGGCGACTTGGAGGCGATTTGTTTGTGGCCACCTCAAACGGGATTGAGGCGTCTGGCAATAGATAGATCGAGATAGATAGATGACATTTGAGGCTAATATGTTACAAGTGAGTTCCTGTATATTTTGTGATATTTATTCACATTTCTAAAAGAAAATATCATAGGTAGTTTAATAGTTTTTATTTTTTTTAATCATGAGGGTTCCCAAGGGGAGAGTTGGCACCACTGTAGAGGGGAGACAAGGAGATGCCTGGTTTCTTTCTGTGTTTTGGTTTGTCAGGGGCAAGGCCACGGCCTCCTGCCTGGAGCTTTCCTTCTAACCTCATTATGGCTTAGTGCACCGACTTCTATTCCCCTAAAAGGTATTTTGATTGTACTGTGCCTATGTTAGTAATGTTTGGAATGTGAAATTTGCCTTGGAAATTGTTAGATATGAGAGGAGTACAGAGCAGCTGTGTGTGAGCAGAGGCAGAAACAGCTGCCAGCAGTCTGACATCCCGGGATAAGGCCAGCCAGTCATGTACACCACCGTGATACGAAAAACTACTTTGTAATTATGAAGTAATGTGACGAATTCTTATGTACAGTAGTATCACCTATGGTTAGGGTGGTCAAAAGGCAGCTGCATTATCTAATTGCTTGAAATATTCTAATGAAAAGTTTTATTTTTTCACATAAAAGTATAATAGCTTTATCTAATTACTTTGAAACTACCTGAAAGTTGTACCACTTTCAGGGGAGCAAGTCTTGGTTGAAAAGATTAGGAGAAATACACTGAGGTGGTTTGGACATGTGGAGAGGATGGAGAATGAAAGACTGACTAAGAGGGTGTATGTAGGTGAGGTGGAGGGAGGGAGAGGGAGGGGTAGACCGAGGATGAGGTGGAGGGATGGAGTTGAGAGGTATATGAGGGAGGGGGGGGTGAGTTGGGGGGAGGGGAGTCAAATGGTGGGTGACAGAGTGACTTGGAGGCGTTTTGTCTGCGGCCACCCTTTGCGGGATTAGGGCGTCGGGCTATAGATAGATAGATAGATAGATAGAAGTCTTGGAACAAGTCTTGGAGCAAGTCTAGGAGTGAGGCTTGGTACAAGTCTGATTATAAGTCTGGGAGTGGACTTCAACTAAGTTCTGGCAGAGTATTTTACATCTGATACTGGGTCCAGCATGACCATTGTCTGATTTTCTAAGTATCTTTCAAGTCTCGTCCGGACCTGGAACAAGCCCAGTCTCCCAGTGGTCATCTAGCATATATGGAGAAGCCGTACATAAATAAAGGACCAACATCTACAGTAAGGTGTTTCATCCACCTTCTGTATGACCCTACTCTCCTTCCCAGAAAATACAGTAGAAGATTCTCAGAAGCCAAGAATTGGGATGTCTCATAAATTGAAGGGTCAACAATACCATGTACAGTATATCTTGTATCCTTCATCAAGTCATAGTGTGGACACCCATTTATATTAGGTCCATTTATTATTGTTTCAAAATGTATTACTAATAACAGTTCCTCAGATATTTCATATATTCATAAACTCTTAAATTGACGTCTACTGATTACTTATTATCATTTGTAAGTGGTGGTATTTATTTTCCATCAGCATATAATGGTGATCAGTACATTGGGTCTAAAGTAGCTTATCCTAAAGTTTCTTTATAAACTTTCTTTAGCCTTAAGCATTTGAAAGCTGGCAGGTGACTGGTTGTCCAAGTGCATTCATTATTAATGAAGCATTTTAAATTGTTTTAATTACTGACGAAAGGGCTGCCCAAATTAAGTATTATGTATAGTTATTTGTATGGATAAATTTTAAAACTGTCTAGATGGTCTAGACACTTTTGAAATTTTGAATTCTTCGGTCAAATCAAAACATCTGGGTAAAGTTTTACGAGAACTTTGATTCTCTTCCCTCCCACGTTCAAGGAAAATAATATGTCATTACAGCGATAGTTTGTAAAATGTAACCTAGAAAAACATCCATTATGGAAAAGATAAGACTGGTACTAATAATGATGATTTCAGATATGCATAAGTTTATATACTATGCTTACCAAGTTTAACCCGCCCCGTTCCGACGACGTATGGGTACGTCACCACGATTTGCATTTGCCAGTCCCGGCGACGTACCAGTACGTCGTGCAATTGCAATGTGCATAATTTCGACAATTTTCAAATTTCGCACTTGATTTGCGGTACGTACCCTCGCCTGACCTTCCCCTACCTGCCACCAGGCGGGAACACTCAGCGACCCCGTGCGACCCGCGCTAGCCCGCCACTCGTCCACTCACCTGCTAGCCATGGTCCTGCTCAGACATGGCTAAGAGAGGTCTCTCAGAGAGCGAAATTCAAGTCGCCCTGGACACCTTTACCGGCGACAGTGATTCCCCACTGGATGACGAGGAGATGGACAAGGATTATGTGCAGCCAGAGGAGGAAGAAACCACCAGCAGTGACGAGGAAGTTCTGTCACCAAGGAAGCGGCAGTACGTGACTTACCGTGCTGCTAGAGAGGGGCAGGAGGCAAAGAAGGCACGTGGTATGTCATATCCCTATCCCCAGCGTGCCTTGGAAGCAGAATTCGAGGTCGAGGACGAGGACGAGGACGGAGACATGGGACGTGCTGCCACGTGGTATGGGCGGGAGGTGATTACGCATCGTGGCCCAGAGCGCACACCACGTCGTCTAAGCAGGTATGGGCCTAGCATTCTGTTTGGGGTGGTAGGAAGTGAAGTGGAGGAAGTGGGGAGTGAAATGGACATTCCTGGGATTAGGGAAAGTGAGAGTGAGGTGGGTGAGTCATTGCTCTCCCTACGCAGTGTGAGGCGGCAGAGTGGATCACGTGGGCCAGTGCGGGTGCGTTCCTTATCACGTGGGGTTGTGAGGGAGGGGGAAGGTGGGGAGGAACCACTCCAAAGCACGTCTTATGCTCCCCAATATCCCCTAACACGTGGTGGAGCAAGGTTGCGTGAGAGAGCACGTGGTGTGGTAATGGAGCGGGAAGGTGGGGAGGAACCACTCCCCAGTACGTCTTCTGCTCCCCAGTATTCAACTATTTCATCCCCACAGCCCCCTAATGTTCCTCAAGGCCGTTAGGGTAAGGGAAAGGGAAAGGGTAAAGGCAGAGGGAAGAGGAGTGACAGTGGGGAAGCCCTCCGTACTCCTTCTCCCCAACCTCCCCAACCAGGATCTCCTCCCCACCCAGACGAAGGCGGTGATGGGGACGAGGGATTTGTGTCGTGGGATTGGGAGGATGGGAGTGATTTTTCTCCCCTCATTCACCCCTTCACTGAGCAGGGGCGATCTGGCTGCATTGCACCAGGTATTCACTGTAATTCAAGCAGGTTGAATTTTTTCCACCTGTTTTTCAGTGAGGCCTTCGTAGATCAGATCGTGTTTCAAACAAACCTGTTTGCAAGCGGCCAGCGGCTAGAAAGTGAAAGATTGGGAACAAGGAGTAGGCATTCAATGATTTATGATTACCCTGTCTCCATTCCAGAAATGTTCTTATTTTTTGCCCTTGTCCTTTTGATGGGTATAATAAGAAAAAATAGAATTCCTGCTTACTGGACTACGGACCCTGTTATGTTTACCCCCATATTTGGTCAAGTGATGAGCCGTAATCGGTTTCAACAGATTCTAAGTCGCCTCCATTTTTATGATGCTAATGACCCTTCAAATGCAAACAACACGGACAAAATGAGGCGAATTAGGCTGGTCTTTGATCACCTCAGGCAAACCTTTCGATCCTCATTCTATCCCTATAGAGATCTCGTCATAGACGAGAGTCTCGTGTTGTGGAGAGGCAATATTTCATTCAGACAGTATATACCCAGCAAAAGGCACCGTTTTGGGTTCAAGATCTTTGTTATGTGTGACTGTAGGACTGGATACGTGCAAGACATAGTCTTGTACACCGGTGCACAGACAGACATAATAGAAGATCGAAGTATAGGACTTTCGGGAGCAGTGGTAAAGACGATGATACAAGACTACCTTCATCGTGGTCACGTTCTCTATCTCGACAACTGGTACACTAGCCCTCTTCTCGCTCGTTATCTTCACAGACATGAAACGGGAGTCTGTGGAACCGTAAAGGTGAACCGGCGTCACATGGTCAAGGTAGGGCGGAAACTTGCAAGGAGTGAGGTTGTCTTCTTCAAAGCAAACAACATCCTTGCAACAATGTGGAACCACAACAGAGAAGTAAGCCTCTTGTCCACGGTTCACCGCCCCTTGATGCACCGTACTGATTCTGTTGATTACCATAGCGAGAGCAGGCGTCGTGTTTGGAAACCTGAATGTGTCATGGACTATAATATAAACATGCGCCTCGTGGACCAGTCAGACTCCATGATATCGACGGTAGAGTGTGCCAGGACCACGATGAAGTGGTATAAAAAACTGTTCTTTCACTTGCTAGATATCACTGCTCTGAATTGCCACCACCTTCACGCCATGACCACAGGAGTTCAGGAAACCTTTGAAGGGTTTGTGAGGGAGCTCACACGAGAAATCTTTGCTAAGTATGCTGTTGAAAGGCCCCAACAGCGCCCCCGCACTGCCCATATTACCCACACTCCCCAGAGAATATCCGCCCGCCATTTCCCCACTCCTATCCCGCCCCAGCCCAACGGACCTAGGCCCCAGCGCAGGTGTCACGTGTGCAGTCATTCCCAGGTGAGACTCACGACACAGAGGAAGGACACCCGCTATGAGTGCGTGCAGTGTGACGTGGGTGTGTGTATTCACCCATGTTTTAGTGAATATCACACGTTGCTGCAATTTTAGCATGGTGTGAATGCGAAAGGACGCAGAAATTATGATGTAAATGCGACAGACAGACGCTCTGTGAAAATATCAGTCATGTGGATCGCCAAATATTAGTATAAAGCGCCTACGGGTAGAACATATGTGAAAACATTGGGTGTAAGTATATAAATCTGCCCTAAGTTGAAACTTACATAGAGAGGGTTGTTTGATGCGATATTCTGTCGCTCAGTGCAATAAATACGGCCCCTTATTATATATTTTCTATTATGTGACATTCTTACGGGTATAATATAAGTTCAAATTATTGTATATGATGATGTATTTCCTAAGTCAAATATTCATAGCGTGTCTATAAAGATAAGATTTCCTGACGCTTAGTCGAATGAATAAGGCACGTATTAGTCAAAATAAAAGTCAGCAAGTGATAAAGTGAATAATTAGTATATAAGTGTGTGAGTGAATTAGTATATAAGTGTGTGAGTATTATGTATGACGTAACATTCCTTGCGAGGGTATTTTCAGGCGATATTCTCACGCTCACTTGAATAAATAATGGCAGTAAGTAAGTACAGTGCATTGGAGGGGTGTAAACGTGTGTAATGTAAGTGGAAAAATATAATTGGAGTGAATAAATAAAGTAGATGATGAAACACGAGTGTTTGAGATCGTGGTTGCTACGTGAATAGGCGCTAGCATATCGCTAAATGCCCTCGTAATGAATGAAAATAATTGAAAACCTTCACAGTGGTGGGGGAAAGGTTCTATGTAAATGGGATAATAATTGGAAAGTGATAAAGCAATTTGGTATGTTGAAATACGAGTCATAGCGAGTGCGCTTACTAAGCTGATGTGCGCTAAACTTATGCTGCATGTCATCATAATGAATGAAAACATCTGAAAACACTTACAAACAGTTGTAATTGGTAAATTGTCATTGAAGCAGAAGTATACAAGTAGAAAAAATGATAGGTTGATTCATACCAGAAACTTAGCATATAGCATGATACAACTCGGACCTAACTCGCTATGCTCGCGCGATGGTACAATGCTTATTTTTCCTATATATATATGTGTGTCTGAAATCCATTATATTGTTACTGTTATTGTTTATTTGTACAAATTCAATAAATGTAGAGGTGTTGTGTGTTGTTTGTCCCATTATTCCTTACCATAGAAAACGTTAACGCATATCCAGCCCATTACAGAATACGATACCTGCGGGGGGAAACCGCACCTGTATAGACCACTTATAGACCGCAGAGACCACTTTCTTCAAGATTTTCCTTAGTTTCTCGACCTAAGCGGAAGTTTCATAGGAAAAATTTTTTTTCCAAAAAGGCTCGGGACTGGGGGATGTCATAGGTGCGGAAAGGCTCGGGACGTGACGGGTTAAAGTACTGAAGCTATAAATTAGACAGCAATAAGTAATAATAGTAGGATCAACAACAATAAAGTTATATTACGACACTGATGAGGGCGGCAAAATAGGTTAGCAAATTGTTGTAATTTGTTGCAGTTACCCGTCCACTTGTTTTCTCTGTACCCCGGAGAAGAGTATAGCGTGACGTCACGAAGATGGGTGGAGATGGCAAAATGATCAGTCCTGTTCTCACTGGAGCCTGCTCCCAAGTATCGTTGACAAGAACTTATGGTTAGCAGCCACAATGTTGCATTTGCTCGACTTTGGCTGGGATATTGCCCTGTCTAGCAAGTCTCTGAGGCAGGGGAAATGCCTCATTTCTCCTCCTGAAAACTGTTTTTTTTTTTTTTTTTATGTGTCCGACTCTGGGCATAGGCTTCACAGCCTGCTATCAAGGCCCAGCAGTCCTCCTACATACCATACACCTCTACATGTCACCACTTCGGCGCTAACACCCACCGTCCATATTGAATACATGCTAGGGCTGTCTCATACAGGACTGGTGTATTAGTATTAGCGGGGGTATTTTTACGACATGTCGGCGGGTCTTTTGGTAGATCAGTAAAGCCTGCTTTAATAAAATTCAAATCCTTAAACTGTTCCCTGCCCCAGCCGGGATTCGAACCTGGGTCCGTCAGGACTACAGGCCACCTCTCTACCGACTGAGCCACCGCTTCCCCCAAATGTGACCGTTCAAACGCCAACAGCCTTCAGCATTACTGCCTGGAGTGTCCCTCAGTCAGGGATTTACTGCCTCTTGGACTTAATAAATTAATTAAGCATCAACAACAATAATGCTGTAGATGAAAAAGTCAAGGTCAATGGAGAACATCAACTTTAAAGTTTTTATCAGATTAGGATCGATTTTTTTTTTTTTTTTTTTTAAATGTTCAAGGGTTAGGCTTGAATAAAGGGAATCAGATATGAAAACAGTCAGATATAAATCGAAATAGCAGTGAAAGATTTAAAGCCAAGGTCACAAGTCAAGCTGAAGTCAAGTAGTTTTACCTGCATGGAAAACAAACTTAAAGGTTTCACCAGAAAAAGAAAAAAAAAATCAGACTTGAAAACTGTCAGAGGACGAGATCACATGGCAAGGTCAAATTCTGACCCATGGATCTGTGTGTTAACCAGGTAATTGAAAAGGTTTAGCAATGACTTGGATGAAACATGGTGAATGGGCTGAAGATGGCCCACAAGGATGGCCTTTTCCTTTTAGGCGGGAAAATGGTAGAAGTTCATGGTCCCATGGCAAGGCTAACGTAAGCAGGTTTTATTCGATGTCAACTAATCTTTGTGAAAGACCAGGATAAAACAAGGATAGATTCGATTTTTAGAGTAATTAATCAAAAGTCATGGCCACAGAGGTAGGTCAAAAGCCAGTCACAGGGAAATTTAGCTCAGACAATTTAATCTCATCTGAACCGAAGTCGATGGGGCGGTTGTGGGTTAGGAAAGAGTGAAGTGATAAGACTTTGAGAGTAATCTATCGAAAGTCAAGATCACAGGGCAAAGTCAGACATGCAGCCCTGTTACCAGTTGGTGGGTGGAGATGTTCTTTTTCTTCGTACTATAACACTATTTTTAGAATGGTCTTGATCATACTTTACCATAATTTTCACTTACTTTCAGTCATTCATATTAACCTTGAATATGGTTGCATGTGATGTAGAGCCATCAGAGAGAAGGATGGCGTAGCACTTGTCTTGCCACCACGTCGAAATTACTGAACCAACCATCTGCGCCGAGTCTGCCATCACATTCTCCGAATCTGTGAGCAAAGTCACACAGATATCCTGTTTCAACGCGTTTATGGCTGACTATAATTATTTCTTTTCAGCAGGAATACAATAATATAACTGTTCTACCTACAAGAGGAATAACAATAAATCATTAATATCTTGACTCTGGTGAGTATTGGATGGTTATCAACTCTGGAAGAGATCAGTACTGGATAACAGAAAACAATTTCTTACCCCTTATTAACGAGAACTCGTCTAATCTGAAAAATTAAATTCATCTAGAGATATCGCTAGTAATATTTATAAGTGACTTCCATTACTGACAGATTAATCTGATGTAATAAAGAGTTTCAGTTTACAAGAAAAATATTGGTTTAAGGAAAGCTCGAAGGCATTTGTGTGTATGTATGTGAATGTGTGTGTGTGTGTGTGTGTGTGTGTGTGTGTGTGAGAGAGAGAGAGAGAGAGAGTTTGTGTGTTGGGGACAGGAGGACGTGTACCGCAATGAAATACCTGTGGAAGGCCAAAGAGTTGAGGCTTCAGCACCAGGGCCAGACACCACCACCACAACTAACAGGAGGGTTCGCGTGGACATCTTTGTTATCATCATATCATGACTGCTGTCTGTAAAAGAGCTCCAGAATTTAATTTATAATGATGAAATAATCTCTGGATTAAGTTGCTAGGGAAGGAAAATGTTGAATACATCAGGGAAATATTGACTAACAAACAAAGAGCGTCCAGACAGTGCAAGACCCGCGCCCATCAACTCGTCTAAATGCTGAATATTTTTACTTTACCCCGTTTTCATGATTCTGAAATAATTTTAAAATCAAATTATTTCATTACTGCCTAACCCCCTACTCGTACAACAGCTTTGGTTCAGACCAGTTCGAAGATGTTTGAGTTGACTTTGCCTGGTGATCTTGCCATTTGACCTTTCCGTTTGATCTTAGTCTTCGATTGAATGTATTTGAAATCGAATCTCATTATCCTTGTTTTAACCAGAATTCTTCCACAAGTTTAGTCTACACTGGATAAAGGCTATACTTTTTTACATGATCTTGCTGTAACCTTTACTCTTGAGTGATTTTTTACACACACACACACACACACACACACACACACACACACACACACAAAGAATGAAATCGACTTCATTATTGTAGATAAGAATAACACGATCACAAATGTCACAGTGATCAAAGTTAATATAAGAAGTGGGTTGCACAGCCAGATTCAATTTCGGAAGTGGAAGAAAGAAGATGATTAAAGAATAACAGATATGCCCAATAAAAGCAAACGAAAACAAAGCAACCTTTCAGTTGGAAACACCGAACAGTTTTCAGGCTCTATGTAATGCTGAATGTGACATTAATGAGTTGAAAGACAGTCTAACAAAGGTGCTAAGAGAATCAGTGGAGGTAATAGGGAAACCTAATAAAACAAAAGCCAACAATTATTCGAAAAAGACACTCGAGCTCATGAAAACAAAGCAAAGAAACGAAAGTAAAAACAAAGGTGAAGTAGAACGAGCGGAACTAAATAAGCTTGTCAACAAGAGACTAAGAGAAGAAGAAAAGAAAGAGAAACATGGATAACATCAAAGAAAACATTACAAAGGAAAAAGTCTGAAAATTATCCGAAGTAAAATGGCGCTAGGAAAGCAACAAATTATATTAGTGAAAGACACAAACAGTGATGTCATTAAATGCAGAGCTATGATGGCGAACAGAGTTGAAAAATTTTACAAAGAACTGTATGCATCGAAGACATTAGTACGAATAGCTTACTTTTCATTTGGCACAAGTGAAATGCCGGAGGTAACACCAGAAGTAAACACTTCTCTTAAAAATATGAAAAGAGGGAAAGCACCGGGAGAAGATGGAATAGTAGCTAACTTACTGTTCGATGCAGGAGTGGAAGTACAAAACAGGCTTGCTCACTTATTTATTTGATGTATAAAAAAAGAAGAAAATTTTCAAAACACGGTGTAATGCAATAGCTATTTTGCTTCACACACACACACACACACACACACACACACACACACACACACACACACACACACACACACACACACAAAAGGCGACTTAAAACATCTTAGTAACTATCGACCTATTAGCTTATTATCAGTCATTTACGAACTCTTCCCTAGAGTACTTACGAACAGAATAACATGAAATTTGTATGAAACCAACCTCGTGAACAGGCAGGATTCTGAAGCGGGTATTCGACTACTGATCATCAATACACAATGAATCAGATAACTGAGAAGACGATATAATATAGTAAACCATTGTGTTTAGATTTTGTTGATTACGAAAAGGCTTATGACTCAGTGGAGCACATAGTAATTATAAATGCATTGCAAGAACATGAAGTAAATGAGAACATTCTAAAACGGCTCGAAAACATTTATAAAGCGGGAACTGCTATAGTGAAATTACATAAAAACTCAGAAAAAAAAAATGGATTGAGAAGGGCGTGCGTCAGGAAGATATAATTTCCCCCAAATTATTTACAGCATGCTTAGAAATTGTTTTCAGGAAGCTAGACTGGGAGAACAAAAGAGTAAACATAGATGGAGGTAAGGAAAGCCATATAAATTTTGCAGAAGACGTTGTCCTAATCTCAAAAACAGCGGAGACATTGCAAGAAATGCTTATAACCTGAATAGAGAAAATCTCAAAGTAGGGCTAAAGATGAACAGGAGTAAAACTAATGTTTAATCCACAAACACCAAAAAGCATAATTAGAATCAGCGAATAAATTGTTGACGAAGTCGAGGAGTACAATTATTTACGACAAATACTAATATCAACAAAAGACAGTGATAGCGAAATAAAAAAGACGCATTACAATTGGATGGAAAGTTATTGGCAAACATAGAGACATTATGAAAAATAGCTTGCCAATGTGTATGAAACGAAAAGTATATAACGAATGTATAATTCCAGCAATGACGTTCGGTTGTGAGACCTGGAAGCTAACAAAATCGATGGAAAATAAACTAATCCGTTCCCAGACAGCAGTGGAAATGTCATTGTTGGGAATATCTTTAAAGACAGGAAAGATAAACGTAGGTGAGAGAGCAGAATAAAGTCAGAGATATTATAGAACATATAAAAGAAAAGAAACGGAGGTGGGCAGGCCATGTAGCCAGAATAAGGGATTATCGATGGAACAACAGGCTGACTGACCGGACACCAATGGGATTATCAGCATAAAAAAAAAAAAAAAAAAAAAAAAAAGGCCAGATAGGAGGTGGAGAGATGAGATAGAGCATTTTGCAGGGAAAACGTGGCAGAGACTGGCACAGTCAAGGAATTCATGGAGAAGGATGGGGGAGACCATTGTTCAGCAGTGGACTTGTACTGGCTGATGGTAATGATGATCTCTCTCTGTCTCTGTATATACATGTACAGTATATACATGTATACTGCATATGCGCCTGGTGGAGTCCTTCCTGTTGTCCTCAAGAATTGTACATTTGTGCTTCCACTCTGCCTGGGTAAACTCTTTCTCCTTTGTCTATCAACTTGTACCTCACCTTGCTGGATGTTTGCCCTCATTTAGCCATTCCCAGGAAAGGGTGACCATTCCCAACCCTGTAACTATCGTCCAATTCCTTTAACATCCTGTGTTTCAAAAGTTTTCTAGTCAATTCTTAGTAGAAAATTTTTAAAACGTCTTTCGTATCACAAGCTTCTTTCAGATTGTCAGTATGGGTTCCGTCAGGGACGCTCCACTGGCGGTTTCTCACCTATCTTTCAGACTCCTGGTCATCCTCCTTTCGGGACTTTGGCGAAAGCCTTGCCATTGCACTTGACATCTCAAAGGCTTTCCATTTAGTCTTGCATAAATCTTTAACTTCCAAACTGCCCTTTTACGGTTTCAATCCTTCCATCTGTGCCTTCATCTATAGCTTCCTTTCTGGTCGTTCTATAACAGCTGTTGTAGACGGTAGTCGTTCTTCTCCTAGATCTATCAACAGTGATGTTACTCAGGGCTCTGACCTATCACCAACTCCCTTCCATTTATTCATCAATGACGTTCTAAGCTGTACATCTAACCCTATCCACTCATACGCTGATGGCTCCATCATTCTCCTTTCCATTCGGTTCCTGCAACATCCATCTCAGCAGTTACTTCAACAAACAAGGGATGAGGCTATGGCACACCTAATGTCTGACTTGGCTCGTATCTCTGGCGGGTAAAAATAATCTTATTTTTAATGCATCTAAGACTCACTTCTTACACCTATCAACCCGTCAAAATCTTCCACAGGTATACCCACTAATGTTTAATAATATTCAGCTTAATCCTGCATCATCCTTGAACATGCTTGGGGTTTCATTTACTCGGGACTTATCTTGGAAAGATCATATTACATCTCTTGTAAAATCTACTTCCAAGAGATTGGGTGTGCTAAGCAGACTCCATTCTTTATTTACCCTGCACAATTGTTGATTCTATACAGGGGTTTTATCCGCCCCTGTGTGTAGTACAACTCTCATGTGTGGGGAGGCTCCCCACATGCAGCTCTTCTCAGTAGGGTGGAGTCAAAGGCTTTCCGTCTCATTAACTCTCCTCCTCTTACTGACTCTCTTCTACCTCTGTCTCTTCGCCGCACTGTTGCATCTGTATCTCTTTTCTACCGCTACTTTAATGGTCACTGCTCCTCTGAACTGTCTGCATGCATTCCTCCACCTCTACGGCGGGCGCGTAGCATCCGTCTAGCAGCAAACTCTCATCCCTTTGTTGTCCAACTCTCTAATGCAAGAGTTAACCGTTACTCCCAGTCCTTCATTTATGCAACAGGTCAACTCTGGAACTGTCTCCCTCTGTCTGTATTTCCTGCTGCCTATGATCTCCAGTCTTTCAAACGCAGTGTGTCCAGGCATCTCGAAATGAATGGATCTTGAATTTGACTCTCTCTTGTATTATGATTTTTCTCATGGAGGGAACTGTTATTGC
The DNA here is from genome assembly GCF_032717465.1 of Coenobita brevimanus. Taxonomy (NCBI): domain Eukaryota; kingdom Metazoa; phylum Arthropoda; class Malacostraca; order Decapoda; family Coenobitidae; genus Coenobita; species Coenobita brevimanus. The sequence goes on from NC_137003.1 coordinate 27,833,973, forward strand.
GGGTTCATGGCCTTTGGTTCCTTCTTCCTCGCATAATATATATATATATATATATATATATATATATATATATATATATATATATATATATATATATATATATATATATATATATCTGTATCTGTGTGTGTGTGTGTGTGTGTGTGTGTGTGTGTGTATGCCAACGATCTCGATGATCCGTAAGTCATCCATGAAGTTTGTTCCCAATCAGAAAAATAAAAAGATTTAGTTATTTTTTCCACATACAGACAAGAAATTTAAATTTCTCCTTACCCTGTCACCTTGACCTTAATTGATAATTCTCCAAACCAAAACTCTTTTTTTATAGTCTGGGGGTCGGGTTACATCCAAACTGTTTGAACTACCCTTCCTGTGGCCTTGACTTTTGACCTTTCTCTGTGACCGTCACTAATTGTTCTCTTAATCGGTCTTTTCAGTTTTGCCTTATCAATAATCCATCCATAAAGTTTGGTCTAAATTGTATGAACACCGTTGAAGTTGATTTTGCCCTATGGCCTTCACCATTGGCCTAATTTTATCAAAGAGGAATAGGTTACTGCTTGCCTAACCCCGTAGCACGGTACCAAGTTTGACTAATAATGGATCAAAACTGTGTGATTTGTTTTATTAACGCAGACACGCATATGAGTCTGACTTTGACCTTTACCTCTGACCTTGACCTTTGATTTACCTCAAAACTGAATTACTATACTCATGTGTTACCTTAATTTTTCTTCAACGTTTTGTCTAAGATGGATAAAAATTGGTCTAGTTGATTTTATAGGTTCACATTTCACCTACTCCTTTGACCTTGACCTGACCTATTGTTAAAATAAAAAAAAATTTAAAGTTTCTCATTCCCTATAAGTCAACACTTCCACCAAATTCAATTAAAATCGTGTAAAAATTAAATTATTTTGTTGAAACACACACACACACACACACACACACACACACACACACACACACACACACACACACACACACACATACATACACACACACACACACACACACACACACACACACACACAGATGAAAATGGAACATCCACAGAGCTGGTGAAATTAATTGCCATTGAATGTAATGATATACCAAGATTTACAGGAAAAATAAATACAGTTATATCCCAGTCCTGATTGCCAAACGTAAATTAAAAATTCGGTCACTAAAGAAAAGCATACAAATACCTATTCTGACAAGAAAAAAAAGAAGTGTCAGTATCACATATTTTAAACTACAGTGGGTATGCATGAAAACTGTTAAAAAAAAAAAAAAAAAGGCATAAATTTCGTTTAGTGGTAGGACAAGTCTCCCCCCCCCCTCAATTTTTATTGTTAATATATAAGGAGTATAAAAATGTAAATGATTCCATAAGTTATTTATTATGCTTCAAAGCTATCTCGTTCTTGAAACACAGCAGTTTTAATAATACCAAATAAATTTCTTTGCAATGTTTTCACCCAAGCAAAGAATGCAAACACGCCTAACCCACTGCCAGTCTTCTCTGGACTGGTAATTAATCAAGTGACAGAACAAAATGTATTACAATATTTTTTTTTTTATCCAAGGAAAAAGGAATCAAAGTGTACAAGCCCACAAATTCTTCCTCAAAAATACCATATATATATATATAGATCGATAGATAGATAGATAGATAGATATAGATAAATATTTATGAATTAATATATAAATTTAATAAAACAAGATGACGGTGAACTATATTCAGTATCCCTTCATTTCAGGATGCCTGGACTCACTGGGTCTAAAAGACTGGAGGTCATACTCATAGGCAGTAAGAAATACAGACAGAGGACGACAGTTCCATAGTTGACATGTTGGATACATGAAAGATGGGAGTAACGGCTAACTCTTGCATTAGAAAGTTCGACAGAAAATAGTCGATAGTTTACTGCTGAGCAAATGCTACGCACTCGCCGTAGTAGTGAAGAAATGCATGTATAGAATAATTCAGAGGAACAGTGACCATTGAAGTAGAGATAGAAACGCGATAAAGATGCAACAGCGCGTGGAAGAGATAGAGGCCGAAGGGAGCCAGAAAGACGAGAGTTAATAAGACGAAAAGCCTCTGACTCCACCTTGATGAGAAGACCTGTATTTGGGGAGCTTCCCCTAACACGAGAGTTGTACTCTAGACAGGGGCAAATAAAACCCGTGTATAAAGTAGTAGACAGCTGTGGAAGGGTAAATAATACACTGAGTCGGATTAGCACACTACTAAATAGATTCATTCATTTCCATTGTCACCTCCAGTGCTCTGAGAGTTCCATGATTACTGTGTAAGTAACACTTTCATGTAACATTAAATAACAGTAAATTATCTAGTCTGTGGAAAATCGCTTATATAAACCACTCAGTTAGACTTTCCAAACATTCATGTAATTACAGCCTGATTAGCTTAACATCAGTACTAAGCAAATTACTGGAGAAAATAGGGTTTAAATTACTTTATTCCAAAATTAGTAAGACATTGTAATATATACCCTAAGAGGGTACCTTGACAACAAAGGTGGGAATAGCGCCGCTATTAGTAGCAGCGCTATGTAGCGCCGCTACTATTTTAATTGCGATGGTGGTAACGCCATTACTTTTTTTAACTAGTAGCGGAACTGACAGCGCCTCTACTTTTCGGCTGCACTCACGCGTTACCGCGCTCCTCGCTACTCACGCGACGAATACAGGTCAGGAGTCGGTGAGTACATACAGATATGCCGACGGTTTGGTTGTACTTATTAATGACGAAAAATAATACTTTCGTCATTTCTGTCAATTAGTGATGTTTGTTCTGCATAACATATTAATTATTATTTATTAGTAATGTGCAATAATTAGACAGGAATTTGCTCGTTAATTATCGATCATTTAAATTAAGTAAAGATAAATAAGGATGTTAGCTAGATGTAGGCAACACACACACCCACACGCACACAGACACGCACACACACACACACACACACACACACATACCTCAAACTAATCACGTCTCTAACTTCCGCTCTCTCCCTCTCTCTCTTTCAGACTAATTCTTATTCATTACGTTATTATTTCGTAACAGTATGTTACTTTCAGTTTAAAGTAATGGGAAAAGAAAACATGTCTATTGTATACATGGCCTTTAAAAGAAAGCCCCAGTTCATTTTTACTTTCTTTTTCGTACATATCTTAAATAGGTATCATTGAAAATATAATTAATCTATATAATATTTATCAATGGTAGGCCACATTTTTTTGCCTTTTATTTACATATGTTACTTTCAGTAGGTATACTAGGTAACAGTGTAAAAGAACATTTGTTACATTATACAGTACTTAGCTTTTTCGTGTATCTTCGGCTATAAGCTTCATTAAAGTGACACCGACATGTATATGATTGTTTTTTTCCAATATAAGTATATACTGACATTACTGGTACACAATATAACCACTCAGACTGACAAAAATATTATCGAAAACAGTATGTAGTGTATTGCTATATCACAGATTTTTGTTAACGTTTCCTTCGTCTACCTTTTTCTTATCCAAAGTAGCGGGAGCGGGAGCGCCGTTTGGTATCAAGTAGCGAAACCAGTAACGCCTCTACATTTCGAGCCAGTAACGGGAATGGGAGCGCCGCTACTTTTTATTAGTAGCGTTCCCAGCATTGCTTGACAACAGATATGGCTAGATTTTTACATTATTACATGCCATATATATAACCTTCACTTTAGCTTGCATTTTTTTTTTTTTCAGGCAAAAAATAACATAAATACAAATTCATTGGTGTCAAAGTGACCCCAACCTTGGTTAACATCGGATAAAACCAGAGATATTTTGCTAACACGCCCACAGATGGGTCAAACTTAGACCCTTGTCTTGCGACCTTGACCATTGATTATTCTGAAATTTCAGTCTCTTCGTCCTTGGCTTGCCTTAAACACTTCCACAAAGGTTGATCTAAAAAGGAATATAATTGTTTTTGATGACTTTGCACTACGACCTAAATCATTGTAATATTTTTCATGAAAAACAGTACTTTTACATCTAGGATTACCATTAACACTTCTTTCAAATATGGTTAAACCAGATGTTTACTTCTAGTCTGACCTTCAGCTACCTCACGAAGTTTGGTTAAAACTAGGTGAAAGCTTTTTAGGTGATAAATTCGAGAAATTGGCACTGTATATGTACGTATTTAACACTATATATATATATATATATATATATATATATATATATATATATATATATATATATATATATCCTTCCATCTATATAATGGGAGCAGGGGGGTGGTTGCTTTCTCAGGCAGAGGAACTCCTTGAGAGTGAAATGGCTGGGAAGCATGCTGGCACGTGACTGGCTACAGCATAGCTGGGTCTTTCGGGTGTGGGCAATCAGGCAAGTTAGCTGCCTACTGCGACTGCAACACAATGGCGAGGTGTTCAGGAAGTTAGCCAAAGAAACCTTGATGGACTCTGAAAGAACAGTAATGGCCCCCAGTCCCGTGCAGCCCTTAAATGGGCAGGGGGTGCTAAGAATCTCACGGTTGCCCCAATTACAATCTAATTCCTTTGTCAATGCAAAAAATACAATTAAAATTGGTGACTGGAATGTGAGAACGCTAAATCATGACGGTAAAATCGATGAGTTAATGAAGGTTTTTCAAAATTACGGACTTGATATTTGTGCTCTGACAGAAACTAGATTAACTGGAGTCAATAAGTTGGATTTGGAGGATGGTATACGTTTATTGATATCTGGTCGACAGGACGGAATGCATTATCAGGGAGTAGGATTGTTGCTGGGTTGTAAGGCAAATAAGGCTTTATGTGAGTGGGATCCTATAGATGAGCGATTGTTATACGCACGGTTTAAATCAAATCATGGCAACATCAGTCTGTTTGTGTGTTATGCACCTACTAATGATGCACTCGATGAAAGGAAAGACACATTTTATGAAAAGTTGCAAGAAGGAGTAGGAAGGGTACCTAGACATGATGTTTTGATCTGCGTTGGAGACTTTAATGCAGTAATGGGCTGTTCAAATGAGGGATTTGAGGCATGTATGGGTAAGATGGGAGTTGGTAGTAGGATGAGTGAAAACGGAGTGAGGTTTGGAAGCTTCTGTCTAGCAAATGACTTAGTCATCGGGGGCACACTCTTTCAGCATTGCAATATACACAAGACAACTTGGGTGTCGCCGTGTGGAAAATATAAAAATCAGATTGATCACATCGCTATCAGTAGGAGGCATAGAAGTTCTCTGCTAGATGTTCATGTTAAACGGGGAGCGGATATTGGTAGTGACCATCAACTCAGCATTGCAAAAATAAGGTTTAAACTTAAAAATCAGAAGAAGGAAAAATCTGGTGTTGGTAGATACGATATTGTTAAGCTTAGAAGGGAAGGAGAAGAAAAGGAGGAATTCAGATTAGAATGCAGAAATAGGTTTTTGGTGTTGGAAACGTTGGAAGAGGGGGAGAGAAGTGTAGATGAGATGTGGGACGATGTGAACAAAGTTTTGCATGAGACTGCTGAATGTACGATTGGAAGGAAACATAGATTCAGGAGAAAGAAATGGATATCAGAGGAAACGTGGGATATGATAAAAAGAGAGGTGAGGCTAAATTGAGGAGTGAGATGCAATGCGTTGATGAACGAGAGATTGAATTAGCAAGAGCTGCGTACTGGAGTTTGAATTCAGAAGTAAGAAGGTTAGCTAGGAGAGATAAAAGAAGATGTGTGGATGAAAAGGTTGCAGAGACTGAAATCTTAATAAACAAAAATGATGGACAGAGTCAAAGAATAGCATATGAATCGATTAGAGAACTGAGTGGTAATGCAGGTAAACGCAAGGAAATACCAGTTAGAGACAGGGAAGGAAATTTATTGACCAAAGATGGAGATATTAAAAATAGATGGAAAGAGCATTTTGAGACAGTTCTTAATAGACCAATACCACCAGAAGAGGATATACCGTCTGCTCAGGAAGATTTAAATATAGAAACAGGAGAGTTGAGGCTTGCAGAAGTGGAGAAAGCAGTAAAACAGTTAAAGAATAATAAGGCACCAGGGGAGGATGGTTTATTTCCGGAAATGTTTAAAGTGGAGGGGGATAGATTAATAATGATCTTGACCAAGCTATTCAATAAGATATGGGTGACGGGGTTACTACCATCAGTTTGGAAGAATGGTGTAATTGTTAAAGTTCCGAAGAAGGGAGACCTGAGTGAATGTGGTAATTGGAGGGAATCTCTTTGTCACCGATAGCTTTGAAAGTTTTCAGTAGAGTGTTGTTAAATAGGTTGGAGCCGGTGGTTGAGGGTATTCTGAGGGATGAACAGGCTGGTTTTAGAAAGGGACGTGGTTGCAATGATCAGATCTTTATAGTTAGGCATTTGATGCAGCAAGTTAATGAAATGAGAGTACCGTTAAGTCTTTGTTTTGTTGATTTTGAAAAGGCTTTTGATAGTGTTTCGAGAGAGACTATGGGGAAGATCATGAGACATTATGGAATACCAGAGGAGTTTGTGAGGGTCATTATGAACATGCATGAGGACACATTTTGTAAAGTGATGGTTGATGGTTGTCTGAGTGATTCGTTTGAAGTCAAGTCCGGAGTAATTCAAGGTGGTGTTCTATCGCCTTTACTATTTATATTGGTCATTGATTACATTATGAAACGCGTTGGAACAGAAACCGGTGCAGGTATACTTTGGGGAGAGAACAGGAAACTTTTGGATTTAGATTATGCAGATGATATAGTTTTGATTTGTGATGGGCCAGAAGAGATGCAGAGAGTGTTGGACTGTTTGGTGAGTGAAGGTCGCAAGGTGGGTTTGGTTATTAATTGTGGAAAAACTGAAATAATCAATATGAATATGGAAAATGCGCAGGAATGTGTAATTGGAGGTATGGTTGTAAAGCAAGTTGATAGGTTTAAATATTTAGGTACTTATTTAGCCAAGGATGGTTCTTTGAACTTTGAATTCGAGGAAAGGTTAAAGAAGGCTAATCAGGCAATGGGAATGCTTAAAAATATTTGGAATAATAACAATTTTTCTGTGCATACAAAAATCAAACTTTATAAGGTAATGGTTAGGAGTATCTTAATTTATGGACACGAGTCTTGGTACAGCACAGTGACTATGGAAAATAAATTCTTGGTGTTTGAAAATAAAGCACTAAGAAGAATATTAGGAGTTAAGTGGTGGGAAAGGATACCAAATAGTAGAATTAGAGAAATAACGGGAGTGCAGCCGATCGATGAATATGTTAGATTCTCACGATGGAAGTGGCTAGGACATGTGTATAGGAGACAGGGAATAGTACGAGGTACACCAGGGTGGGTGGCACTTGGTAGGAGAGGTAGAGGAAGGCCAAAAGAGACGTGGGTGAGGACAATGAGACGGGAAGCTGGAGATGAGTGTTGGGGAGATCTTGAGGAGTTAGCACAAGATAGGATGTGGTGGTGTGAGTTCATCGAGGCCCTATGCATCCCCGAGGGTGCCACAGGAAATGATTGATTGTATGTATGTATGTGTATCTATATCTATCTATCTATACCTCATCTCATCGGCCGTTTGAGTGTCCACTGCAGGACCAGCCTATCCCGGCAGAACTGGGACAATACAGCCAATGTATCTCTACCAAGTTGCTTAGGCTATCTGGTAGAGATTGTATGTAGGGTGAGAAGTGCTTATAATTGTGACTGTATTGTTGTAGTGGCTTTGGATGTGTGTGAAGTCTGTGAACCAAGTGTAATTGGCCCGTGCAAGCCAACTGGGTGCAAGCATACTTTTTAGTATATGATACTGGTTCAACCACAGCACCACTTGTGTCCGCCAAAGCAGCACGTGGCCAGAAGAACGTTCCTAAAGTTTATTACCCTGGCGGGGAGCAAACGCTCGTTCTTCAGTGTACAAAAGCGCACACTTTACCACTGTACCACAGAGACTCCATCTATCTATATCTGTCTATCTATCTATCTATCTGTCTGTCTGTCTACCTATCTGTCAATCTATCAATCTATCTATCTAAAAAAAAAATGATAATAATTTGGTTTTACGCCTGGTATCCCCGAAGGGCTAAGGCGTTGCCTCTGGATAGAGGACTTTTGGACTGGAGCGTGTAGCATTCTATGACCGGATGCCCTTCCTGATGTCTACCAATGGCCCTTGGGTTGTTCTGGTGTCAAGATCTTTTTCCATATGAAGTTGTAGTATCACACATTTTACATAATAATTTTTAAAACTGTTTAGTCATAATTAACAGTGTGTAATGAAGTGTGAATGATGAACAACCAAATATCATTTCGCTGTTAGCTGTGGTATAGAAGAAGGTGGATGGCAGACCACAAGGGCCACCCTGTTTCAATTATAAAATGAAGGTTAGGAGAAGTGAAAAGATATCTGAATAGTGCGTAAGTGTAAAGTCCTGGGGAACCATTATTATGTTGGTATATGTGAATGTACTTAATACCATTTAATAGAGGTGTATAATGTGCTAGTAGAGTTGTCATTTATCTCTACTTTTTGCATAAGCCCAGGGTATATGTAATGCTCGGCACCTCACTTTTTAGCTGACCTCAGCACCGCGCCCTAGTCGGCTCGGTGAGTGTACAGCATCAGAGGCCGTTTTACAGTTTTAAAGGGAGGTTGTGTCGCTCTTACATATCTCTCGGGTCGCAGTTATATTATTCTGTGCCCAATAAAGAGAGATTTAACCTGCTCATTTCTGTCACCTTACGCTACCACTTAATAACAGACCAGCTTCCACCTTCTCATGGCAGAGGACCTTTGGTGGGAAGTGTCAGGCAGTGACGGCGAGTAGCTGACGTGTACTACAGACAGCGTCGTCGATCCAACACGGTGGTCTAGTTATACTATACAGCAGAACACTTAATATGTAGTCAACTGCTACTCCATATGGCTACATTAAATTGGTGGCCAGCAGTGCGACGATACATTTTATTGGTGCTAGCGGTGGCATGATATTTAGTGCTAGCCGTGTACCGATACATTAAATTGGTGTTCAGTGCTGGGATACGATACGTCTATTCTATCTATCTGTTGCCAGACGCCTCAATCCCGTTTGGGGTGGCCACAAACAAATCGCCTCCAAGTCGCCCTGTCTCCCGCCATTTCACTCCCCTGCTCCCAACTCACACCCCCCTCTCTTATATACCTCTCCACCCCATCTCTCCATCTCATCCTCGGCCTCCCCCTCCCTCTTTCCCCGACCACCTCACTCACATACACTCTCTTCGTCAGTCTTTGACCCTCCATCCTCTCCACATGGCCAAACCACCTCAGTGTGTTCCTCATAACGCTTCCTATCACATCCACATCAACACCACAACGCTCCTTTATATCCTCATTCGTCAGCCTGTCTCTCCATGTGACTCCACAGGCTCCTCTTAAATAACTCATTTCCACGGCTCTCACTCTTGACTTGTGTCTTTCCAACAACGTCCAAGCTTCACTTCCGTACGTTAGAGTTGGTATCACAATACTGTCATGTAGTAACTTTTTCACTTCCATGCTCACTTCCCTGTTTCTTATCACTGCTTTCAAAGAACCAGCAACCTTTCTTCCCTGCTGTACCCTTTCAAGCACTTCACCCTCCAAACCTCCATCCTTACTCATCACACTACCCAAGTACCTACGTGCTAAAGGGATTTATGCTGTGAACCAGTAACCCTTGCAATCGCTCGTTCCTGAAGGTGAAACAGAAAATCTTACTCTACTGTTGTAAGGGGACTAATTACCAGTGAGTTAAGTGGAGCAGATAAACTGGAGTGGTGCATATTAATTCCTCCCATTATTCTGCCAGTGCGAGATTCCTATCTTATGCACAAACTGGCAGTTATCTCACCCTGTGGTGTGCGAGATATCTCCATCTTCAAACGCAAACTGGCAAGAATCTCACTCTCGTGTGCGAGAGGCAAGATAAGGGGAGTTCAAGCCAGTGCGGTGAGGAGTGGGTCAACTTGCGACTTCTAGCAACTGACGCGGACGGCCAAAGCGAGCCGAGGGGGAAAGCCGAGAGCGGCCGAGAGGTGCCATGATTGTGTGTGGTGCGTTGTGGCATCTGCCTGGCGTGGTGCAGGGCGACCAGTCACTTGCTAACTCCCACAGCGAGCGGGCTGCCGTGTATGGTTGGAGGAGTCCGTTGGAGTGTGGAACGTGGAATGTGGAACATCATCCTGGACTTTCATATCTAGGTAGTGTCCATGCATAGTAATCCACACACACACACACACTTGAATCAACACACGTTAGTTAGTTGATGAGTGGAAATAAAGGTTTCTCAGAATTCCCTTGAAATAAATATACTTTCTGTGTATTTTATATGTGTCCCGTCTGTCACTTACCATAACTATCCTTTTTTTATGTCAGTTTATCTTCCTGTAACTGGGAGGGGAATATTACTGACAAGGTTGGATGGATACAGTGAAAAAAGTGGGGACGTAGAATTAGGGAAACAGAGATAGCCAATCCCACTAGACTCAGCATTTTATGAGTGGGTTGATACATCAAATAAAAGTGCTCAGACATATTAAATGAGTGAAGGACATATTGAGGATCAGGGTGATGAGGATATTTCTGAAAGACTGGATGAGGATTTGAACGCATTTGCGTTCTGGTCATACTTATTCAACAGTCCCAGAGGAATCAGTTAGATCCAAAATGGCCACTAGTCTTGCTAGAGGGTAATCCTAGTGAGGAGACTGTGGAAGTTGAGACTACAACAGTACCTTTGGTCACTCAGGATATGCAAAATCCAGTCATTAGTGATAGTATTACAACCACTCACATACCTGTGTATACTTCAGATGTTTTCAGTACACCACAAGGTTTTGGACAGAATTTATTTTCTGTTCCTTCTTCAAATGCATGGGGTATAAACACAGATGGTATTGGCATGCAAACCCAGATTCCTAATCAATGGGGCATGAATACTAATATTGGCATGCAAACCCAGGGCCCTTATCCAAATACCTGGGGCATGACTAACAATATGGGCGTGCAAAGTCAGACTAACCCTCCTCCTTTGTGGCAGATACCTGTACCTAATCTGGCTACTGATATAGTACAGCAGCATCCTAACTGTACTGAAAGTCAGGCTTTGGCGAAGGCAGGCATATGCTATGCAGAAGCTAGCAAAGCCTTGCAAACTTCGGGCTGGAGAGATACAGCTACTAGTTCTCCACAGCAAAGGACCAAGGCTGTTAAGCCAGAGGTGAAAAGATGGTGTGTCATACATGGGCATCGTCCTCATGAAACGGACTGTTGCCCCTTTGTCATTGAAAAGAGGAAGAAACTAGGGAACCCAGCTAGTTCGAGGGAAGCTCAGGGCCGCGCACAAAAGTAATTAAAATAGTACAATCCACCGATGCGTGTGTGGCAGCTATTACTAAGGTGGACTTATTATCTATTCCTTGGATAGGGAAAGGCCAAGTGTCCCTGATCGTAGATACAGGGTCATGTACAAACATTATTTCTAGTAAAGCGCTGGAAAGACTTAAAAGTGAAATGCCTCTAACAAACTGGACATTATCAGCACCTGATGTAATGTTGACAGGTGTGACAGGGAGTAGAATGAAGATTGTAAGCCAGGTGCCGTTGACATTGAGGGCAGATAAACGATCTCCTGTGTTACGTGCTACGTTTTATGTGGTTGAGGATTTTCCTCTGCCAGCTGATGGGCTGTTAGGCTTTGAGACCATGGAGGAGTATGATATAGAAATACACCCTCAAAGACATTCCATTTCCTTTAACGGGAAAGAGTTTGTAGGCCTTAATCCCTTAGCAACACGAACTGGAACTGGCATCCAATCAGGAGCCGTCCAACCAGTTGTGACCCCGACAAGTGAAGCGTCAAGGGAGTCCCCGGATGCACACGAAGCGGAGGGTATGGACTGGAAGAAAGTCAGGGCTATAGTGAGTGGTAATCACCACTTACCCAGTCGAACTGTCTGTAAAATTCCTGTCCGAGTACCTGACGTGTCGGTGGGAACTGATGTAGCATGCTTAACTGAGACTGTAAAACATAAGGCATTGTCGCTGGAATCAACTCTGACTAGCGTTGGCCAAGACCAGAAGACGCCCCTCTTCATCGCAAATATGAGTGGTGGCACAGTTAAGCTTAGAGATGGTTGTTATATAGGCGACTTGATGTGCTATGGTGCCCCCATAAAGGAAGTCGACGATGTGCCGGTGATCTCTCCTGTTGTTACATCTCAAGCAACGACTCAGTCGGAACCCGTACGTCTGGCTAAGGAAAAACAGCTGGAGCAATACGTGAAGGTCATGGATAATGTAGACCATAAAACACGACTCCTAGCCCTCCTTAGAGAATTTTCTGACGTAGTAGCACTTCCAGGAGAAGTGCTGGGTAGGACGGATAGGGTGAAGCATCATATTGGTTTGTGCCCTGGTACAAATCCAGTTTATGTGCCCGCATACCGTCTACCGCACAGCCAAAGGGAAGCAGTGGATGAGGAAGTTGAAAGGACACTTCGTGTTGAAGTCATCCAGCCTTCCTCCTCGCCTTGGAATGCACCACTCTTTCTAGTGCCTAAGAAGGACGGTGGTGTGAGACCTGTTGTGGATTTTCGGCAAGTGAACAAGGTAACAGTACCGGATCGTTACCCGATTCCGCATCTGAGACTTACTTCAATCATTAGGTAAGGGAAATACTGTGTTTACTTGTCTGGATCTAGCGTCAGGGTATTGGCAGGTGGAGCTGAACGAAGAGTCGCGTCCCATTACTGCTTTTAGCACTCACCGTGGGCACTTTGAATTTCTCCGGATGCCTTTTGGAATGAGTAATGCTCCTTTAACATTTCAGCGGATGATAAACCAATTGTTTGGCAAGATGTTAGGGCAAGACGTCTTAGCGTATCTAGATGACCTAATCTTGATGGTAATGGCATCAAGACTGTGCCGGACAAGGTAAGGCCAATGTTAAATTTTCCTACACCACAGAACAAGGATCAGATAAGATCGTTCCTAGGCCTCACTGGCTTTTATAGGAGTTTTGTCCACAGGTATGCCATCATAGCATCACCATTAACAACGCTACTTAAGAAGGACGCTGCATGGAAGTGGGGACCCTCGGAAGAGAAAAGCTTCAACGAGCTCAAACAAGCCATGTCAGAAGCACCTGTATTAGCGTTTCCTGATTATACTCAACCTTTCTATCTGTGCACGGACGCCTCAGGTCTGGGTCTGGGAGCGGTGTTACAGCAGAAGGATGAGCATGGTAAGACACATACCATAGCGTATGCTAGTAGGGCATTAAGACCCCCAGAGAAGAACTATTCGACGACACATTTGGAGACATTAGCAGTCGTGTGGGCGTTAGGACATTTCCGGGATATTATCTTTGGCTACCGGATAATTGTTTTAACTGACCATGCACCCATACGCGACTTGTTTAAAGGAAAAAACTTGCACGGTAAGGTTGCGCGTTGGTTTGGTAAGGTAATGGAGTTTGATCCAGAGGTCAGATATTTACCAGCCGTCAAAATGTTGTAGCCGACGAGTTGCGTAGAAACATTGCTGCTACCATAGCCGAGGATGTTGCTCTTGCTGAGTATTCCTCAGACACGATAAAAGCGGAACAACGTAATGATGCGATGTGGTGGTTGTTCCTGCTACCTTACAGCAAGCCATGCTACAGTTAGTTCATGACGTATCTGAAGCGGGTCATCCCGGTCGCGATAGATGCATACGTGAGTCGAGAAAGAAATACTATTGGCCGACCATGAGGAAGGACATAGAAGCCCACGTCAGTCAATGTGTCAAATGCCCGGAAATACGAGGAACGACGGGACTTCCGACTCCCATCTTAGAGTATCCTCTACCGGAAAAACCGTGGGATAGTCTCCATTGATCTCTTAGCGTTGCCGAGAAGTCGTCAAGGTTCAAGTTATGTACTGGTGGCAGTGGACCATTTCTCACGATTCACTGTTTTAGCACCTTTACAGACGAAAACTTCAGAGGAGGTGGCGCACGCTTTTGTGACTTAAGTGATTTGTCAATACTCTACACCTAAGGTATTGCTCAGCGATAATGGCAGTGAATTTCGTAACCAGGTGTTACAAGAAATCTGTCGTATGTATGGAGTAAAGCAAGCTTTTGTAACGCCTTACAGTCCTGAGAGCAATGGCCTGGTGGAGAGAACAAACAGGAAGATACTGGAAGTCTTGAGACCAGTAATAACCTCAAATCAGGAGGATAACTGGGAAGACTGGTTACCACATGTAGCGGCGACCATCAACTCCTCAGAAAATTCATCAACTGGGAAGTCTCCTCATTATATCCTTTATGGAGAAGAGAAAGTGTTACCCTACGATTTGTTGGCTGGACCTCCTACTCCAGTATACAATGAAGAAGACTACGCAAAGGTACAGTTGTTGAAATTCCAAAGTATACACAGTGAAGTACGGAAAAGATTAAAAGCCTCAAGAGCGGAGATGATGGCGAAACAACACAAAGGTAGTCAAGAAAAGACGTTACAGGCAGGCCAGAAGGTCATAATCCACAACCCTGAGAGAATTTCCAAGCTCAGACCTAAGTTCCGCGGACCATACCGTTGTGGAACGAGTACGTGGAAATACTTATAGAATAAAGGATGAAGCTAATGGAACTCAGGAGGCAGTACATACTGATAGGATCAAACTAGTAAGTCAAGAGCTAGGCCTATCATCTGATGTGTTGTGCCCTCTGTCTTCGTCGCAGTCTATGTCGTCATCCGTACCTGTCCCTAACCAAGAGTATCGCAGCAAGCTACGATCCCACAACAAGAGTGATTAAGGGAGTATCTACTCTTGCAGAAAAAAATGTGGCTGTGGCTCAAACTCCTCGTGCGTTGCTTGGGATGGACCTATGGAACGACATCGGACATGGACACGACTGCTTTAATGCCAGGAGCACTGTAGAGCCCACTTGGAGACGTCGTGATAGTGGAAGATGCAGTATGCGTCTACTATCCATTGGAAGGCTATCTCCAAATGCCAGATATTGTCAAGGAGGTCTCCAAGGGCTTGTCGATTCTCAGACAGCAACTGTTGGAAGTGGGAAGAATGTTTAATCGAAACCCACGATTGACGAACTCTGACACTGAAGCATGGAATTGTTGAGCTTCAGACCAGGCATATAGACAGGCTCACCGACAGGCTCACTAACTTGCATGTTGCTTTACCTAACGCGCACTCTGATCTTTCCAAGCATGTCCATGCACGTACTAAGAGAGGACACAACTCTTTGGCACGGCATTAGATAAGGATGTAGTGCAATTGGGTAGACAGATGCATGACTTGACACTGGCCGCTAAAGCCAATAATAGATTAATCATGCATGTGTATAAACAGTTAGATGAGTTCACTAATAAAGCTAACGAGATAATTAGGACTACCAACCATCTAGTAGAGCTTGTGAACAACATCTAAATTAACCTACTAACCCTAGCTAACTTGGTGTTATTTGCTGAGTACTTACATGCTCTCGACGAGTCAACCACTGCTTTGGAGAGGCATGCAGACAATATGGTGGACGGCTTAATCGATGCAAGTTTGAACAGGGTTAATGCTTTATTGCTGTCTACTAATATATTACCAAATGCACTTGATATATTACCAAATGCACTTGATATAGCTGTGTGGAAGCATGGACTTATGCCACTCTTTGATCTGAGTCAACTGGAATATTATTACTCATTGTTAGAGGCCCAATTGACCCATGAAGGCATCCTAATATTGGTACCTATGAGGAATGCTGTAACATACCAGGCATGGCGGTTCATTTCCTTCCCTTTTGCTACTGCTAATAATGCACTTGTTGTTATTGAAGGGGGTCCAGAGGTGCTAGTTGTCTCAGACGACAAGAAATATGTAGCAGAAACGACTGTGGATGAATTTGAGAAGTGTAAGGCCTCATTTCTTGATTTCCATGTATGTCCTGCTTTCCATTTTGTCTTCGTACCATTAAAGGTAGAGGAGTGTAAGAGGGCCTTGTTGGACACAAATACTTCCTCTGCTCTGCAACGTTGCACCTTCCAACCCATTCAGTTGAAGTCAGTTTTCCATGCTCATATTCATGCGAAACAGTACTTTTACTTTCCTGAGACAGAGGATGTAACTGTGATTTGTGCCTCGCAGAATCAATTCCTTACAGTAAAGGGGTACTATGTTGCACCTGATTTTTGTGAGTTACACAGTAAAGAGATAGCAGTTCTGCCTAGCAAGCATCATCTAGCTTTGACAGTGAACTTCTCATCCCAGTTACGACCCTTTTTACCTTCATTCAGTGTTACGAGCTTGAATGTGAACAGGCTGTCTCATGTATTAAAGGAGCTTACCTTCCTCTCCCACCTGAACAAGACTGATTTAGAGCCTTATGTACTGTCCTATCTTCCTTCATACCTTTCTCCTTCCTATTTTGGTCCTGGCGTTGGTCTTCTACTTATTGTGGTCTTGTCCTGTGTTTGTGGTTTAGGCTACTATTTAAGGCGCCAATTAGGGAACCCACTGAGACCACGTGTCCGTACTCGCGGATTGCAAGTGGATGTTCCTGAATAGTTAGCTACCCTACACTCTGGTTAGGCTACACGGTAGTTAGGACAACAATGTCGACGGGGACGTCAATGGTGTGGCCGAGCGATGTTCTGGTGTCAACATCTTTTTCCATATGAAGTTGTAGTATCACACATCTTACATAATAATTTTTAAAACTGTTTAGCCATAATTAACAGTGTGTAATGAAGTGTGAATAATGAACAACCAAATATCATTTCGCTGTTAGCTGTGGTATAGAAGAAGGTGGATGGCAGACCACAAGGGCCACCCTGTTTCAATTATAAAATGAAGGTTAGGAGAAGTGAAAAGATATCTGAATAGTGCGTAAGTGTAAAGTCCTGGGGAACCATTATTATGTTGGTATATGTGAATGTACTTAATACCATTTAATAGAGGTGTATAATGTGCTAGTAGAGTTGTCATTTATCTCTACTTTTTGCATAAGCCCAGGGTATATGTAATGCTCGGCACCTCACTTTTTAGCTGACCTCAGCACCGCGCCCTAGTCGACTCGGTGAGTGTACAGCATCAGAGGCCGGTTTACAGTTTTAAAGGGAGGTTGTGTCGCTCTTACATATCTCTCAGGTCGCAGTTATATTATTCTGTGCCCAATAAAGAGAGATTTAACCTGCTCATTTCTGTCACCTTACGCTACCACTTAATAACAGACCAGCTTCCACCTTCTCGTGGCAGAGGACCTTTGGTGGGAAGTGTCGGGCAGTGACGGCGAGTAGCTGACGTGTACTGCAGACAGTGTCGTCGATCCAACACGGTGGTCTAGTTATACTATACAGCAGAACACTTAATATGTAGTCAACTGCTACTCCATACGGCTACATTAAATTGGTGGCCAGCAGTGCGACGATACATTTTATTGGTGCTAGCGGTGGCACGATATTTAGTGCTAGCCGTGTACCGATACAGGGTGGATTCGATCCTCCGACCTTCAGTCAGAGTGGAGCGCTCTAACACACTGAGCCACGGCTGCTACTAATATATATATATATATATATATATATATATATATATATATATATATATATATATATATATATATCCCATTGGAGCCCAGTGTCAGGAATACTGGACAGAACTGGGATTTTTCAAGTCTATAAAGTAGGGAACCCCAGGGTAGGGACCTATTAGCTTCGCGACCATGAGCCGATAGGCGGAGGGCGGTATGCTTAGCACCCACGCAGTGTCATGCCTCGCCTAGCATCCCTGGGATCCAATGGGTTAATGGCTGGCAAACCTATCAGTCTCTTTAACCCATTGGAGCCCAGTGTCCGGAATACTGGACAGAACTGAGATTTTTCAAGTCTTTATAAAGTAGGGAAGCCCAGGGTAGGGACCTATGAGCATCGTGACCATGAGCCGATAGGCGGAGGGCTGTACGCTTATTACCAACCCAGTGCCATGCCTCGCCCAGCACCCCTGGGATCTAATGGGTTATATATATATATATATATATATATATATATATATTATCATCATCATCATCCTGAGCTCCTGAGACAGCCTGAGTCTGCCCATTTCAATGGGCCACGCTTCCTTTCACTCATCATTGAAGCCCTCGAAATCCTGGGTCCTTCGGATAGGCCATAAAATTTTCGCCACATTCTGTGGCTTCACATGTACCTATCTGATAGATCAAATCAGAACGCTGTCACATTAAAAAAGTGTCCCAAATCCCTGGTTATGCACTTCTCCGCACAAAAGTCATCCAGCCAGCTCGGTCTCTTGTCAGCTCCTTAGCCTCACCAACTTCCATACCTCTCTATCTCAAACACACATCCACCATATTCCACGACCCTCTTGGCCTACCTCGCCTCCTCCTTCCTTCAAATTCGCTCAGATATACCTTTTTCACCACTCTGTTGTCATCCATTCTCTCCACATAACCAAACTACCTAAGCACACTCTTCGATTCTGGTATCTACAGACTTCAATACTCCGCATCTCTCACTTATCACATTATTTCGTATCCTATCCACTCTCTGTAGTATACATACATTCCTCAACAGTTCCATCCCCACTGCTCTTACTCTTTGCTTTTCATTTTCATACCATACCATAGCCTCACATGTGTAGGTTGAATATTATATATATATATATATATATATATATATATATATATATATATATATATATATATATATATATATATATATATATATATATATATATATATATATATATATATATATATATATATATATATATATATATATATATAGATATATAAGCAGGGGTACCCGGAGTTGCCCAGGTAAAAAGAGGCAAACGTTCTAATCCTATTTGTTCTTGTTCAGTCTTTCTGCTCCAGAAAGACCATGCACCTCTTATGCTTTTGAAGGTGGATTATAAGACGGCAAGAACTTTCTTTTCAGCTTTCGCAGACTAATGCACAGTATTTGTGCATACTTGTTTGCTATTACAGGTGACCTCAAATGACCTCACACTGATGACCTCAAATTACTTTGGAGATCAACATCACATAGCCTACGTCCGAACTGGAAGTCACATGAGTCTCCATACCAAAACCTGGGCTGTAGGGGTACCCGGCGTTGCCCTGACCAAAAAACGAGAACACTTCATCAGTGACCTCAAATGACTCAGATCTGAATTTTGACCTCCCTAAAACCAATCTTGGTTCACCCTGATTCAGATTATATATGGTTTGGGGTCTCTGGCCCTTGGTTTGGGCGTAATTGAAAGACAAACAAACATGACTGAAGGAGAAATAAACAAACAAGGTGGCTCTTTTTTATATATATACTAGCAGTGTTACCGGGCGCTGCTGAGCCAAAAAGGCGAACACTCTAGTCCTACGTCTTTCTTTCTACTCCACAAAGACCATGTACCTCTTGTGCTTTTGAAGAGAGATTAATAGAGGTCCAGGAATTTTCTGTTTCAGCTTTAGCAGACTAACGCACAGTACTTGTGTGCACTTGTTTACTATTACTGGTAACCTCAAATGACCTCCGATCAGTGACAGAGGACCTTGAAGGTCAACCTCACATAGCTTATGTCTGAACTGGGGGTCAAGCGAGTCTCCATGTCAAAAATTGGGCTGCTGGGTCCAGTTGCCCCAGCGTGTATTACTGGTGACCTCAAATGACCTCTGACTGGTGACCTCAAATGGCCTCGAAGGTCAACATCTTATAGCCTATCTCTGAACTAAAGGTCATGTGACTCTCCATGCCAAAAATTGGGCTGCTGAGTCCAGTCGTTCGAGGGTGCATTACCGTTAGCCTCAAATGACTTCAACCAGTGACCTCAAATGACACAGGAGGTAAACCTCACATAGCCTGTGTCCGAACTGGAGGTCGTGTGAGTCTCCGCGCCAAAAACTGGGCTGGAGGGGTACCCGGCGCTGTCCTGGCGAAAATGGTGAACACTACTGATGACTTTAAATGACCCACATCTGGCCCTTGGTTTGGGCGTGACTGAAGGACAAAAAACAAACATACAAACAGTGCAGGTTTTATATTTGTCTATCTATCTATCTATCTATCTATCCCTCTATCCATCTATCTATCTATCTATCTATCTATATATATATATATATATATATATATATATATATATATATATATATATATATATATATATATATATGAAGAGAGAGAGAGAGAGAGAGAGAGAGGGGGGGGGAGGAAAAAATAATTTCGGACGTCATCAATCAAGATTTTTAGAGTTTCTCATAAAATGATGTATTTTTGATGGGGAAATTAAAAAACCCTGTTTCTTGAATACTTTGTGTTCATGGATCACTGGCTGGTTTATGAACTGCAAAGGAGCAGGTTGTGATTAATGGAGAGCCATCATCTTGGCTGGAAGAAATTCGTGGAGTTCGCCAGAAATATGTTTTTGGACATTCTTCTCAGTACTTATGTCAGTATTCTAAGAAAATTATTCCAATGAAAAAAATTGCAAATGACACTAAAATCAGAGGCAGAGTAACCACAAAAGGGACTGAATCTATCTACAACGACCTGGATAAAATCATGAAATCGGGCATGAATAACAGACAACCAAAGTTACCTATTTTGAAGACAAAACCTTGTGCATACCAACGTTAATCCCGTAAAGGGAATGAAAGGAAATACAGACTTCATATTCATTGTTAATAACACTGGCTTACAAAAAATTTGAGGCAAGCATGAAATTAGGTGTTCTAACCTAATTTTGGGGTGCTGATTTCAGATTCGAAATCCGTTTTCACTCATCACCTCTAGTTTTTGAGATATAAATGTATACATGTATGTACTTGTAGAGATATAAGCCTAGACCCAAAATATTCGTCAAAAATCCATTTACCGTCGTATTTTCTTGGAACTCGGTTTAAAACGTGCGCCACAACAAGCTCAAACATATCAAGCACTACACGCAGAAGGACTGAGGGTCTAGAAGCACTTTCTTGCCTGGGAAACACAGTGCCCAAGAAAATCCTCTGGTGAACATGAACAGGATGCTTCTTCCACTTCTTCATATCAAGCTTGGCCTTATGAAGAATTTCATGAAGGCCATAGACAAGGATGACGCTGCATTCCAACACCTGTGCACTCTGTTCTTAGCTCTCAGTTCTGCTAGGCTCAAGGAGGGCATCTTCATCGGACCTCAGATCTGGGAGGTGCTGAAGGATGAGGTATTCGAGAGGAAGCTCACCTTGAAGGAATTGAAACCATGGGAAGCATTTAAGGTAGTCTGCCATGGCTTCCTTGGTAATACACAGGCACTAGCTTACCGAGAGAGTGTCGAGAAGTTGTTGCAGGCTTATCAGGATATGGGGTGCCGAATGTCTCTCAAGATTCACTTTCTCCACTCCCACCTCAACTTCTTCCCCCAGAACCTCGGAGCAGTAAGTGACGAACATGGGGAAAGGTTCCACCAAGATATTACTAAGATGGAGAGCAACTACCAAGGCAAGTGGAGCCCCAGCATGATGGGGGACGTCTGCTGGATGCTCCTGCGCGACATCCCGGAGGCAAAGTACACCAGATCGTCCAAAAAAACTCACTTCTGACTGTCTGTAGTACTATGGTGTGTATATATGCTTATATCCAAGTAATGGTAATATTTAGTTCTGTCAGTGTTCTGTGTC
This sequence comes from Coenobita brevimanus, assembly GCF_032717465.1. Classification (NCBI taxonomy): domain Eukaryota; kingdom Metazoa; phylum Arthropoda; class Malacostraca; order Decapoda; family Coenobitidae; genus Coenobita; species Coenobita brevimanus. Next base: position 27,855,665 of record NC_137003.1, read on the forward strand.
TGTTTTGTTTCGTTCTGTAATATGCCATTTTCTATCTATCTATCTATCTATAGCCCGACGCCCTAATCCCGCAAAGGGTGGCCGCAGACAAAACGCCTCCAAGTCGCTGTGTCACCCACCATTTGACTACTCTCCCCCAACTCCCCCCCCCTCATATACCTCTAAACTCCATCCCTCCACCTCATCCTCGGTCTACTCCTCCCTTTTAATATATGAAATAAACTCATTATATTATAAGTATATGCATTATAATAAAAAAAGGTATATGTGACAGCAAAGAAACTAGAGGTGATAAAGTAAAACTGTTTAGAAATTTGAATTAACCACATCAAAATTAGTCAAAAACACCTATTCACAGGCTTGCCTCAGATTTTTTTTGTAAATCAGTGTATTGAGCTGAGAAATTTTAAAATAATGAAAAGCGAATAACAATGTAACAAAACGCCTGGCATCATTGTATGGAACATCAGGTACAAAACAACCCCAAAAATCCCTAAGAATGTCTGTCACTAGTCTTGTTAGGCCCCACTTTCAATATTGGGAATATTAGTGGTCCCTTCCCCTTATTAAAGACGAAAGCAAAGTAAAGAGAGTGGAACGAAGAGGTATCACGTTTATCTTCTCACTGTGAAAATTATCTTACATGGAAAAACTTAACAAATTTAGTTTTTCTGAGATGGGGCCGTCCTAAAGGCAGTTAAAATCAGTATAACTTGTATATATAATATAGCCAATAATTATGAGTGACAAATTCGACATAATTTATTTCGTTTTATTGGAAATAAGGTAATGAAGCTCGAATGTAATAAAGTGCTGTAACTCAAGAGATGTAACACTAATATAAGCAAAAAGTGTTACCTTATTTTAAGCACTGTGGAACAGGGTAATGAGAGCGTTTTGATAGCCACCTCAGACACTGTTCATTATGCAAGGTCATAACTTTCAAGATGTGAAGCCGAAAGTTATATTTTGGTGTGTGTGTGTGTGTGTGTGTGTGTGTGTGTGTGTGTGTGTGTGTGTGTGTGTGTGTGTGTTTGTCTGTCTGTCTGTCTGTCTGTCTGTGCGTGTGTGTGCGCGCGCGCGAGCGTAAATCCCCAGGTCGGTCAGGATCATGTGATGGTCGTGATCGACATCTTTTAGCCTCCCGGAAATGAGCTGAGAGCTCATATAGTCCGTTCTAAGGGCAAGGCCGTGACCTACACACACGCACACACCCATCCACTTGCTCAAGGGGGACAGGAAACACCCACTTCGTCAGTGAAACTTTTCCGAACCTGAGCAGGGCACGAAACCTCGTCTTAACAGATGGTAGGTGAGAGATGCTCCCATATTTCTTTCTATCTATTTATCTATTGCCAGACGCCTTAATCCCGTACTGGGTGGCCACAAACAAATAGTCCCCATGTCGCCCTGTCTTCCGCCATTTCACTTCCCTGCTCCCAACTCACCCCCCCCCTCTCATTTACCTCTCCACTCCATCCCTCCATCTCATCCTCGGCCTCCCCCTCCCTCTCTCCACTTCAATCACGTACACTCTTCTCGTCAGTCTCTCACCCTCCATTCTCTCCACATGGCCAAACAACCTCAGTGTGTTCCTCCTAACGCTTCCTATCAAATCCACATCCACACCACAACGCTTCTTTATATCCTCATTTGTCAGCCTGTCTCTCCATGTGGCTTCACACGCTCCTCTTAAATAACTCATTTCAACTGCTCTAACTCTTGACTTGTGTCCTTCCAACAACGTCCAAGCTTCACTTCCCTGTTTCTTTCAAGGAACCACCAATCTTTCTTCATTGTTGTACCCTTTCAAGCACTTCATCAAAACTACCATTTACCACATTCCCCAAGTACTTAAACGTACTCACATTTTCCATTTCCTCACCATCCAACCTCACTGGACATTCACTGACTTCACCTCTCTCAAAGACCATCACTTTACTCTTCCCTACATTCACCTTTAGATTCCGTTTCTTACACACTCTCCAAAACTCATCCACCAAGCCTTGCAGCTCCCCTTCGTCTTCACTTAACAACACAGTATCATCTGCAAACAACAGTACAGGGAGTTTCCAAACACTACCCTCTCTCACTAGGGCCACTTCAACATCCACTGCCCTATCTTGTATCTCTTTTATTACCCCATCCATGTACAGATTGAACAACCATGGAGACATGACAGATCCCTGTTTCAACCCAACCTTCAAAGAGAAAAATTCACTCAGTTCACCATCCACACCCACTGCAGCCTTATCACCACCATATATACTCTTCACAGCATTCAACAACTTCCAATCTACTTCATATATTCTTAATACTTTCCACAATCCTTGTCTATCCACCCTGTCACATGCTTTCTCCAAATCTATGAAGGCCACATACTTCTCTCCCTTCTCTAGAAACTCTTCCACTAAAGATCTAAGAATGAATATCTAATCTACACAACCTCTTCCCTTCCTAAAGCCTCCCCACACACCACATCACATGCTGCGCACATTTCTTCTGTGAATATCTTGCACACACCATCCACGTCCCCCATCTGCTCCAATTCATATTTTCCCAATCGTTCCTCCACTTCTCTCTTATATTCTGCCTTTTTCTCATCCTCTTGTAACCTTTCCCCTCTCCTTGCAACTACTCCTTCCTCCCGTCCTTCCTTTCTTCTATTTCTCCATCTTACTTGGATCTTGATTCTGGCCACCACCAAGTAGTGATCAGAAAGTCCACTCCTCCAAACTCTATAAGATCTTGCATCCATTACACATCTTCGCATCCTTTCATCCACCCACACATAATCAAACATTGTCTTCCTTTCATTCAGTTCGGCACCACCCTTCTCATCACTCGCCATGTATACCTGTAGATCATTTTGTGTCTGGGAGGGTATTGGCTATCACCAACCTCCTCCCGGCACAAATGTCCACTAACGCACTGCCATTCTCATCTATTTCAGCAGGCACACCCCACTCACCAACTACTCCATATACCTTCACATTCCCTACTTTACCATTCATATCACCAGTCAAAAACACTCTCATTCCTTCCAAAATTTTCCATACACTCTTCCACATTTGTCCTGAACTCTTCTCTCATTCTGCTTGCACAATCTTGCATTGGCGCATACACGCACAATCGCCCACATTTGTTTTCCAACTTTCAGTCTTACTCACACAATTGTTGAGCCAGCTAATCCATATTCACTTATTTTCTTCTTCCATCTTTTACTCACAACAATACACACTCCTTCTTTTGCCCTCTCATTCTCACCTACTCCTGCACATATACCCCATCCATACTCCCATTTTCCCACACTCTCTCCTCTCCATTTAATTTCAGCTACTCCACATACATCCACTTTCGCACCCTCAAAGACGCGGACAATCTCTCTCTCTCATCATTCTCACCTCTTACATTCCACGTCGCGATCCGTACCATGTCCTATGTCCGGTTCTTGGTCGTCATCTTTTGGTCGGTCCTTGTCCGAGGCTTCTCATTCGTCTTTTTAGTTAACTTTTTTCCGCCAACACTTTTAGTCGCCGCATACGACAAGCAGGGATACTGGGGGAGTGTTCTTGAAAACCCCCCTACCCCCTGGGGGGTTAAAGAAAATATTGTATTGACAAAAGCGAAATTTATTGTATGTAACCAAACTGAAGCAGTTACAAAGGTAGCGTATTATATTTTCAACATTATAATTTATTTCATTCATCTACATACATAAGTTTATATTCCAAATAAGCCACTTCAGTAAGACTGCAATTTGATATACCTCCCAACACAGATTTCGAAAATACCTTCAGTGCAAAAGGTCCCTCTTAAATCTTACTGATAGTAATTAAAACAAGGTGTATAGAACGTTAAATGTACTGAAGAAGTAAACATTCTTCATGAAATTACTAGCCCAATCATAATGGCAGCACAAAGTATTGTTAACCCTTTGTTCAGAAGACGTCCTTTATACTGTATTCTTACTTATCCCAGATGACTTTCTGCAGCTTATGAGAGCCCCATTGTAAATGAAGAGATAAAAGGGCTGTATTTATCCTTTCCAGAAAGATAAACCTGATTTAATATAAATGTACATCGTCTGGGGGGTAAAAGAATTGAGTTACAGATGCGTCTTCTGTTTAGGGGTATTACTTAAAACTGTCACTATGAAATGCATTGCCTACATAACTGGGCAACACTCTGGAAGAAAATTTATGAGACTTAGCTACTAACAGGAGGAATGTTAAGGGCAAAACTATAACACTATGGGTCATAAGCAGAGGGAACAACGGGGGATCTTTGATTTGAGAGGAAAGCCATGGCCCCAGAGGTGTTGGTGTTCGTCCAATTACATCGTTGATTCGGTCGCTTTATAGTCCAAAGTCTTGTCTCCACTGCTCCCTCCTTCTGCCAGCGGTGAATCCAGCGGTAGACAGTGGAAGCACTTGCTCCAGTCTCTTGTGCTATGTCTCGTACCGACACACCTCCTAACCACATCCTCACGATTCGCAGGCGATCAGTCGTCACTGGTCGGCCTTTAGCATTACGTTCGTACATTATTCTTGTCCTGTTTAGAAGAGGTGATCTTAATATAAATTTTGATGATGCATTCATATATGAAATCGTTATGGTAATCGCATAACTAAGATGTTATATTTCTCTCCATTTTCTTTTGGAAGATGTTATTGACTTGAGGGAAGACAGTTCGAAACCGAAAGGTTAAACACAGAATATTTAAATTCTTTAATTGGCAAAAGATGCTGGATAGCGACGCCTTCCACTAGTAACACTTATATAACCGGGTATACTAACGTCCCACATCTCATGCCCAACTCCACGAAAGGAAGGTGATGAATCACAGAGGATGGGCAACATCAACCTGCACTTCAGAGAGTTCATGTTCAGAGGGGCCTGGGCCACATCAGCGACAAAAATAACAACTATTGTTGTTATTAATATGCACCCTACGCTTCTTAAACGAGCAAAATCGTACAGTAGTAAAACGAAGTCATCAGGATGAAGGGGTTTATAGAAAGCTGTGTATCTATCTCTACACCCAAACACCTTATTACTGGGAAGAAGAGCGACTGGCAAATCTCTTCCATTTCGTGTTGCTCTGAACCATCTAGCAATCTTTCTGCAACTAGAAGCACCATCATTTGGTCTCTCTGTCCTTGTACCCCCTCTCCTTCAACACACGTACAAACACTTTAGCAGTCAGTTTCTCACTCTTTATTCTCTGGTATTTCCAGGGTACTTCTTATACACTCCAGGACACAAGATAACAAACAGTAATTTCTTTCTTAACAAATTTGTGTCCTTCCAGGCAAGTCCAAACTTAATATTGGAGTGTGGATAACAAAGCTGTAAGGCAACGGCTTCTTTTCATCCGTGTTCTCCTCCTTCTTCCTTGTCATTGCCTTATGTATATTGTACCTTCAACATCCCATCCCTATTTTCCCATTCTTGCACTACATCCTCTAAACAGCCATTCTTTCTAATCACACTAAAAAGATGTGTGAATGCCCTTACATTATTTCCGGAACTTTTAAACTGTTCTTCACTCTACAGATTACACGCCTTTCAAAAACCATAGCGTTACGTTTTCATACATCCACTATTAAATTTAATTTCTTATCAACATTTCCAAGCTCATTCACTAAGCCTTGCACCTCCCACATATATACATTTTAAGGACCATCAGCAAACATCAGTGTTGGCAAAGTCTGGAAGTTACCCCGTCTGGCAAACGCTTTAAAATTGAATGTCCTGTATATATTTAGAACACCGCATTTCTGTCTAAATCCATCCATCCATAAAAAAGGTATGCCCAGCAAAAGTAAGCAAAAACAAAATTGCATTTCTGATGGAAACAAAGAACAGACTCCGGGCTCTAAGTTGTGCTGAGTGTAACGTTTATCAGTTGATTGGACCTAATTTTTCAGGGAATCAGTGGAGAAAGTAGGGAAAGCCAATACAACCAAAGGCAACAAGGATTCACAAACGACCCTCGAGCTCGTGAAAACAAAGGAGATAATGTAAAAAGAAAGAACATTGAAATAATAAGACAAGAAGTTATTAAGCCTAACAAGAAGAGAGAAGAAAAATGAAAAAGAAATATAGATCAGCACATAGAAATCTTCATAGATGGAAAAGTTTGAAACAGGGGTCCTAAGCAAAATAGCACTGGGAATGTAACAAACGATATCACTGAAAAAATAAAAATGGTGGTCATTGAATGATGAGAGAAGATTTTATTTTTTCGTTTTTTTTTTAATGTGACGACGGAACCAAGGGCCACGGGCCTGCAAAGATTGTTCCCTCTAAGAGAGAGAGAGAAAAAAAAAAAAATACAAGAGAGAGCCAAAATCAAGATCTGATCATTTCCATATGCCTGGACACACTGCGTTTGAAAGACTGGAAATCATAGGAAGCAGGAAATACAGACAGAGAGAGACAGTAACAGAGTTGACCTGTTGCATAAATGAAGGACTGGGAGTAACGGTTAACTCTTGCATTAGAAAGTGGACGGAAAAGGGATGAGAGTTTCCTGCTAGACGCGTGCTATGCGCCCATCGTAGATGTGGAGGAATGCATGTAAACAGTTTAGAGTGGCAGTGACCATTGTAGCAGCGATAGAAAAGAGATAAAGATGCAGTAGTGCGGCGAAGAGACAAAGGTTGAAGGGAGTCAGTAAGGGGAGGAGAGTTAATGAGACGAAAAGTCTTTGACTCCACCCTATTATGAAGAACTGTATGTGGGGAACCTCCCCACACATGAGAGTTGTACTCCACACAGGGGCAGATAAAACCCGTATATAGAGTCATCAATTGTGCAGGGGTAAAGAAGGAATGGAGTCGGCTTAGCACACCTAATCTCTTAGAAGCAGATTTTACAAGAGATGTAATGTGATCTTTCCAAGACAAGTCCCGAGTAAACAACAAAGCAAGCATGTTCAAGGATGACGCACGATTAAGCTGAATATTACTAAACAATAGCAGGTTCACCTGCGGAAGGTTTTGTCGGGTTGATAAGTGTCAGAACTGAGTCTTTGATGCGTTAATAAGAGCAAGATTATTTTTACCCCAGTCAGAGATACGAGCCAAGTCAGACATTAGGTGTGCCATAGCCTCAACCCTTGTTTGTTGAAGTAATTGCTGAGATAGACAGTGTGGGAACCGAATCGAAAGGTGAAGGGTGGAGTCACCAGCATCAGAGTGGATAGGGTTAAGTGTACAGCTTAGAAGGTCATTGATGAAAAAAAGAAGAGAGTTGGTGATAGGGCAGAGCCCTGAGGAACACTACTGTTGATAGATCTAGGTGAAGAACAATGGCCGTCTACAACAGCGGCTATAGAACGACCAGAAAGGAAGCTAGAGATGAAGGCACAGATAGAAGGATAGTACGGATGAAATTATATTTAGGAGAGCGAGGAACAGACTAAGCACGATTCCGGGCAGAAATGTATAAAAGAAGGGATTCAGGGGTGGGTTGGCTCCGTTACCTTTTATAGGCACTCTCCTTATTGCGGACAGCATTAGAACAAGCGTGACCATGGCTTTCTCGCATTATTCAAAGGATACGAGAAAGGAATGTATGTTTCCATGCCCGAGAGCATAACCTCCGCAATGCACAAGGCACACCCAGATGGCTCCTGGCCATGGAAGCAATTATCATCCCATGGAAAATCAAAGAGGTACTGGCAGAGTGCCTCCCACTCTGCAGCTCCAAAGTGCCACAGACGACGTTTCTTTGGAAGGTCCACAGGCCGTACCGGAGCGATAGGACAGGTTAAGGTGATAAGGTTGTGATTGGAGGAGCCCAACAGAAAGAAGAGATTAACAGTGTAAGAAAAAGGATTAGTTGTAACGAAGAGGTCAAGTATGTTGGAGCTCTCTCCAAGGCGGTCAGGGATATGGGTAAGGTGTTGTACAAGCTGCTCTAGGTCATTAAGGATAGAGGAGGTGTAGGCTTGCTCACCAGGTGGATCAGTGAAAGGAGAGAAGAGCCAAAGGTGGTGGTGAACATTGAAATCTCCTAAAATGGAGATTTCAGAGAAAGGAGAAATGGATAGAATGTGTTCCATTTTATAAGTAAGATAGTCGAAGAATTTTTTGATAGTAAAATTAGGGGATAAGTTAACAACGCAGATATATTTAGTTAGAGAGTGATAGGAAAGCCGAAGCGAGAGAGTAGAGAATTCAGAACAATCGAGTTCAGGAACACGAGAGCAAGATAAGTCGTTCCATATATATACACAACATCCACCTTCTGATTTGAAGTGAGTATAGAGAAAGTAGGAGGATACAGAAAAGGGTTTGCTGCCAGTGGCCTCAGACAGCTTAGTCTCAGTTAGGAAATGAAGATGAGGTTTAGATGAGGAGAGGTAGTGCTAAACAGAGTGAAAGTTGGAGGAAAGGATGCGAATGTTGCAGAAATGAAGAAATGAGTCAGACAGTGGTTCCAGGCAGCGCAGGTCGTCACCAAGATGAGGAAACCTGAAGAATTTTACAGAGAACTATATGGATCAGAGACAATAATATCGATAACTAGCTTTGCAGCTGACACAAATGAAATACCAGAGATAACGCTTGATAAAATAAAATTTTCTCTTAAAACTATGAAAACAGAAATGGTCCCAGGAGAAGATGGAATAGTAATTTTACTGAGGGATGCAGGAATAGAAGTATAAAACCGGCTGGTCCACTTATTTATCCATTGTTAAGAGAAGATTTTCCCCAAACATGATGTAATACAAGAGCTATTTTTTTTTACAAGAAAACCTATTCAAAGGAGATTGATAACTAGCGGTCTTTTAGCTTATAATGAATTATTTCCAAACACCACTAAAATCATTAAGAACAACACAACATTAAATTAAGAAGAAAATCAACCTCCTGAGAAGGCAGGATTCTGAAGCGGATATTCCACTACTGATCATCTACACATGGAATCAGTTAAATAACGAGGTGACAGAGTATGATAAAGCACTGTGCTTTTCGTTGATCACAAAAAAGGCTTCTGAATTCGTGGGCCACATAGCAGTTATAAAAAATCACTGTGGGTAAAAGGAGCGACCAAGAACTCTGTAAAGCTGTTAGAAAACATATACAAAGAGGAAAATGCTACAGTTAAGTTACAGAAATACTAGGGAAAAATAAATATTCAGGAATGTGTGCGTCAGGGAGATAGAGTTTCACCAAAAGTATTTAAAACATGGTTTGAAAGCATTTTCAGAAAGGTGGAATGGGAGAACAAATTAGTAAACATAGAGATACCTTAAATCATTCACGATATGCAAATGATATTGCAGACACTGCAAGAAATGTTAACTGACCTAAAGAGTGAGTCTCAAATCAGACCTAGAAATGAAAGAGAAAAACTAATATTTATTCTAAAAAATAAACAAAAGAGCACCATCAAAATAAATGATGAAATTCTCGAAGAAGTTGGAAAATACAGTTCCCTAGGGCAAGCACTAAAACTAACGAAAGACCATTAAAATCAAGTAAAAGGCCGCACTATAAATGGAAGAAAACCGTTCAGTAAACATAGAAACATCATCGAAAGTGGCTTGCCAACATGTATAAAATATAAATTATATAACCAATGTATAATCACAGCAATGATGTGCGGTTGTAAGTCCTGGAAAATGACAAAATCAATTAAAAAAAAAAAAAATTTATCCGTTCTTAAGGAGCAATGGAAAGTTCAGTCCAGGGAATATCTTTAAGAGACAGTAAGAGATCAACCGGGGTATGAGAGCAGACGAAAGTCAACATTTCAAAGGTTATAAAAGAATAGAAAGAGGGGTGGGTAGGCCACGTAGCAGTAATAAGGGATAACCAATGGAACAAGTGGCTGACTGACTGGACTGCAAGAGATTGTAACCCTGACATAAAAAGGCAAGGCAGAGGATGGAGAGATGAGAAATTTGCACGAAAAACCTGTAAGAGATTGGTTTAATCAAGATATTCGTGGAGAGGTTTGGTGACGGAATTTCTTTAGCATTGAAACTGCAATTACTGACATACACACACACACACATATATATATATATATATATATATATATATATATATATATATATATCTATATATATATATATATATATATACTATATGTGTGTGTGTGTGTGTGTAATTCACCGGGTCGGTCAGGATCACTTGATGGTCGTGATCGTCAGCTTTTTACCCTCCCGGAAGGGAGCTGAGAGCTCATATAGTCCGATCTAAGGGCAAGGCTGTGACCTTCACACACACACACACCCGTCCCCTTGCTCAAGGGGGACAGTAACCACCCACTTCATCAGTGAAACTTTTCCCAACCTGAGCGAGGCGCGAACTCCCGTCCACCAGTTGGCAAGTGAGAACGTTACCACTGCACCAGCGAGCGGTGTGTGTGTGTGTGTGTATATATATATATATATATATATATATATATATATATATATATATATATATATATATATATATCATGTCATCTCATCTCATCAGCCGTTTGAGTATCCACTGCAGGACCGGCCTATCTATCCTAACCGAAGTGGGGACGATACAGGTAATGTATCTCTACTAAGTGGCTTAGGCTGTTTGGTAGATATTGTATGTAGGGTCAGAAGTGCTTGTAAGTCTATTGTAGTGTTTGAGTGCCTTTGGATGTGTGTGTAGTCTGAGAACAAGTGTAATCGGCCTGTGCAACCCAACTGGGTGCAAGCATACTTTATAGTATGAGACACTGGTTCCACAACAGGACCTCTTATGTCTGCCAAGCAGTACGTGGCCGGAAGAACGCTCCCAAAGTTTATTACCCTGGCGGGGAGCAAACCCTCGTTCTTAAGTGTACGAAAACTGACACTTTACCATTGTACCACAGAGGCTCCATCTCTCTCTCTCTCTCTCTCTCTCTCTATATATATATATATGTATATATATATATATATATATATATATGTGTGTGTGTGTGTGTGTTGTATATAGATACATAGATGGATAGATATATATAGATATAGATAGATAAATAGACAGATATAGATAGAAAGATAGATAGACAGACAGATAGATATAGACATATATTCATATTGTATATATATATATATATATATATATATATATATATATATATATATATATATATATATATATATATATATATATGGGTTATAACGTTTATACATCCTCATGTTCCTGTACCTCACGTCGATGAACTTTTGTTTGAAAACAAAGAAAAAATCCCTGATTCCTCTTTTTAAATAAAATAAAAGTAAGGTTACTCCGAAATAAAAATTGATTTGCAAGTGTATATTTACATGTATAATAACAAAAATATCAAAAGAGCTTAAACAAATGCATTCATCCCAAAAATCACTGTTTACTGCATAGAATAAATCTAAGCTGCAGTTTGGCTTTGTTTCTTCAGGTAGCATAAAGTTCCTGCATCACTTTGACTGCATGTTCTGCACAGTGATTGCTTCTTCGTATTTTGAGTAAGGGTGGCTCCTGCTTCCAGTGATTCTGCATTAACCCGTCACGCCGCAAGGTTTTCCGCACCTCCGACATCCCCCAGTCCCGAGCTACTTTGGAAAAAAAAAATTGGGGGCTAAAACTTCCGCTTTGGTTGAGAAACAAAGGAAAATCACCAAGAAAGGGCTTACCGTGGTCCATAAGTGGTCGGAACAGGTGAGGTCCCCCGCGCCAGGTATCGTATTCTATCATTGACGTGTGAGGCCCTCACGTTTTCTATGGTAGGAAATACTGGGAGAAACAACACACAACACCTCTATATTTATTGAATTTGAACTAATAAACAATAACGGTAACAATATAATGGATTTCAGATACATATATATGAAAAATAAGCATTGTACCATCGCGCAAGCATAGTGAGTTAGGTCCAAGTTGTAACATGCTATATGCTAAGTTTCTTGTATCAGTCAACATACCATTTTTTCTACTTGTATACTTCTGTTTCATTGACATTTTACCTATTTTTACTGTTTGAAAATGTTTTCAGATGTTTTCATTCATTATGATGACATGCAGGATAAGTTTAGCGCACATTGGCTTACTAAGCGCACTCGCTATGACTCGTATTTCAACATACCCAATTGTTTTATCACGTTCCTATTATTTTTTCCATTACATAGAACCTTTCCTCCACCACTGTAAATGTTTTCAATTATTTACATTCATTACGAGGGCATTTAGCGAAATGCTAGCGCATATTCACATAGCAAGCACAATCTCAAACACTCGTGTTTCATCTTCTACTTTATTTTTTCACTCCAATTATACTTCCTCACTTACATTACACACGTTTACACCCCTATACTGCACTATACATACTTACTGGCATTATTTATTCAAGTGAGCGTCAGAATATCGCATGAAAATACCCTCGCAATGAATGTTTCGACCAACATAATACTCAAACACTTATATACTAATTCTTCACATATATTACACACTTTCCCACTTGTTGACTTCTATTTTCATAATTACGGGCCTTATTCATTCAACTGAGCGTCAGGATATCGCATCTCTATGCACCCGCTAGGAATATTTTGACTTAAAATATATTTCAACACTTACAATAATTTGAACTTATACTCGTTAGCATTTCCAATAATAATAATTACATATTTACAGACCTTATTTATTGCACTCAGCGACAGAATATCGCATGATAAAACCCTCGCTAGGTATGTTTCCACTTACAGCATATTTATACTTACATACGATTTTTGCACTTATGTTATACCCGTATGCACTTTATACTAATATTTTCAGATCAACATGACTGATAATTTCACTGAGCATCTGTCTGTCGCATTTACTTCATAGTTTCAGCGTGCTATCGCATTCACACCATATTAGAATTGCATCAACGTGTGATATTCGCTGAAACATGGGTGAATAGAGTGACCCACGTCACACTCAACGCACTCATATCGGGTGTCTTTCCTCTGTGTGGTGAGTCTCACCCGGGAATTGCTACACACGTGACACCTGCGTTGGGGCCTAGGTCTGTTTGGCTGGGGAGGGATAGGAGTGGGGAAATGGCGGCCGGATATTCTCAGGGGAGTTTGGGCAATAGGGGCAGTGCGGGTGCGATGTTGGGGCCTTTCAACAGCATACCGTGCAAACATCTCTATTGTGAGCTCCCTCACAAACCCTTCAAAGGTTTCCTGAACTCCTGTTGTCATGGAGTGAAGGTGGTGGCAATTCAGAGCAGTGATATCTAGCAAGAGAAAGAACAGTTTCTTATACCACTTCATCGTGGTCCTGGCACACTCAACCGTCGATATCATGGAGTCTGACTGGTCCACCAGGCGCATGTTTATGTTATAGTCCATGACACACTCAGTTTTCCAAATGTGACGCCTGTTCTCGCTCTGGTAATCAACGGAATCAGTACGGTGCATCAAGGGGTGGTGAACCGTTGACAAGAGGCTTACTTCTCTATTATGATTCCACAGTTGCAAGGATGTTGTTGGCATTGAAGAAGACAACCTCATTCCTGTCAAGTTTCTGCCCTACCTTGGCCATGTGACGCCGGTTCACCTTCACGGTTTCACAGACTCCCATTTCATGAATGTAAAGATAACGAGTGAGAAGAGGGCTAGTGCACCAGTTGTCGAGGTAGAGGATGTGACCACGATGAAGGTAGTCTTCTATCATTGTCTTTACCACTGCTCCCGACAGTCCAATACTCCGATCTTCTATTATGTCTGTCTGTGCACCGGTGTACAAGACTATGTCTTGCACGTATCCAGTCCTACAGTCGCATATAACAAAGATCTTGAACCCAAAACGGTGCCTTTTGCTGGGTATATACTGCCTAAATGAAATATTACCTCTCCACAACACGAGACTCTCATCTATGACGAGGTCTCTATAGGGATAAAATGACGAATGAAAGGTTTGCCTCAGGTGATCGAAGACCAACCTAATTCGCCTCATCTTATCTGTGTCGTTCGCATTTGCAGGATCAGGAGCATCATAGAAATGGAGGCGACTTAGAATTTGTTGAAACCGATTACGGCTCATGACTTGCCCAAATATTGGTGTAAACATAACAGGGTCCCTTGTCCAGTAAGCCGGAATTCTGTTTTTTCGTATAATACCCATCAAAAGGACCTGGGCAAAAAATAGGAACATTTCTGAAAGGGAGACAGGGTAATCATATATGATAGAATGCCTACTCCTTGTTCCCAGTCTTTCACTCTCAAGGCGCTGGGTGCTTGCAAAAAGGTTGGTTTGGTAAACAATATGCTCCATGAATGCCTCACTAAAAAACAGGTGGAAAAAATCCAACCTGGTGGAATTACGGTGAATTCCGGGAGCAATGCAGCCAGCACGCCCCTGCTCAGTGAAGGGGTGAATGAGGGGAGAAAAATCACTCCCATCCTCCCAATTCCATCCCACAAATCCCTCGTCCTCATCATCCCCATCACTGCATTCGTCTGGGTGGGGAGGAGATCCTGGTGGGGGAGGTTGGGGAGAAGGAGTTTGGAGGGCTTCCCCACTCTCACTCCTCTTCCCTCTGCCTTTATCCTTTCCCTTTCCCTTACCCTTACGGCCTTGAGGAACATTAGGGGGCTGTAGGGATGAAGTTGGGGAATACTGGGGAGCATAAGACGTGCTGAGGAGTGGTTCCTCCACACCTTCCCTCTCCATGACAACACCACATGATTTTTCACACACCATAGCTTGCCCACATGTTAGGGGATATTGGGGAGCATAAGACGTGCTTGGGAGTGGTTCCTCCCCACCTTCCCCCTCTATCACAACGCCACGTGATACAGAATGCACCCGCACTCGCCCACGTGATACACCCCGCCGCCTCACACTACCTAGGGAGAGCAATGACTCACGCCACTCTCACTTTCCATACTCCTCCCTGCACTTTCCCTTTCACTACTCACTCCCGCCACGGCACTTCCTAACTCCCCAAACAAAATACTAGGCCCATACTTGCTCATCTGACATGGTGTGCGCTCAGGGCCATGATGAGTTATTACCTCACGTCCATACCACGTGGAAGCACGTCTCACGACTCAGTCCTCTTCCTCATCCTCATCCTCGTCATCGTATTCGTCGGGGCTGGGCATTGGATGTTGCACGTGGTTTCTTGGCCGGCTGCCCCTCTTTAGCAGCACGGTAAGTCACATACTGCCGCTTCCTGGGGGACGGGACTTCTTCATCACTGCTGGTGGTTTCCTCCTCCTCTGGCTGCACATAATCTTTATCAACAACCTTGTCGTCCAGTGGGGAATCACTGTCGTCTGTAAAGGCATCCAGGGCAACTTGAATTTCGACCTCTGAGAGACCTCTCATAGCCATGTCTGAGCAGGACCATTGCTAACAAGTGAGTGGATGAGCCGTGGGTTAGCGCGAGTCGCGCGGAGTCGCCGAGTGTCCCTGCCTGGTGGCAGGTAGCGGAAGGTCAAGCGAGGATACGCACCGAAAATCAAGCGCGAAATTTGAAAATTTTCAAAATTATGCAATTTGCAATTGCACGACATACCAGTACGTCGCAGAGACTGGCAAATGCAAATCGTTGCAACTTACCCATACGACGACGGGACAGGGCGGGTTAAGTTAGTGCCTTTTTGTAAGGGTTCAATATTTCTGACAAATTGTTTAAGTCATTTTCATTGTACATCTGTTCTCTGCCCATTCATGTGAAATGAATCTGCAAATCTTCTCCATAGGCTTCCTTGTTGTAGGTATAAGAATGAACACAAGGATAGCGAGAATTGCTCTTGAATTCCAACTTGCATTACTGATATTTCGAATTTTGTGAAAGTTAATCAAAGGAAAATGCCTTTTTTTTTTTTTCTCAAAGAATCTAAACACTCGTGATAAATGGTACAAAAACTTCATGTCATATCTCCATCCTGACTTATCGAGGATCTCTTCTGTTCCATTAACAAACTGTGATTTTTGTTTTTCATACTTCTTTATTAGATGGGACGCAAATGGATAGCCTATTCGATGTTTAGAGAACTGGTGTTAGAGCCAAGTTCTTTGTCCATCACCAAACGGAGAATCCTGTCGAGAATGTGATGCTGACCATTGACCATTTACTTTTCTGATATCATATGAGTCTCCATGTCAAAAACTGGGCTGCAGGGGTACCAGGCGTTGCCCTGACCAAAAAGGAGAACACTTTATCAGTGACCTCAAATAACCCAGATCTGAATTTCGACCCCCCTAAAACCAATCTTGGGTCACCCTGATTCAGAATATATATGGGTCTTGGGGTCTCTGGCCCTTCGTTTGGGCGTGATTGAAAGACAAACAAACATGACTGAAGGACAAACAAACAAACAACGTGGCTCTTTTTTATATATATACTAGCAGTGTTACCGGGCGCTGCTGAGCCAAAACGGCGAACACTCTAGTCCTACGTATTTCTTTCTACTCCACAAAGACCTTGTACCTCTTATGCTTTTGAAGAGGGATTATTAGAAGTCCAGGAACTTTCTATTTCAGCTCTAGCAGACTAAGGCACAGTACTTGTGTGCACTTGTTTACTATTACTGGTGACCTTAAATGACCTCCAATCAGTGACAAATGACCTCGAAGGTCAACCTCACATAGCTTATTTCGGAACTGGGGGTCAAGCGAGTCTCCGTGTCAAAAACTGGGCTGCTGGGTCCAGTTGTACGAGGGTGTATTACAGGTGACCTCAAATGACCTCTGTCCGGTGACCTCAAAAATCCTCGAAAGTCAACCTCTTATAGCCTATCTCTGAACTAAAGGTCATGTGAGTCTCCATGCCAAAAATTGAGCTGCTGAGTCCAGTCGTTCGAGAGTGCATTACCGGTGGCCTCAAATGACTCCAACCAGTGACATCAAATGACCTCTGAGGTCAACCTTACATAGTCTGTGTCCGAACTGGAGGTCGTGCGAGTCTTCGCGCCAAAAATGGGCTAGAGGGGTACCCGGCGTTGCCCCGGCAAAAAAGGCAAACATCCTACTGACGACTTTCAATAACCCACATCTGAAGTTTGACCTCCCTAAAACCATCCTTGGGTCACCCCGATTCAGAATACACTTGTATATGGGTCTGGGGGTCTCTGGCCCTTGGTTTGGGCGTGACTGAAGGACAAACAAAGAAACATACAAACAGTGCAGATTTTATATTTCTCTCTCTCTCTCTCTCTCTCTCTCTCTCTCTCTCTCTCTCTCTCTCTCTCTCTCTCTCTCTCTCTCTCTCTCTCTCTCTATATATATATATATATATATATATATATATATAAGAAGAGAGAGAGAGAGAGAGAGAGAGAGAGGCAAAAATAATTTCGGACGTCATCAATCAAGATTTTTAGAGTTTCTCAAAAAATGTATTTTTATTGTTGGGGAAATTAAAAAAAACTTTCTTGAATACTTTTTGTTCATTGATCACTGGCTGGTTTATGAACTGCAAAGCAACAGATTGTGATTAACGAAGAGCCATCATCTTGGCTGGAAGAAATTCGTGGAGTTCACCAGAAATAAGCTTTTAGACATTCTTCTCAGTACTTATGTCAGTATTCTAAGAAAATTATTCCAAAGAAATATTTTGCAAATGCTACTAAAATCAGAGACAGAGTAACCGCAAAACGGAACTGAATCTATTTATAACGACCTGGATAAAGTCATGATATCAGGCATGAATAACAGACAACCAAAGTTATCTATTTCGAAGAGAAAACCTTGTGCATACCAACGTTATCCCTGTAAACGGAATAAAGACCAATACAGACCTCATATTCATTGTTAATAATAAACTGATAAATTTTAAAATGATGAAAAGCAAATAACAATGCAACGAAACGCCTGCCATCATTGCAAGGAACATTAATTACAAAACACCCCGAAAATCCCTAAGAATGTCTGTCATTAGTCTTGTTAGGCCCCACTTTCAGTATTGGGAATAGGCCTATTAGTGGTCCCTTCCCCTTATTAAGAACGAAAGCAAAGTCAAGAGAGTGGAACGAAGATGTATCATGTTTATCTTCTCATTGTGAAAATTATCTTACATAGAAAAACTTGACAATCTAATTTTGTTTTTCTCAGATGGGGCCGTCCTAAAGGCTTTTAAAATCAGTATACCTTGTATATATAATATAGCCTATTATTAGTGACAAATTCGTCAAAATTTATTTTCTGATATTAGAAATGTGGTAATGAAGTTCGATGGTAATAAAGTGATGTAACTTAAGAGATGTAATAATAATATTAGAAAAGACTTTTCTTCCTTTAAGCACTGTGGAACAGGGTAATGAGAGCGTTTTGATAGCCACCTCAGACACTGTTCATTATGCAAGATCATAACTTTCATGCTGCAAAGAAGAAAGTTATATTGTGGTGTGTGTGTGTGTGTGTGTGTGTGTGTGTGTGTGTGTGTGTGTGTGTGTGTGTGTGTGTGTGTGTGTGCGTGCGCGTAAGTCACCCGGTCGGTCAGGATCACGTGATAGTCGTGATTGTCACCATTTAGTCTCCCGGAAATGAGCTGAGAGCTCATATTGTCAGTTCCAAGGGCAAGGCCGTGACCTACACACACGCACACACCCGTCCCCTTGCTCGAGGGAGACAGTAAACACCCACTTCGTTAGTGAAACTTTTTCACAACCTGAGCAAGGCACGAAACCTCGTCTTAACAGATGGTAGGTGAGAGATTATCCCTAATTTCTTTATATCTATCTATCTGCTGCCAGACGCCTTAATCCCGTAAGGGGTGGCCACAAACAAATCGTACCCACATCGCCCTGTCTCCCGTCATTTCACTGCCCTGCTCCCAACTCACCCAGCCCTCTCTCATATACCTCTCCACTCCATCCCTCCATCTCAACCTCGACCTCCTCCTCCCTCTCCCCTTCTCCTCTTTACTCACATACACTCTCCTTCTCAGTCTCTCGCCTTCCATCCTCTCCACATGGCCAAACCACCTCAGTGTGTTCCTCCTAACGTTTCCTATCACATCCACATCCACACCACAACACTCTTTTATATCCTCATTTGTAAGCCTGTCTCTCCATGTGACTTCACAGGCTCCTTTTAAATAACTCATTTCCACTGCTTTCACTCTTGACTTGTGTCCTTCGAACAATGTCCAAGCTTCACTTTCATACGTATCACAATACTGTTATGTAGTAACTTTCTCACTTCCATGCTCACTTCCCTGTTTCTTATCACTGCTTTCAAGGAACCAGCAGCCTTTCTTCCTTGTTGTACCCTTTCAAGCACTTCACCCTCCAAACTTCCATCTTTACTCATCACAAACCCTAGGTACTTAAACGTACTCACATTATCCATTTCCTCACCATCCCACCTCCCTCTACATTCACTGAATTCAGCTTTCTCAAAGACCACCACTTTACTCTTACCTACATTCACCTTTAGATTCCGTTTCTTACACACTCTACCAAACTCATCCACCAAGCCTTGCAGCTCCCCTTCGTCTTCACTTAACAACACAGTATCATCTGCAAACAACAGTAAAAGGAGTTTCCAAACACTACCCTCTCTCACAAGGGCCACTCCAACATCCACTGCTCTACCTTGTATCTCCTTTATTACCCCATCCATGTACAGATTGAACAACCATGGAGACATGACACATCCCTGTTTCAACCCAACCTTCAAAGAGAAAAATTCACTCAGTTCACCATCCACAAGCACTGCAGCCTTAGCACCATTAAACATACTCTTCAAAGCAACTTCATCTACTCCATACATTCTTAATACTTTCCACAATTCTTGTCTATCCACCCTGTCATATGCTTTCTCCAAATCCATGAAGGCCGCATACAACTTCTTTCCATTCTGGAGAATCTTTTCCACTAAAGGTCTAAGAATGAATATCTAATCTACACAACCTCTTCATTTCCTAAACCTCCCTGTTCTTCTCCAACTAATTCCTCAGTTTTTTTCCCTAACTGTCAATAAGTATCCTACCATATACTTTTCTTATTACACTAAGAAGGCAAATGACCCTATGATTACCATACACTTCTTTTTCCCCTTTTCCTTTTTACAAGGGAATAATTATACCTGAATTCCAATCATCTGGGCTCTACCCTCCTCCCAGGCCAATCTGCACATCTTCCACATCCACTCTATTACTATCTCTTCACCATGCTTCGGCATTTCACCACACACTCCATCACTTCCAGGGGCTTTTCCCAGTTTGACTTCTTTCAATACTTCCACAACTTCTATCCTACTGATTTCTTCCTGTCTTCTCACCTCCCTCCTTCTCCCAGCCATTCACCAGCCACTTATACTCGCATTACAGGTATTTCCATTTTCTATGTTCAACAATTCCTTAAAGTGTTCTCTCCATCTTCTCACTTTTTCTCCCATCTCCACTAATAATCTACAGTGTTTATTTTTCACTCCTGTAGTATCTTCACTTCCACCCTGTCTTACTCTCTTCACCTCTTTCCAGAACGTTTTCTTACAGTCCCTGCACTGTACACTCAAATTCCATCCAAATTCCTCATCCACTCTCTTCATCTCTCTCTCACTAATCTTGTCACCTCTCTCTTCCTCTCTACATATAACTCTCTCTTCTGTCTCTCAGCTTCTTCCACGCCCCCATTTCTCAACCAATCATTGTATGCTTTCTTCTTTTGTGCCACAGCCTGTTTCACCTCTTCATTCCACCAAGCTGTTCCTTGCAACCCCTTCCGTCTTGTCTTCACCCCACACACCACATCACATGCTGCGCATATTTCTTCTGTGAATATCCTGCACACACCTTCCACGTCCCCCATCTGCTCCAATTCATATTTTCCCAATCGTTCCTCCACTTCTCTGTTATATTCTGCCTTTTTCTCATTCTCGTGTAATTTTTTCCACTCTCCTTGCAACTGCTCCTTCCTCCCGTCCTTCCTATCTCTCTATTTCTCCGTCTTACTTGGATCTTGATTCTGGCCACCACCAAGTAGTGGTTAGAAAGTCCACTCCCCCAACCACTATAAGCTTTTGCATCCATTACACATCTTTGAATCCTTTCATCCACTAACACATAATCAATCATTACCTTCCTTTCATTCAGTTGACCACCCACCCGTCCCATCACTCACCATGTATTACTGTAGATCGTTTTGTGCCTGTAGAGGGTATTGGCTATCACCAACCCTCTCCCGGCACAAATGTCCACTAACGCACTGCCATTCTCATCTATCTCAGCAGGCACACCCCACTCACCAACAACTCCTTACACCTTCACATTCCCTACTTTACCATTCATATCACCAATCAATAACACTCTCTTATTCCTTCCAAACTTTTCCATGCACACTTCCACATTTGTCCAGAACTCTTCTCTCACTCTGCTTGCACGATCTTGTGGTAGAGCATACACGCACACGATCGCCTACATTTGTATTCCAACTTTCAGTCTTACCAACACAATCCTTGAGCCAATTGATCTTATGTTCTTCTTCTATCATTTACTCACAACAATACACACTCCTTCTGTTGCCCTCTCATTCTCACCTACTCCTGCACATATACCCCATCCATACTCCCATTCTCCCACACTCTCTCCTCTCCATTTAATTTCAGTTACTCCACATACATCCACTTTCGCACCCTCAAGCACGTGGACAATCTCTCTCTCTTTCACCTCATCATTCGCACCTCTTACATTCCACGTCGCGATCCATACCATGTCCTATGTCCAGTTCTTAGTCGTCATCTATTGGTCAGTCCTTGTCCGAGGCTTCTTGTTCATCTTCTTAGTTAGCTGTTTTCCTCCAACCCTTTTAGTCACATCATATGACAAGCAGGGATACTGGGGGAATATTCTTGAAAACCCCCCTACCCCCTGGGGGGTTAAATAAAATATTTTATTGACAAAAGCGAAATTTATTGTATGGAACCAAACTGAAGCAGTTACCGTATTATATCTATATCATTATAATTTATTTCATTCCACCTCATACATAAGTTTATATTCCAAATAAACTACTTCAATAAGACTGTGATTTGAAATACCTCCTAATGCAGAAATCGAAAATACCTTCAGTGCAAAAGGTCCCTCTTAAATTTTACTGATAGTAATTAAAACACTGTGTATAGAACGTTAATGTACTGAAGAAGTAAATATTCTTCATGAAATTACTAGCCCAATCATTATGGCAGAACAATGTACTGTTAGCCCTTTGTTCAGAAGACGTCCTTTATACTGTATTCTTACTTATCCCAGATGACTTTCTGCAGCTTATGAGAGCCCCATGGTAAATGAAGGGATAAAAGGGCTGTATTTATCTTTTCCAGCTCGAAAAGCCTGACTTAATATAAATGTACAATGTCTTGAGGGTAAAAGAATTGAGTTATAGATGGGTCTTATATTTAGGGGTATTACTTAAACTGTCACTGTGAAATGCATTGCCTACATTAGTGGGAACACTCTTGGAGAAAGTGTATGAGACGTAGCAACTAACAGGAGGAATGTTATGGGCAAAACTAAATACTGTGGGTCATAAGCAGAGGGAACAACGGGGGATCTTTGATTTGAGGGGAAAGCCATTGCCCCATACGTGTTGGTGTTCGCCCAATTACATGGTTGATTCGGTCGCTTTTTAGTCCAAGGTCTTGTCTCCACTGCTCCCTCCTTCTGCCAGCGGTGAATCCAGCGGTAGACAGTGGAAGCACTTGCTCCAGTCTCTTGTGCTATGTTTCGTACCGACACACCTCCCAACCACATCCTCACGACTCGCAGGCGATCAGTAGTCACTGGTCGGCCTTTAGCATTACGTTCGTACATTATTCTTGTCCTGTTTAGAAGACGTGATCTTAAGATAAATTTTGATGATGCATTCGTATATGAAATCGTAATATTAGTCGCATAACTAAGATGTTATATTTCTTTCCATTTTCTTTTGGAAGATGTTATTGACTTTAGGGAAGACAGTTCGAAACCGAAGGGTTAAACATAGAATGTTTAAATTCTTTAACTGGCAAAAGATGCTGGATAGGGACGCCTTCCACTAGTAACACTTATATAACCGGGATACTAACGTCCCACATCTCATGCCCAACTCCACGAAAGGAAGGTAATGAATCACAGAGGATGGGCAACATCAACCTGTACTTCAGAGGGTTCATGTTCAGAGGGGCCTTGGTCACATCAATGGCAAAAATAACAGCTAGTAGTACTGTTGTTAATATAGGCCCTACGCTTCTCAAACGAAGTCATCAGGATGAAGGGATTTATTGGAAGCTGTGTATCTATCTCTACATTCATGCACCTTATTACTGGAAAGGAGAGCGACGGGCAAATCTCTCCCATTTCGTGTTGTTCTGGACCATCTAGCTGTCTTTCTGCAACTCGTAACACCTTCATTTGGTGTCTCTCTCCTTGTACTCCTCTCCTCCATCACACTCACAAACACTTTACCAGTCAGTTTCTCACTCTTTATTCCCTCGTATTTTGAGGGAACTTCTTATATACTCCAGGACACGACATAACATATTGTACCTTCTTTCTTACCGGATTTGTGTCCGTCCAGGCAAATCCAAACTTAACACTGGAGTGTGGGTAACAAAGCTGTAAGGCAACAGCTTCTTTACATCCGTATTCTCCTCCTCATTCTTTGTCATTGTCTTGCGTATACTGTACCTTCAACATCCCATCCCTATTGTCCCTTTCTTGCACTGCATCCTCAAAACAGCCATCTTTTCTCATCACACTAAAAAGATGTGTGAATGCCCTTACATTATTTCTGAAACTTTTAAACTGTTCTTCGCTCTGCAGATTACACTCCTTTCAAAAACCATAGCATTACGTTTTCATACATCCACTTTTTAAATTTAGTTTCTTATCAACATTTCCAGGCTCATTCACTAAGCCTTGCACCTCCCACATATATACACTTTAAGGAGCATCAGCAAACTTCAGTATCGTTAAAGTCCGGAACCTACCCCGGCTGGTAAGCGCTTTAAAACTGAATGTCCTGTATTAATTTTCAACACTGCATTTCTGTCTAAATCCATCCATCTATAAAAAAAGTATGTCCAGCAAAAGTAAGCAAAAACAAAACTGTATTTCATATAGAAACAAAGAACAGACTCAGGGCTCTATGTTATACTGAGTGTAACGTTGATCAGTTGATCAGACCTAATTGTTCAGGGAATCAGTGGAGGTAGTAGGGAAAGCCAATACAACCAAAGACAACAAGGATTCACAAACTACCCTCGAGCTCGTGAAAAAAAAAAAAAAAAAGGAGATAATGTAAAAAGAAAGAATATTGAAATAAGAAAAGCAGAAGTAATTAAGCCTAAGAACAAAAGAGAGAGAAGAAAAATCAAAGAGAAACATAGATCAGCACATAGAAATCATCATCGATGGAAAAGTTTGAAGCAGGGGTCCTAAGCAAAACAGCACTGGGAATGTAACACACTATATCACTGAAAACATAAAAAAGGTGGTCATTCAGTGATTAGAGAAGATATTTGTTTACTTTTTTTTTATGTGACGAAGGAACCAAGGGCCACGAGCCCGCAACAACTGTTCCCTCCAAGAGAAAAATAAAATACAAGAGACAGCCAAATTCAAGATCCGATCATTTCGAGATGCCTGGACACACTGCGTTTGAAAGACTGGAGATCATAGGAAGCAGGAAATACAGACAGCGGGAGACAGTCCCAGAGTTGACCTGTTGCATAAGTGAAGGACTTGGAGTAACGGTTAACTCTTGCATTAGAGAGTTGGACGGATAAGGGATGAGAGTTTGCTGCTAGACAGGTGCTACCCGCCCATCGTAGGGGTGGAGGAATGCATGCAGACAGTTCAGAGAATCAGTGGCCATTGTAGTAGCGATAGAAAAGAGATAAAGATGCAACAGTCCGGCGAATGAGACAAAGGTTGAAGGGAGTCAGTAAGGGGAGGAAAGTTAATGAGATGAAAGCCTTTGACTCCACCCTATTGAGAAGAGCTGTATGTGGGGAACCTTTCCACACATGAGAGTTGTACTCCATGCAGGGGCAAATAAAACCCGTATATAGAGTCATCAATTGTGCAGGGGTAAAGAAGGAACGGAGTCAGCTTAGCACACCTAATCTCTTAGAAGCAGATTTTACAAGAGATGTAATATGATCTTTCCATGACAAGTCCCGAGTAAATGAAACCCCAAGCATGTTCAAGGATGATGCAGGATTAAGCTGAATATTATTAAACATTAGTGGGTTCACCTGTGGAAGATTTTGTCGGGTTGATAGGTGTAAGAACTGAGTCTTTGATGCATTGCAAACAACAAGATTATTTTTACCCCAGTCAGAGATTCGAGCCAAGTCAGACATTAGGTGTGCAGTAGCCTCATCCCTTTTTTGTTGAAGTAATTGCTGAGATGGGCGTTGCGGGAACCGAATGGAAAGTTGAAGGTTTGAGTCATCAGCGTCTGAGTGGATAGGGTGAGATGTACAGCATAGAAGGTCATTGATGAATAAAAGAAAGAGAGTTGGTGATACGGCAGAGCCCTGAGGAACACCACTGTTGATAGATCTAGGTGAAGAACAATGGCCGTCGACAACAGCGGGTATAGAACGACCAGAAAGAAAGCTAGAGATGAAGGCACAGATAGAAGGAAAGAAACCGTAAGAGGGCAGTTTGGAAATAAAAAATTTATGCCAGACTCGATCGAAAGCCTTTGAGATGTCATGTGCAATGGCAAAGCTTTTGTCAAAGTCCCGAAACGAGGATGACCAGGAGTCTGAAAGGTAGGTGAGAAGATTGCCAGTGGAGCGTCCCTGACGGAACCCATAGGCCTACTGACGATCAGAAAGAAGGTTGTGATATGAAAGATGCTATAAAATTATTCTCTCAAGAACTGACTCGAAAACTTTTGAGATATAGGATGTTAAAGCAATCGGACGATAGTTAGAGGGTTAGGAAATGTCACCCTTCTTTGGGACTGGCTGAATGAGAGCAAACTTCCAGCAAGAAGGAAAGGTGGAAGTTGATAGACAAAGGCAAAAGAATTTGGCTGGGCATGGTGTAAGCACAGAAGCACAGTTCTTGAGAACAACAGAAGGGACTCAGGCCGATATGCCTTGTTATTATCGAGGCCCGGGATGGCAGAAAATACCTTAACTGAAGAAATTTTAATGTCAGCCATGAGGAAGTCTGAAGGGGGGAGAAGTGATGGAGGAACAGCACCGGAATCGTCTAAAGTGGAACTGGAGGAGAAAGTCTCAGTGAAGAGATTTGCTTTATAAGTAGAAAAAATAACTACAGAGCCATCAGAGTAGAAAAGAGGAGGGAAGGATGATGAAGTAATGGTGTTAGATAGGTTTTTGGCAAGGTGCCAAAAGAAGCGGGAAGAATTCGACTTGAGAGTTGATAGCATTTAGTACGGATGAAATTATATTTCGGAGAACGAAGAACAGACTTAGCACGACTCCGGGCAGAAATGTATAAAAGATGGGATTCAGGGGTGGGTTGGCTCCGGTACCTTTTGTAGGCCCTCTCCTTGTTGCAGACAGCATTGGAATAAGTGTGATAAAACCAAGGCTTTCTTGCATTAGTCAAAGGATACAAGAATGGAATGCCCAAGAGACTAACCTCTGCAAGGCACAGCCAGATGGCTCCCGGCCATGGAAGCAAGAAACATTCAATGGAAAATGAAAGAGGTACTGCCTGAGGGCCTCCCAGTCCTCAGCTCCAAAGTGCCACAGACGACGTTTCTTTGGAAGGTCCACAGGCAGTACCAGAGTGATAGGACAGGTTAAGGTGATAAGGTTGAAATTGGAGGATCCCAACGGAAAGGAAAGATTAACAATGTAAGCAGAAGGATTAGTTGTAAGGAAGAGGTCAAGTATGTTGTAGCTCTCTCGAAGGCAGTCAGGGATATGGGTAGGGTGTTGTACAAGCTGCTCTAGGTCATTAAGGATAGAGGTGGTGTAGGCTTGTTCACCAGGTGGATCAGTGAAAGGAGAGGAGAGCCAAAGGTGGTGGTGAACATTGAAATCTCCTAAAATGGAGATTTCAGAGAAAGGAGAAATGGATAGATTGTGTTCCATCTTAGAAGTAAGATAGTCGAAGAATCTTTGATTGTCAGTAGGATTAGGGGATACATTAACAGCGCAGACATATATAGTTAGAGAGTGACAGGAAAGCCGAAACAAGAAAGCAGAGAATTCAGAAGAATCGAGTTCAGGAACACGAGAGCAAGATAAGTCGTTGCATATATATATATATATATATATATATATATATATATATATATATATATATATATATATATATACAACATCCACCTTTAGCTTTGAAATGAGTAAAGAGAAAGTAGTAGGATACAGAAAAGGGTTTGCCGTCAGTGGCCTCAGACAGCTTAGTCTCATTTAGGAAAAGTAGATGAGGTTTAGAGGAGGAGAGGTGGTGCTAAACAGAGTGAAAGTTGGAGGAAAGGATGCGAATGTTGCAGAAATGAAGAAATGAGTCAGACAGTGGTTCCGGGCAGTTCAAGTCGTCACCAAGATGAGGATATCTGAAGAATTTTACAGAGAACTATATAGATCAAAGACAATAGTACCGATAACTAGCTTTTCAGCTGACACAAATGAAATACCAGAGATAACATTTAATAAAGTAAAATTTTCTCTTAAAACTATGAAAATAGAAATGGTCCCAGAAGATGGAATAGTAATTTTACTGTCGGATGCAGGAATAGAAGTATAAAACCGGCTGGTCCACTTATTTATCCATTGTTAAGAGAAGATTTTCCCCAAACATGGTGTAATACAGGAGCTATTTTTTACAAGAAAAACGACTCAAAGGAGTTTCATAACTAGCGGTCTTTTAGCTTATAATGAATTATTTCCAAACACCACTAAATTCCTTACGAACAACACAACATTAAATTTGAAAGAAAATCAACCTCCTGAGAAGCCAGGATTCTAAAGCAGTTATTCGACTACTGATTATCTACACATGGAATCAGTTAAATAACGAGGTGACAGAATATGATAAAGCACAGTGTTTTTCGTTGATTAAAAAAAGGCCTTTGAATTAGTGGGGGACATACCAGTTATAAAAATTCACTGTGGGTAAAAGGAGTGACCAAGAAATCTGTAAAGCTGTTAGAAAACATATACAAAGAAGAAAATGCTACAGTTAAGTTACATAAATACTAGGGAAAAATAAATATTCAGGAATGTGTGCGTCAGGGAGATAGAGTTTCACCAAAAGTATTTAAAACATGGCTTGAAAGCATTATCAGAAAGGTGGAATGGGAGAACAAATTAGTAAACATAGAGATAACTTAAATCATTCACGATATGCAAATGATATTGCAGACACTGCAAGAAGTGTTACCTGACCTAAAGAGAGAGTCTCAAATCAGACCTAGAAATGAAAGAAAGAAAAACTAATGTTTATTCCAAAGAAATAAACAAAAGAGCATCATCAAAATAAATGATGAAATTCTCGAAGAAGTTGAAAAATACAGTTCCCTAGGGCAAGTACTAAAACTAACGAAAGACCATTGAAATCAAGTAAAAGGCCGCATTACAAATAGAAGGAAACGTTTCTGTAAACATAGGGACATAATCGAAAGTGGCTCGCCAACATGTATAAAATAAAAAGTATATAACCAATGTATAATCGCAGCAATGATGTGCGGTTGTAAGTCCTGGAAAATGACAAAATCAATTTAAAAAAAACAAATTTATCCGTTCTCAAGGAGCAATGGAAAGTTCAGTCTAGGGAATATCTTTAAGAGACAGTAGGAGATCAACTGGGGTATGAGAGCAGAAGAAAGCCAAAAACATTACAGAAGTTATAAAAGAATAGAAAGAGGGGTGGGTAGGCCACGTAGCAGTAATAAGGGATAACCAATGGAGCAAGTGGCTGACTGACTGGACTGCAAGAGATTGTAACCCTGGCATAAAAAGGCAAGGCAGAAGATGGAGAAATGAGAAATTTGCACGAAAAACCTGTAAGAGATTGGTTTAATCAAGATATTCGTGGAGAGGGTTGGGGACGGAATTTCTTTAGCAGTGGAACTGCAATGCCTGACACACACACACACACACACACACACACACACACACAAATATATATATATATATATATATATATATATATATATATATATATATATATATATATATATATATATGTATGTATGTGTGTGTGTGTGTGTGTGTCTTGTGTGTGTGTGTGTGTGTGTGTGTGTGTGTGTGTGTGTGTGTGTGTGTGTGTGTGTCCATATGTCTATATATATCTCATCTCATATCATCTAATCAGCCGTTTGAGTATCCACTGCAGGAACGGACTTTCCCAACCGAAGTGAGGACGATACAGCCAATGTATCTCTACCAAGTGGCTTAGACTGTCTGGTAGAGATTGTATGTAGGGTGAGAAGTGCTTGTAAGTGTTTTGTAGTGGTGAAGTGGTTTTGGATGTGTGTGTCGTTTGTGAACAAAGTGTAAGCGGCCCGCGCAACCCGACTTGGTGCAAGCATACTTTATAGTATGCGACACTGGTTCAACCACAGCACCCATTATGTCTGCTAAGCAGTACGTGGCCAAAAGAACGCTCCCAAAGATTATTACCCTGGAGGGGCGCGAACCCTCGTTCTTCAAGTGTACGAAAACTCACACTTTACCACTGTACGACAGAGGCTCCATGTCTCTCTCTCTCTCTCTCTCTCTCTCTCCCTCCCTCTCTCTCTCTCTCTCTCTCTCTCTCTCTCTCTCTCTCTCCTCTCTCTCTCTCTCTCTCTCTCTCTCTCTCTATATATATATATATATATATATATATATATATATATATATATATATATTTTTTTTTTTTTTTTTTTTCAAGGAGCCCATGTGGTACAGTCATAAAGTATGCATTTTATTACAGTGCGGAAGGATTCACACCCTGCCATGGTAATAAACTTTGGAAGAGTTCTTCCGACCACGTACTAATTTCACGGACATAAGGGGTGCTGTGGTTGAACCAGTGTCACATAATATAAAATATGCTTGCACCCAGTCGGCATGTGTGGGCCAATTACACTTGGTTCACAGACTACATACAAATCCAAAGCCACTCCGACACTACAATCACATTTACAAGCACTTCTTACCCCACAAAGAATCTCTACCAGTCTAAGCCACTTGGTAGAGATACATAGGCTGTATCCCTCCACTTCTTTCGTGATAGGCCAGTCCTTTTTTTTTGGCAAGGAAGAAGGAGCCAAAGGCTAAGCCAGAATGAAACATTCCTTAAAAAAAAAAAAAAGCAAAATTCAAGATCCATTCATTTCCAAATGCCTGGACACACTGCATTTGAAAGACTGGAGATCATAAGAAAAAGGAAATACAGAAAGAAGGACACAGTTCCAGAGTTGACCTGTTTCATAAATGAAGGACTGGGAGTAACGGTTAACTCTTGCATTAGAACGTTCGATAGCAAAGGGATGAGAGTTTGCTGCTAGACGGGTGCTACAAGCCCATTGTAGAGCTGGAGTGATGGAAGCAGACAGTTCAGAGGAGCAGTGACCATTGGAGTAGCAATAGAGAAGATATAAAGAGGCAACAATGCGTCGAAGAGACAAAAATTGAAGGGAGTCAGTAAGAGGAGGAGAGGTGATGGGACGAATAGCCTTTGACTCCATCCTGTCGAGAAGAGCTGTATGTGGGGAGTCTCCATACACATGAGAGTTGTACTCCACACAGGGGCGAATAAAAGCCGTGTATAAAGTCAACAACTGTGCAGGAGGAAAGAAGGCATGGAGTCGGCTTACCACACCTAATCTCTTGGAAACAGATTTTACAAGAGATGCAATACGAACTTTCCAAGATAAGTCATGTGTGAATGAAATCCCAAACATGTTCAAGGATGATGCAGGATTAAGCTGATTATTATTAAACATTACTGAGTACACCTGTGCAAGATTTTGACGGGTTGATATGTGCAAAAACTGAGTCTTTGATGCATTAAAAATAACCAGATTATTTTTACCCCAGTCAGAGATACGACCCAAGTCAGACATTAGGTATGCCAAAGTCTCATCCCTTGTTTGTTGAAGTAACTGCAGAGATGGACATTGCAGGAACCGAATGGAAAGGTGAAGGGTGGAATAATCAGTGTACGAGTAGATAGGATTAGATGTACAGCTTAGAAGATCATTGATGAATGAAAGGAAGAGAGTTGGTGATAGGACAGAGCCCTCAGGAACACCACTGTTGATAGATCTAGGAGAAGAACGATGGCCGTTTACAACAGCAGCTATAAAACGACCATAATGGAAGCTATAGATGATGGCACAGAGAGAAGAATAGAAACCGTAGGAGGGCAGTTTGGAAATTAAAGATTTATGCCAGACTCGATCGAAAGCCTTTGAGATGTCAAGTACAATGGCAAAGGTTTCGCCAAAGTCCCGAAAGGAGGATGACCAGGAGTCTGAGAGGTACATGAGATGATCGCCAGTGGAGTACTTCTGATGGAACCCATACTGACGATCAGAAAGAAGGTTGTGATAGGAAAGATGCTTTAAAATTTTTCTGTTAAGAATTGACTCGAAAACTTTTGAGACACAATTGGAAGAAAATTAGAGGGTTGGAAATTGTCACCCTTCTTTGGGACTGGCTGAATGAGAGCACACGTCCAGCAAGAAGGAAAGGTACAAGTTGAAAGACAAAGGCGAACGAGTTTACATAGGCAGGATGTAAGCACAAAGCACAGTTCTTGAGGACAACAGGAGGGACTTCATCAGGCCCATATGCCTTGTTAATATTGAGGCCAATGATGGCAGAAAATACAGCAGCAGAAGAAATTTAAATGTCAGCCATGAGGAAGTCAGAGGGGGGGATGTGATGGAGGAAAAGGGCCGGAATAGTCTAAGGTGGAATTGGAAGAGAAAGTCTCAGCAACAAGATCTGCTTTATCAGTAGAAGCCATAGCTACAGAGTCATCAGAGTTGCAAAGAAGAGTGTAGTGGAGATAGCGGAATGAAGTGCATGCTGGAGATATGTAAGAAGACGTGGATGAGTGAAAGTGTGTCACTAAAGTGGAAAAATGCAGCGAAAGTACCCCTGTAAAAAAAATAGAGTTGAGCGAAGTGAGTGCAAGAATTATCGTGGCATAAGTCTGTTGAGTGTGGTAGGGAAGGTATATGGAAGAATTATTATAGAGAAAGTAAGATACCAGAAGCTCTAGTGAGTGACGAACAGGGTAGCTTTGGGAGCGACAGAGAATGTGTGGATGAAATATTTGTCTTCATACAGATAGTGGAGAATTCGTGTGAAAAAGACTACAAGGTTTTTATGGGAATTATGTTTCTGCGAAAAGCATATGACAGAGTAGACACAGAAGGATTGTGGAAGGTTTTGCGCATGCACGGTGTAGATGGTAAGCTGCTAGCTTCTGTCAAGAATTTTTATGATGGTAGTGAGGCATGTGTAAGGGTAAATGGGCATCTAAGTGACTGGTTCATGTTCAATGTGGGCGTTCGACAAGGTTGTGTGATGTTCGCATGGTTGTTCAATATATATATATATATATATATATATATATATATATATATATATATATATATATATATATATATATATATATATATATATATATATATATATCATCATCAGCTGTTTGAGTATCCACTACAGAACCGGCCTATCCCGACCGAAGTCGGGACGACACAACCAATGTATCTCTATCAAGTAGCTTAGGCTGTCTGGTAAAGATTGTATGTAGGGTGAGAAGTGCTTGTAAGTGTAATTGTAGTGTTGGAGTGGTTTGGATGTGTGTATAGTCTGTGAACCATGTGTAATTGACCTGCGCAAGCCGACTGGGTGCAAGCATACTTTATAGTAAGCGACATTGGTTCAACAACAGCTCCCCTTGTGTCCGCTAATGCAGTACGTGGCCGGGTGATCACTCCCAAAGTTTATTACCCTGGTGAGGCACGAACCATGGCTCACCCGTGTACGAAACGCACAGTCTACCACTGTACCACAGAGGCTCCATATTCGTATATATATATATATATATATATATATATATATATATATATATATGTATATATATATCTATATATATACATATATATATATATAAGGATTATAACGATATTACATCATTATTTTCCTGTACCTTCCGTCGATGAACTATTGCTTAAAAACAAAGAAAAAAGCCCTTATTCCTCTCATTAAAAAAAAAAAAAAAAAGGTCACTCCGAAATAAAAAAATCGATTTTTGCAAGTGTATATTTACATGTATAAAAGAAAAGAAATAAAAGCTTAAACAAATGCATTAATCCCAAAAATAACTGTTTATTGCATAGAATGAATCTAAGCTGCAGTTTGGCTTTGTTTCTGCAGGTAGCATGAAGTTCCTGCATCACTTTGACTGCACGTTCTGCAAACTGATTACTTCTTCGTATCTTGAGTAAGGCTGGCACCTGCTTCCAGTGATTCTGCAATAAGTTAGTGCCTTTTTGTAAGGATTCAATATTTCTGACAAATTGTTTAAGTCATTTTCATTATACATCTGATTAGTAAACCAGTACTCTGCCCATTCGTAAGAAATGAATATGCATATCTTCTCGAAAGTCTTCCTTGTTGTAGGTATAAGAATGAATGCAAGGATAGCGAGAATTGCTCTTGAATTCCAACTTGAATTACTGATATTTCGAATTTTGTGAAAGTTAATGAAGAGAAAATGCCCCCCCCCCCTTTTTTTTTTCCAAACAATCTAAACACTCGTGTTAAATGGTACAAAAACTTCATGTCATATCTCCATCCTGACTTATCGAGGATCTCTTCTGTTCCATTAACAAACTGTGATTTTAGTTTTTCATAATATTTTATTAGCTGAGATGCAAATGGATAGCCTATTCGATGTTTAGAGAACTGGTGTTAGAGCCAATTTCTTTGTCCATCACCAAACGGAGAATCCTGTCTTGAATGTGATGCTGACCATTGACCATTTACTTTTGTGACATCATATGAGTCTCCATGCCAAAAACTGGGCTGCGGGGGTACCCGGCGTTGCCCTGACCAAAAAGGAGAACACTTTATCAGTGACCTCAAATGACACGGATCTGAATTTTGACCTCCCTAAAACCAATCTTGGGTCACCCTAATTCAGATTATATATGGGTCTTGGGGTCTCTGGCCCTTGGTTTGAGCGTGATTGAAAGACAAACAAACATGACTGAATGACAAACAAACAAACAAACAACGTGGCTCTTTTTTATATATATACTAGCAGTGTTACCGGGCGCTGCTGAGCCAAAAAGGCGAACACTCTAGTCCTATGTCTTTCTTTCTACTCCACAAGGACCATGTACCTCTTGTGCTTTTGAAGAGAGATTAATTGAGGTCCAGGAACTTTCTGTTTCAGCTCTAGCAGACTAACGCACAGTATTTGTGTGCACTTGTTTACTATTACTGGTAACCTCAAATGACCTCCGACTAGTGACAAAGGATCTCGAAGGTCAACCTCACATAGCCTATGCCCGAACTGGAGGTCAAGCGAGTCTCCATGTCAAAAATTGGGCTGCTGGGTCCAGTTGTCTGAGCAAGTATAACCGGTGACCTCAAATGACCTCTGACCGGTGACCTCGAATGGCCTCGGAGGTCAACCTCTTATAGCCTATCTCTGAACTGGTCATGTGAGTCTCCATGCCAAAAATTGGGCTACTGAGTCTAGTCGTTCGAGGGTGCATTACCGGTGGCATCAAATGACTCCGACCAGTGACCTCAAATGACCCCGGAGGTCAACCTCACTTCGCCTGTGTCCGAACTGGAGGTCATGTGAGAGTCTACGCTAAAATTTGGGCTTGAGTGGTACCCGGTATTGCCCGGGCAAAAAAGGCGAGCACTCTACCGATGACTTTAAATGACCTACATCTGAATTTTGACCTCCCTAAAACCGTCCTTGGGTCACCCCGATTCAGAATACACTTGTATATGGGTCTGGGGGTCTCTGGCCCTTGGTTTGGGCCTGACTGAAGGACAAACGAACAAATATACAAACAGTGCAGATTTTATATCTATTTATCCATCTATCCAGCTATCTAGCTGTCTGTCTATATTTATATCTATCTATCTATCTATCTATATATATATATATATATATATATATATATATATATATATATATATATATATATATATATATATATATATATGTAAGAAGAGAGAGAGAGAGAGGGAGGCAAAAATAATTTCGGACGTCATCAATAAAGATTTTTAGAGTTTCTCATAAAATGTATTTTTTATTGTTGGGGAAATTAAAAACTCCTGTTTCTTGAATACTTTGTGTTCATTGATCACTGGTTGGTTTATGAACTGCAAAGCAACAGGTTGTGATTAATGGAGAGCCATCATCTTGGCTGGAAGAATTTCGTGGAGTTCGCCAGAAATTAGTTTTTGTACATTCTTCTCAGTACTTATGTCAGTATTCTAAGAAAATTATTCCAAAGAAATATTTTGCAAATGATACTAAAATCAGAGGCTGAGTAACCACAAAAGGAGACTGAATCTATCTAAAGCGACCTGGATAAAGTCATGAAATCGGGCATGAAAAGCAGAAACAACTAAAGTTATCTATTTTGAAGACAAAACCTTGTGCATACCAACGTTAACCCCGTAAAGGAAATAAAGGGCAATACAGACCTCATACTCATAATAATAATAAGCTGATAGATTTTTAAATCATGA
Source organism: Coenobita brevimanus (assembly GCF_032717465.1). Lineage (NCBI taxonomy): Eukaryota > Metazoa > Arthropoda > Malacostraca > Decapoda > Coenobitidae > Coenobita > Coenobita brevimanus. The sequence goes on from NC_137003.1 coordinate 27,891,313, forward strand.
AAAGCGAATAACAATGCAACGAAACGCCTGGCATCATTGCAAGGAACATAAGTTACAAAACACCCCCCAAAATCCCTAAGAATGTCTGCCACTAGTCTTGTTAGGCCCCACTTTCAATATTGGGAATATTAGTGGTCCCTTCTCCTTATTAAAGACGAAAGCAAAGTCAAGCGAGTGGAACGAAGAGGTATCATGTTTATCTTCTCATTGTGAAAATTATCTTACATAGAAAAACTTAAATATCTAATATTCTTTTTCTGAGATGGGGCCATCCTAAAGGCAATTAAATCAGTATACCTTGTATATATAATATAGCCAATTATTAGTGACAAATTCGACATAATTTATTTTGTTTTATTAGAAATATGGTAATGAAGCTCGAAGGTAATAAAGTGGTGTAACTCAAGAGATGTAACACTAATATAAACAAAAAGTGTTTTCTTATTTTAAGCATTGTGGAACAGAGTAATAAGAGCGTTTTGATAGCCATCTCAGACACTGTTCATTATGCAAGGTAATAACTTTCAGGATGCAAAGCTGAAAGTTATATTTTGGTGTGTGTGTGTGTGTGTGTGTGTGTGTGTGTGTGTGTGTGTGTGTGTGTGTGTGTGTGTGTGTGTGTGTGTGTGTGTGTGTGTGTGTGTGTGTGTGTGTGTGTGCGCGCGCGCGCGCGTAATTCACCAAGTCGGTCAGGATCACGTGATGGTCGTGATCGTAACCTTTTAGCCTCCGGGAAATGAGCTGAGACCTCATATAGTCCGTTCTAAGGGCAAGGCCGTGATCTATTCACACGCACACACCCATTCCCTTGCTCGAGGGGTACAGTAAACACCCATTTCGTCAGTGAAACTTTTCGCAACGTGTGCAAGGCACGAAACTTCGTCTTACCAGATTGTAGGTGAGAGCGTTACCACTGAGCCAGCGAATGGTGTAATGTGTGTGTGTGTGTGTGTGTGTGTGTGTGTGTGTGTGTGTTCTTACCGAATTGTTCTTACCTAATTGTATCTTTACATGAATGAGTCAAGCTCGTACTGTCCCGTGTCTTAAACCATATTTATCGTACATATCCTTAAATTTGTGAATTGTTTTAGCACACACTATTTCATTCGCTAGTGCATTCCATTGATCAATTGCTCTGTTTGGGAAACTGAATTTCCTTACGTCTTTATCACCTCTCTTCTTATGCAATTTTTTGCAGTGTCCTCTTGCTGATACTTCTCCATATGTTAAGTAATCATTTATGTCTATTTTCTCCTTCCTTGATATGCACTTATACAGCATTATCATGTCACCTCTTTTCCTTCTCTCCTGTAGTGTTGGTAGATTCAGTTTATTTATTCTTTCTTCGTAGCTTAGGTCCCTTAAGCTTGGTATCCATCTTGTAGCGGCCCTTTGAACTTTTTCAATCTTGTCTATGTGCTTTTTGAGATGAGGACTCCAGACTACTCATGCATATTCCAGAGTTGGTCTAATGAATGATGTTATTATCTTTCTTAGCATGTCTTCATTTATGTATGTGAATGCTATTCTCATATTTGCAAGCAGTGTATCCATGTTCCGTACCTTCTCGCTGATGTGGTCAGCCGGAGATAGTCTGTTATTGATAATCACACCTAGGTCTTTCTCTCTTTCTGATGTGTATAGGGTTTTATTTCCTAACTTATAATCCCAATCAGGTCTTTTTCCACTTTTACCAAACTTGATTACATGACACTTGTCCACATTGAATTCCATTTGCCATGTACTACTCCATTCATGAAGTTTATTTAATTCTTCTTGTAGCTCTTTACAAGAGTCTGTGTTAGTAATTCTCCTTTGTATTTTTGCATCATCTGCAAACATATTCAGATAGCTCTCATTTCCAGTGTTACTGTTTATATCATTTATATACACTAAAAACATGATTGGTGCCAGCTCTGAACCCTGTGGTACTCCACTAGTCACTTCTTTCCATGATGAGTAGTTTCCTCTTAGTACTGTTCTCATTTCTCTTTTTATGAGAAAGTCTTGCATCCAATAAAACAGTTTGCCTCGAATTCCTCCTTGATGGTACAGTTTCCATAAAAGTCTTTGGTGTGGTACGGTGTCAAAATCTTTCTTGAAATCTAAATAGATACTGTCCACCCATCCTTCCCTTTCCTGTATTGTGTTTGTTACTCTGTCATAGTAGCTCAACAAATTAGTAACACATGATTTTCCCTTTCTGAAACCAAACTGTCTTTCTGTTATCATACTGTGTTCTTCTAGATGATTTACCCAAGCTTTTCTTATAAGCTTTTCTAATACCTTGCTTACAACACTGGTCAGTGATACTGGTCGGTAGTTGAGTGGATTTTGTCTATTTCCTTTCTTGAATAAGGGGACAATATTTGCTTTTTTCCAAATATCAGGTAGTTTACCTTGACTCAAGGATTTCTTGAAAATTAGAAATAATGGTTTACCTAACTCCTTTGCATATTCTCGTAGTACCCAACATGAAATTTCATCAGGACCACTTGCTTTTCCTCTGTCTAATCACTTAACTCCTCCTGTATTACTTTTTCTGCTATTTGTATATCTGGTAGTATGTGTGGAGATGCATGTTCCACATAGTCCCTCTCAAAATTTTGTTCTTCTTTAAAAACTAATTGGAAATTCTTATTTAGTGCTTCACAAATATCTTTCTCTTGTGTATAAGTGATTCCCTCGTCCGTAATTCATTGTATTATATCTTTACTTTGGTTTTGCTTCTGATATAGTTGTAAAACAGCTTTGGTTGATCACTACTTTTATTTATGATATCTTCCTCAAACTGTTTTTGGGCTTCCCTCCTTATTCTTGTATAATCGTTTCTTGCCTGTTTGTAATTATTATACGCCCTTTCACTATTATGTCTTCTGTATCTATTCCACAACAAATCTCTTCTTTCTTTTGATTTTTAACATTCTGTATTAAACCATTTCTGTATTTTCTTATCTGCTTCTTTGTGCTGTGGGATGTACTTCTGGACTCGTATTTCATAAAATTCACAGAATTTTTTATATACAGCATTTAAATCTTGTCCTCTAAGCACATTTTCCCAATCAGCTTCTAAGAAATACTTCTTTAGGTCTTGATAATTTCCCTTTTTATAGTTTAGGCTCTTTTTGTAACTGTCATTGCTGTTTACTGTGTCATATGCTTCCCTGAAGTTATAATTTAGTACTGCATGATCGCTTTTGCCGAGTGGAGGGTGATATATTAAACTGTCAATATCATTTTCTTGCTTATTAAATATTAGATCTAGCACTGAAGGTACATCAAGTCCTCTTTTTCTGGTGGTTTGCCTCACATGTTGCGTTAGGAAAAACTCTTGTACGAGATCCAGGAGCTTTTGGTCCCAACAGCTTTCTTGGCTAATTATATCTAGAGTATTCCAATTTATATTTGTATTGAAATCCCCAGTTAGTATAATTCTTTCTGATTTCTCTTCCATTTTATGTAGTAATGATCTTAAACTCTGAATTGTACTCTCTGCCAGGTCCTCATATTCATCTCTTTCCCATGTGTTTGATCTGGGTGGCATGTACAAATTGGCTACAATTACTTTACCTTCAGATCTGTTGATCTCTACTGCAATCAGTTCTACTTGTGATGGTATATCTAGTTTTATTTCATTGACTTTTAGATTTTTCTTAGTTAATATTATAATTCCTTCTCCTTTTTTAAAATTTCTATCTCTTCTCCATATATTGTATTCCTCTAAGTTTAGTATGTCATTTGATATCCTTGGTGTTAATTTTGTTTCAGTTAGGCATATTATTTGTGGTTCATTTTCTCTGACATAATCCTTTATCTCTAGTAATTTAGATACCATTCCATCCACATTTGAGTACATCAACTTTATCATCTTGTTTATATACTTGTCATGACATGGTTCTACTACCTTCCTCCTTTTTCTTCCATCCTGTTTGTGTACCACTTTCGTACCTGTAATCCTATTACTTTGTAAAAAAAAATTCTTCTTCTCCTCTTCTGATCTTCCCTCATTTTTTGTTTTTGCTTCCTCCCTTTTCTCTTTCAGTAATTCCAGTTCCTCTTGTGTTAGGCATCTTTTTATCCATACATTTTTGAACTCCTCTTTTTCCATAAGATTCTTTGCATTTTTTAGTATCTCTTCCACAGTGTTTACACTCTGGAAAGTCACCTTTAGAGGTCTTGTCTTGTTTTTCTCATATTTCCCTAACATTTTGTGTTCCTCTTTGTCTTTACTACAGATTTCCTCTGATACTTCTTTCAGTAAGCTCATTACATTTGCCATCTCCTTTTTGTCTCTTGTGATCTTGTTTTTTTACTTCTTCCTCTTCTATACCAGTGATTACTATAGAATTGTTTATATCTACTGAATCTCTGACTAACTTCGGATTGTTTTGGATTATTCTTTTCACTTCCTTTTTAATGCTTTTTTCCTCCGCCCTTGTTTCTAAGTCTTTCTTTACTTTCACCATTTCAGCATACGTGGTTTCCACATCATTTTTGTAGCTTTGCACAGCTTCATTCACCTGTGTTATCTTCTCCTCAATATCACTGGTCTGGTCAATAAGACTGCTTACTTGCCTAATTATCTCTGTGTCATTTTTGAACTCTTCCATAACACTCTCGTGATTGACTACTGTACTTGCCATTTCACTCATTTTCTTCCTAAGTGTACTAAATTCCACTGTTAGTTCACTGATGGTTGTGTCTTTCTTATTGGCCTCCCTTCCTAGTTTTTCTATTTCTTCCTTTTGCAAGTGCATCTGCTTCTATATTTCATCAATTTCATTTTTGAAAGCCATTTCTAGTTTGTTTACACGTTCAACCAGTCTATTGTGAATCTCCACTTCAAGCAGTTCTTGGTAGAAATCATCATTTTGCTTTTTACCTTTATCCCTTTTCTTTTCCAAATTTGCTTTACTGGAGTATGTATCCATTTTGCAATACTAAAAGTGCAGAGTATATACTTACAATCCCTGTGTTGTTGTAGTCTAAACAAACCTCAGATGACTCAGCGTATTCTTTGGTCTTGGTTCTCTTTCCTGTTTGAACAAGTCTTGTTTAAACTTATTATTTTTTTCCTTTTAATAATGAAAAATCATTTAGTTTAACCTGGTACAGAACTTGACTCATACAAAGATACTAATTTAGGTAATGCCACTGGCCGTGTTGGTTCAGTACAGAGCACCGATGTCGCACGTCCGCCTC
>NC_137003.1:27901514-27999014 GCF_032717465.1 Coenobita brevimanus
GAATGTGTTCCATCCGAAAAGTAAGATAGTCGAAGAATTTTTGATAGTCAGTAGAACTAGGAGATAAGTAAACAGTGCAGATATATTTATTCAGAGAATGACCGGAGAGCCGAAGCCAGAGAGTAGAGAATTCAGAAGAATCAAGTTCAGGGACACGAGAGCAAGATAGGGCGTTGGTAAATATACGCAACATCCACCTCTGGCTTTGAAATGAGTATACAGAAAGTAGGAGGATACAGAAAAGGGTTTCCTGTCAGTTTTTTTTTTTTTTAATGCGAGGAAGAAGGAACCAAAGGCCATGAGCCTGCAGTAACAGTTCCCTCCAAGAGAAAAACAAAATACAATAGAGAGCCAAATTCAAGATCCGATCATTTTGAGATGCCTGGACACACTGCGTTTGAAAGACTGGAGATCATAGGCAGCAGGAAATACAGACAGAAGGAGACAGTTCCAGAGCTGACCTGTTGCATAAATGAAAGACTGGGAGTAACGGTTAACTCTTGCATTAGAGAGTTGGACAGAGAAGGGATGAGAGTTTGCTGCCAGACGGGTGCTACGTGCCCGTCGTAGAGGTGGAGGAATGCAAGCAGACAGTTCAGAGGAGCAGTGACCATTAAAGTAGCGATAGAAAAAAGATAAAGATGCAACAATGCGGCGAAGAGACACAGGTTGAAGGGAGTCAGTAAGAGGAGGAGAGTTAATGAAACGAAAAGCCTTTGACTCCACCCTATTGAGAAGAGCTGTATGTGGGGAGCCTCCCCACACATGAGAGTTGTACTCCACACAGGGGCGGATAAAACCCCTGTATAGAGTCAACAATTGTGCAGGGGTAAAGAAAGAGCGGAGTCGGCTTAGCACACCCAATCTCTTGGAAGCAGATTTTACAAGAGATGTAATATGATATTTCCAAGATAAGTCCCGAGTAAATGAAACCCCAAGCATGTTCAAGGATGATGCAGGATTAAGCTGAATATTATTAAACATTAGTGGGTATACCTGTGGAAGATTTTGTCGGGTTGATAGGTGTTAGAACTGAGTCTTAGATGCATTAAAGACAACCATATTATTTTTACCCCAGTCAGAGATATGAGCCAAGTCAGACATTAGGTGTGCCATAGCCTCATCCCTTGTTTCTTGAAGTAATTGCTGAGATGGGCGTTGCGGGAACCGAATGGAAAGGTGAAGGGTGGAGTCATCAGCGTATGAGTGGATAGGGTTAGATGTACAGCTTTGAAGATCATTGATGAATAAAAGGAAGAGAGTTGGTGATAGGACTGAGCCCTGAGGAACACCACTGTTGATAGATCTAGGAGAAGAACGATGGCCGTCTACAACAGCGGCTATAGAACGACCAGAAAGGAAGCTAGCGATGAAGGCACAGATAGAAGGATAGAAACCGTAGGAGGGCAGTTTGGAAATTAAAGATTTATGCCAGACTCGATCGAAAGCCTTTGAGATGTCAAGTGCAATGGCAAAGCTTTCGCCAAAGTCCCGAAAGGAGGATGACCAGGAGTCTGAAAGGTAGGTGAGAAGATCGCCAGTGGAGCATCCCTGACGGAACCCATACTGACGATCGGAAAGAAGGTTGTGATAGGAAAGATGCCTTAAAATTTTTCTATTAAGAATTGACTCGAAAACTTTTGAAATACAGGACGTTAAAGCAATTGGACGATAGTTAGAGGGTTGGGAGTGGTCACCCTTCTTTGGGACTGGCTGAATGAGAGCAAACTTCCAGCAAGAAGGAAAGGTACAAGTTGACAGACAAAGGCGAAATAGTTTCCCTAGGCAGGGTGTAAGCACAGAAGCACAGTTCTTGAGACCAACAGGAGGGACCCCATCAGGCCCATATGCCTTGTTAGTATTAAGGCCAGTGATGGCAGAAAATACATCAACTGAAGAAATTTTAATGTCAGCCATGAGGAAGTCAGAGGGGGGAAGTGATGGAGGAACAGCACCGGAATCGTCTAAGGTGGAATTGGAGGAGAAAGTCTGTGCGAAGAGATCTGCTTTATCAGTAGAAGAAATAGCTACAGAACCATCAGAGTCGAAAAGAGGAGGGAAGGATGATGAGGTAAAATTGTTAGAAAGATTTTTGGCAAGATGCCAGAAGGAGCAGGAAGAATTCGAGTTGGAGAGTTGAGAGCATTTAGTATGGATGAAATTATTTTTAGTAGAGCGAAGAACAGACTTAGCACGATTCCGGGCAGAAACATAAAGATTATGTGATTCAGGGGTTTGTTGGCTCCGGTACCTTTTGTAGGCCTTCTCCTTGTTGCGGACAGCATTAGAACAAGCGTGATTAAACCAAGGCTTTCTTGCATTAGTCAAAGGATATGAGAAAGAAATGTATGCTTCCATGCCCGAGAGAATAACCTCCATAATGCGCAAGGCACACTCAGATGGCTCACGGCCATGGAAGCAATAATCATTCCAGGGAAAATCAAAGAAGTACTGCCTGAGGGCCTCCCAGTCCGCGGCTCCAAAATGCCACAGACGACGTTTCCCTGGAGGGTCCACAGGCCGTACTGGAGTGATAGGACTGGTTAAGGTAATAAGGTTGTGATCGGAGGAGCCCAACGGAGAGAAAAGATTAACAGAGTAAGCAGAAGGATTAGTTGTGAGGAAGAGGTCAAGTATGTTGGAGCTCTCTCCAAGGCGGTCAGGGATACGGGTAGGGTGCTGTACAAGCTGCTCTAGGTCATTAAGGATAGAAAAGATGTAGGCTTGTTCACCAGGTGGATCCGTGAAAGGAGAGGAGAGCCAAAGGTGGTGGTGAACATTGAAATCTCCAAGAATGGAGATTTCAGAGAAAGGAGAAATGGACAGAATGTGTTCCATCGTAGAAGTAAGATAGTCGAAGAATTCTTGATAGTCAGTAGAATTAAGGGATAAGTAAACAGCACAGATATATTTAGTCAGAGAATGACAGGAAAGCCGAAGCCAGAGTGTGGAGAATTCAGAAGAATCAAGTTCAGGAACACGAGAGCAAGATAAGTCGTTGCGTATGTATACACAACAGCCACCTTTGGCTTTGAAATGAGTATAGAGAAAGTAGGAGGATACAGAAAAGGGTTTGCTGTCAGTTGCCTCAGACAGCTGCATCTCAGTATGGAAGAGAAGGTGAGGTTTAGAGGAGGAGATGTCGTGTTCGACAGACAGAAAGTTAGAGGAAAGGCCGCGAATGTTGCTGAAATGAAGAAGAGGTGAGTCAGACAGTGGATCCAGGCAGCTTAGAGAGTCGTCATCTGGAGTGTGGCGGTGAAGACTCAAACAGCTGATGATGATGATGATGATATATCATCAGCCAGTGCAAGTCCACTGCTCAACAAAGGACTACTCCATCCTTTTCCATGAATTCCCTAACTGGGCCAATTATTGCCACTTTTTGTCTGCAAACTTCTCTTTCTCATCTCTTCACCTCTGGTCTGTCCTTTCTCTGGTACGCTTAAAATCTCTTAGAGTATAGCCAGTCAGCTTCTTTCTCCATTGGTTATCCTTTATTCTTTCTACATGACCTGCCCACCTCCATTTCTGTTCTTTTATAACCTCCGTAATGCCTTTGACTTTAGTCTGCTCCCTCCCTCAAGTTGATATTTTCTCTCTTAATGATATTCCCAACATTGACCTTTCCATTGCTGTTTGAGATCGGTTTACTTAATTTTCCATTGATTTTGTCAGTTTCCAGGTCTTCGTTATATACTTTTCGCTTCATACATACTGACCATCTACATTTCATTATGTCTCTATGTATAACAAAAGCATTCCATCCAACTGAAGTGTATCTTTTTATTTCTCTGTCATGGTCTTCCGTTAGTTTTGGTATTTGCCGCAAGTAATTGTACTCCCTGACCTCAAGAATTTCTTCGCATAGTCTGATCACGCTCTTTGGTGTACCTGGATTAAACATTACTTTGCTCCAGTTCATCTTTAGCCCTACTTTGAAACTTTCTCTGTTTTGGTCATTTAACGTTTCTTGCAATGTATCAGCCATTTCTGAGATTAGGACAATGAAATCTGCAAAACTTAAATGGTTCAGGTTTTCTCCGTCTATACGTATGCCTCTGTTTTCCCCGTCTAGCTTTCTGACAATACATTCTAGATATGCTGTAAACACTTCTGGTGAAATTGTTTCTCCCTGACGCAGGCCCTTCTCAATTATATATTTTTTTCTCTAGTCCTTATTCAACTTGACTGTAGCAATTCCCTGTATATATATGTTTTCGAGCAGTTTTACAGTTTCCTCATTTTTCATTAATCAACAAAACCTAAGAACAGTGCTATATTTTATTTTGTTGTTTTCTCAGTTAGCTGCTTCACCGTGTGAAGACGACCAGTAGTCAAGTACTCGCTTCGGAACCCTGCCTGTTCACAAGATTAGTTTTCTTCCAGATTTGTTATTAATTGCTTTAGTGAAGAGTTTGTAAATAACTGGTAAGATGCTAATGGGTCGAAATATACTGAGATCTTTTGAGTCGCCTTTTTTTTTTTTTTTTTTAAGCAAAATAACTATTGCATTACACCATTTGCTTAGAGTTTTCTTCTTCCTCATACACTGAATAAATAAGTGGGCGAGCCTGTTATTTGGTACGTCTACTCCCACATTCAACAGTAAATCTGCTACTAATCCATCTTGTCCTGGGGCCTTCCCTCTTTTCATACTTTTAAGAGGAATGTTTCCTTCGTCTGGTTTTGCCTCTGGTAATGCACTTGTGTCAGTTGAATAGTTAGCTATTGGTACTGTTGTCTCTGATGTATACAGTTCTTTGTAAAATTCTTCAACTCTCTTCACCATCCTACTGTACCTCTTCATGTAATGACTTCATCGTTTTTGTTTTTTCATTGATGTAATTTGTTACGTTCCTAGTGCCCTTTTACTCTGGACCTGTTTCAGGCCGTTTCCTTTTTTGATGGATTCTGTAAGCTGATTCATGTTTCTCTTTCTTTTTTTCTTCCTTCTGTCTCTTACTGATGGGCTTGTTTCATTGCACTCTTTCTGTTTCATCTTTCTTTGTTTTTACTTTCACATTGTATCTTTTCATGAACTCTTGGGTGAATTTTGAATAATTGTTAGCTTTGGTTTTATCAGCTTTCCCTATTACCTCTGCTGGTTCTCTTGACACTTTTCATAGCCTATCATTCAACTCGTTAGTATCACACTCAACATAACGCGAGTGTCTGTGATCTGTTCATTATTTGTAACGGAAAGGCTGTTTTGTTTTCATTTACTTTTATTGGGCATATCTTTTAATTTTTAATTATGTTCTTTCATTCGCTTCTGAAATTGAATCTGGCTCTGCAGCTAACCATTCAATAGTCACTTCCTATAATTACTTTGTTGATAACTGTGACATTAATGATCGTGTCATTCCTGTCTGCTACAGTGAAGTCAGCTTTATTCTTTGTTTCCCCATTTGGACTTCTCCAGGTCCATTTTCTCCCTGTTCTTTGATGAAAGAATGTGTTTATTATTCTCATGTTGTACATTACAGCAAAATTTACCATCATTTAATCTCAGTCATTCTTTCCTCCGATTCCGAATTTTACCATACATGTTCTCCTTTTTTTGTTTTGCGAACCTTTCCATTAAAGTCTCCCATGAGTATAGTATATCTGGTCTTTTCTTAATCCATAATCTAGGAGAGGTAGGCATAAACAGTTTCCTTTTCCTAATATAAGTTTTGAGAAGTCGATGCACATGCATACATTTCTTTCACGGTGCATCTTTTGTCTAGTCTGATTACACCATGCCACTCTGTCAGATGGTCTTTGCAAGATCTCTGTTAACTAGGAATCCTACATCACTAACTCTTTCATTTCGTTTTCCTCTGTAAAATGAGTGGTTGATGTTATGGAGCCGAATTAATTTTTCTTCTTTTCTATGGATCTCACTCAAATCTACAATATCCCAACTAATGTTTACTGGTTCAGTCATTGAGGTATCAAGTTTGTGATCTTCTGGAGGCTTCTTACACTGTATGTATACAGTAGCTCTTCATGTATTTCAGCTTGTTTAATGTCCCGGTTTCTGATCTGCTGAAACAGCGCCTACACACTGTCAGTGGCAAACTACCCATAAGCATATGCAGCAGTTTGCTTGGGCCTTTAGTAGACGATGATCCAAAGGGAACACCTGGCCAATCATCACCAGTAGAATTCATGTTTAGTTGAGAGGATTGTCGCAAATAATATCACCATCCTGCGACATAGTTGCTGGTGAGATGCAATTTTTTCTTCTACCTTATTCAGTATACTCAGTGGAGTACTGTATATCTACTGTATAGGCGGTCCCATGATCGCCGCCATCTGAGATGGTACCCCGTATATCTGCAAGGCCTTCCGCCATCCAGGGACACACCTACATTTAACTTAGATAATTTGCACTATCTATATATATATATATATATATATATATATATATATATATATATATATATATATATATATATGAAAAATAACCACAGGAGAAATGAAAGAAGCGACAGTGAGTACTTTCGTATATTACGTCTTCAGACATCTGTCTGAAGATGTAATATACGAAAGTACTCACTGCCGCTCCTTTCGTTTCTCCTGTGGTTATTTTGCATACATATCTTCGCGGTGAAATGAAGTCTCTGCATATATATAATGTGTGTGTGTGTGTGTGTGTGTGTGTGTGTGTGTGTGTGTGTGTGTGTGTGTGTGTGTACACCCGCACAAAAATTATTCGGCACCTTTGGGTACGATGGTTGTGATAATGGGCTACTTTCACGGACACATATGAGTCTGTAAATGTGATACCTCAAAACTTATACCACTCAGTAAGTGAATGTTTCTGCAATTTTGTGTTCTAATAATTACCAACGATAATATCTGCACTTACAGGTATACTTACAGGATGCCTCATAATATTAACAGTGCTTCATCCATGTTTCAGGATGGTACATGCTGTGCTTCTGTGCTTACACCCTGCCTAGGCAAACTCTTTCTCCTTTGTCTGTCAACTTGTACCTTTCCTTCTCGCTGGAAGTTTGCTCTCATTCAGCCAGTCCCAAAGAAGGGTGACCACTCCCAACCCTCCAACCATCGTCCAGTTGCTTTAACGTCCTGTATTTCAAAAGTTTTCGAGTCAATTCTTAATAGAAAAATTTTAAGGCATCTTTCCTATCACAACCTTCTTTCCGATCGTCAGTATAGGTTCCGTCAGGGACGCTCCACTGGCGATCTTCTCACCTACCTTTCAGACTCCTGGTCATCCTCCTTTCGGGACTCTGGCGAAAGCTTTGCCATTGCACTTGACATCTCAAAGGCTTTCGATCGAGTCTGGCATAAATCTTTAATTTCCAAACTGCCCTCCTACGGTTTCTATCCTTCTATCTGTGCCTTCATCGCTAGCTTCCTTTCTGGTCGTTCTATAGCCGCTGTTGTAGACGGCCATCGTTCTTCTCCTAGATCTATCAACAGTGGTGTTCCTCAGGGCTCTGTCCTATCACCAACTCTCTTCCTTTTATTCATCAATGATCTTCTAAGCTGTACATCTAACCCTATCCACTCATACGCTGATGACTCCACCCTTCACCTTTCCATTCGGTTCCCGCAACGCCCATCTCAACAGTTACTTCAACAAACAAGGGATGAGGCTATGACACACCTAATGTCTGACTTCGCTCGTATCTCTGACTGGGGTAAAAATAATATGGTTGTCTTTAATGCATCTAAGACTCAGTTCTTACACCTATCAACCCGACAAAATCTTCCACAGGTATACCCACTAATGTTTAATAATATTCAGCTTAATCCTGCATCATCCTTGAACATGCTTGGGGTTTCATTTACTCGGGACTTATTTTGGAAAGATCATATTACATCTCTTGTAAAATCTGCTTTCAAGAGATTGGGTGTGCTAAGCCGACTCCGCTCTTTCTTTACCCCTGCACAATTGTTGACTCTATACAGGGGTTTTATCCGCCCCTGTGTGGAGTACAACTCTCATGTGTGGGGAGGCTCCCCACATACAGCTCTTCTCAATAGGGTGGAGTCTAAGGCTTTTCGTCTCATTAACTCTCCTCCTCTTACTGACTCCCTTCAACCTCTGTCTCTTCGCCGCACTGTTGCATCTTTATCTCTTTTCTATCGCTACTTTAACGGTCACTGCTCCTCTGAACTGTCTGCTTGCATTCCTCCACCTCTACGACGGGCGCGTAGCACCCGTCTGGCAGCAAACTCTCATCCCTTTTCTGTCCAACTCTCTAATGCAAGAGTTAACCGTTACTCCCAGTCTTTCATTTATGCAACAGGTCAGCTCTGGAACTGTCTCCCTCTGTCTGTATTTCCTGCTGCCTATGATCTCCAGTGTTTCAAACGCAGTGTGTCCAGGCATCTCAAAATGATCGGATCTTGAATTTGGCTCTCTATTGTATTTTGTTTTTCTCTTGGAGGGAACTGTTACTGCAGGCTCATGGCCTTTGGTTCCTTGTTCCTCGCATGAAAAAAAAAAAAAGAGTGCCGAGTAATTTTTGTACGGGTGTATATATATGTATATAATTAAAAAATTGTGTGTATATATATATATATATATATATATATATATATATATATATATATATATATATATATATATATATATATATATATATATATATATATGGCTAGAGAGAGAGAGAGTTATTTGCAGACAATAATTTAATAACTTACCTCGCAAAGTGTATCAGACTGCCTAGATATGTGTGAAATTTTCATGTTTCTTGCCAAATCAACGCTTTAATACTGTTACTTCCTCGTCCCACACTGCCACAGGCTTCAACAGCAGTAGTACAGTATAGGAAGAACGTTGCCCAATGAGTTGTTCTTCCTATGGTCAGCCTTAGGTGCACAGTACACAAGATCAGCTGAGGCGATAATAAACACCGGCTCTTTAAAGTTCACTGTCTTTATTTTCCAAATAATTCCGCTTAATGCCTTCCAACTCCACTTCACTGTTCTCACAAGCACTGGAGCTATACACACTTTACTAACTGCTATTACACTTAATGCTTAATAACACTTCACAGTTATTACACTTCACTAATCTCTCAAGTACCAATGATATACAAACTTTAATAACTCGTCACTCTTTGCCACTGTTTTTACAAGTACCAAAAGTACACAATCTTCACTGACACCACATTGACACTGCACTACACCAAAACCGACTGCACTTCACACAAACTGACCTGAAACCCGGCTAAACTTGTAATAATCTCTACCCCATCTTATATAAGCTTGCATTACTCTCAAAACTTCATGTTTACTCTCGACGGGCAACAGTTGCCAACTCGGAAACAGCCCAAAACATGCCAGTGTCGTCTTACTTTACATAACACTCTAAATCATTTACCATACGAACTTAAACTACGTAATTTAACAAGCAATCACTTAAATATAACATTACAGAGAAAAAGAGCATAAAAATTAATGCATAACTTACGAAACAACTACGCTCACAAACAACAGGCAAACTGGCAACTCTGATGACTCGTACTGAACTTACGGTACGAGAAATGTCTCGAAGGTACGAGACTACCTAACTGGCAAATCTCCCTTCATAACACTACCCCCTCCCTAGTTCTTTGTCGTCCCGACAAAACTACACAGTATATACAAACATAAATCCTAATCCTAATGAATCATCCAACTGTACACAAAATAATCTTTCACCTTATCAGGTCTTCTTCTATGCTGCTTCCAACGATGTCCTTGTTCCTCCACACAGTCCACTCCTCCTGGAAGGTCTTGGTCCTCTTCTTGACACAGCACAATCACAGGTCCAGCACCACTCTTCAACATCCTGATGCATGCCAATCCAGTAGAACTTGTGTTGCAGCCTGCTTAGAATTGTCTTCACTCTCAGGTGCCCACTAGTGATCTGGTTATGGGACTTATCCAAGATCTCAGACCTCATCTTCTTCGGAGCCACCAGTTGGCAATACTTGCTGAGGCCATCAGGTGTCTCCCACTGGCGCTCCAGTAGCACATTGTTCAAGCAAAGAAGGTCCCACTGACTCCAGCAACTCTTGGTCGCAGGGCCCAACTCAGAAACTTCCTCCCATGATGGTTGCACTATACTCTGCTACGGCCACTCTAGCACTGGTTGTAAACCTGCCTCCTCCACCTGCATCCTCTTCAGGTCTTTATCTGACACTGACCCTGTCACAACAGTATGGCAGCATTTCTTCCTATGATTCCCATTCCTACAACACTGCGTGTCGTCTGTTCTTCTGTCTTCTCGCACAGTATTCACCAAGGTCCTCCTGCATTTCTTCAGTGTTGGGTCTTCTGCAGCCTTCCTCTTATCATCCCAACCATTCTGATCCGCAAGTAACTCAGACTGTACACAGTAAGCTTCCCAAGATACTCTATCATCACTTTCTTGAGGTTTCGTCTTAACTGGATCCCCATTATAGCCATGCACTTCACTGGTTTGGGGCCTAAAAACTGAGGCATCATAATTATGTCCAGGAATTGAACCTCCAACATTCTGATTATTCAACCCTGCAATGCCATCTCCAGATGCCCGGGATGCGCCAAGATTCACCATACACTGTCCACTCCTTTCATATGCTCTGTACACTTACCCTGAGGCTCAGCAGTGCAATATTTCTCTACAGCTCCATATTCTCAGTAATTATCTTCTCATGATCGACTACATACTTCAACTGGCTATCTACATGCTGTCTGCATTTCGTCACTATTTCCTCTCTAATTTACTTCAACTGGTCATCTACATGATGTCTGCACTCCGCCATTATTCCCTCACTAATCTTCAGCTGGTTGTCCACATGCGGTTTGCAATCTGTCACTATTTCCTCACTAACTGTCTTCAACCGTTCGTCTACATGCTGTTTACACTCTGTCACATTATTTCTTACCTCATACTTCTGCTGTTCTAGCTTAGCATCTACTTCCTCCTTAAGCTGTTGCTGTTCTTCGCTCACCTCCCCCATGAATGCACCCAGCCGTCCTTGCACCCTCAGTTGCACCTCCCCCCGTTGCCCCCGTAACTCTTCCCGAAGCTGTTCATATCGTTCTTTCTGTTCTTCATTCTGTGCCTGCAATTGTTCTTTGATTTCTTTCTTCTATGTCTGTAACTGTTCTTCAAGCCTTTTCTGTCCTTCATTTTGTGCTTGTAATTGTTCTTTGTGTTCTTCACGCTGTGCCTGTATTAGCTTTATGATTGTCGCCAGAGAAATTTCCTCCTCCTGCCAAGCTCTAGATCTTGTCTGCACACCTTCTGCTTCCATGTCGAAGGTTAGTCTCACTGCAGCCCTTGAAATAATAATCCCACTCCTGACAGCAGTGTTACGTCCTCATCCCTCATTGCCACAGGCTCCAACAGCAGTAGTACAGTAGAGGAAGGACGTCGCCTAGTGAGTTGTTCTTCCTGTGGTCAGCTTTAGGTGTACAGTACAGAAGATCAGATGAGGTGAAAATACTGGCTCCTTAAAGTACATTGTCTTTATTTTCCAAATAATTGCACTTAATGCCTTCCAACTCCACTTCACTGTTCTCACAATCACTGGAGCTATACACACTTTACTAACTGCTATTACACTTAATGCTTAATAACACTTCACAGTTATTACACTTCACTGTTTTCTCAAGTACCAATGATATACAAACTTCAATAACTCGTCACTCTTTGCCACTGTTTTTACAAGTACCGAAAGTACACAATCTTCACTGGCACTACACTGACACTACACTACACCAAAACCAGTTGCACTTCACACAAACTGACCTGAAACCCGACTAAACTTGTAATAGTTTCTGCCCCAGGCGTAAGGGTATTAGTTCGTTGGAACGTCAGCCATCCAAATGAGGCGGGAACTTGGATGGTGTCACTCGATGGAGCAGACAAATTTTCGAATTTACCTGAAAGCGTTTTGCTGTCGGATCACTTTACATTGTGCTTTCTACTTTCACATCGTCGGTAAGTGTTCTGCCTCTTTAGCTTCGACCAACCAGAGTTACAACAGCTGTGACAAGATTATGGGCTGCGAGATATTTAAAAGTGACGGGTGACACTATAACCTCTTCTTCCCTCGTGTATACCTGTCATTTGTCCTAATTCAGGGAATGATATATATCATTGCAGCTCCAGTGTCTTATTAAGTTTAATTTTACATACCGTAATATCGCAGTATTTACTTTAATTTTCCTGAACATGGGAAATTATCAAAGAACTCATAAAACTTTGTCCGGAAGTGTTGATTTAGCAGGAAAAATGAAAATTTCTCAAGTATCTATGCCATCTGACAGCCTCTAAGACCTCGTTATAGAATTAGTATATGTATAAAACTACTGTGTATATATATATATATATATATATATATATATATATATATATATATATATATATATATATAGATAGATAGATAGATAGATAGATATAGATAGATAGATAGATAGATTTAGATAGATAGATAGATAGATAGATAGATGGTATATACAGTATATATGAAATTTGAGCAATTTCATCGCTAAACAGATGTTATACCCCACATAAGGAAAAACTATTTAAAATATGTCGTGTCACTGAATGCACTCTGACAACCTATCAGCTGCATGTTTTCAAAACCTTAAGGCTCTTTTCTTCTCAGACGAGATCAAATAGACATTAGTTGTCACCCGTGTGCCAGCATATCGCCTGGTGCTTTTCCCCATAACTTTCTTTAGTGTCCCACATTCTTCTTTCTTACTGATCCAGTCCTTTATTGCCTTTCTTCTTCTCCCAGTCAAGTTGCAACCACAAGTACAAGCATTGCTTACGTTGTATATATATGTATTCAGATCCTCATTAAGTGTCTCTTTCTTCCTGATTGCTTTCTTTTCTACACTTGCATTCACCATTTGGTTTCCTCCTTGTGAGCGGCCTCCCCCAAACTGCATGTACTTTTGTAGGAAGTAGCAGGAAAACAGCAGGACTGTAGTAGGAAAATGTGGAAAGACAAAAAGAGATAGGGGATATTCTAAGAGATAATAGGATTAAACGAGGTATGGACTATGTGGAAGTAAAGCACTTCATGAAGGATAGAGATGGATCGATATACACGGGCTATGTGTGGAGACGCAAGCTTAATATGTTGCAGTTTTTTTTTTTCCCCCATCAACGGAGTTCTTTCTGTTTCACGTCCAATATGATTCAAGTTATGTTGATTATCTTGCCTGCAATTTTTCTGAAGCTTGAATGAAGAGGATACGAATGTGTAGCCTATTTCACCTGTAGCATTGTTCAGTCCTCTACTTTTGTAGATGATGATGGAGTTAAGACATTCTTCTTCTTGTGCTGTTTCGCTTACTTTTCTCTATTTTATACGTGTATGACTGTGCATGGGTTTAACAGCTCGTTCACTTGGGTCCAGATGCCTGTTTGCCACAAAGTTTTACGTGTCATCACCAGCTCTTAATACCCACCGTCCGACCTGAATACTTACTAAAGCTCTTTTCATATATGGCTGGTGCATTGGCATTACCGGGGACGTTTTTGTGTTACTGGCACTCAAGAAAGAAGAGTAAATTTTGTGTTATGGAATTTCAGTTTATCAGACTGTTCCTTGCTCCACTATGGGCACAAATTCTCACCGTGTAAGACATTAGACGATCACTAACAACCTGCCTTCATCCGCCGGGTGTAAATTTTAATTATAAACAAAGACAATACTGGTTAAGGCTAACAACATCTCACTAACAAGAAGTTTTGACTGATTTATATATGATTCTCTCTCTCTCTCTCTCTCTCTCTCTCTCTCTCTCTCTCTCTCTCTCTCTCTCTCTCTCTCTCGTTCAAGTTATCCTATTTAATATTTTCACATCCTCTGATAAATTTCACATTTAATGTATTGCACATAATATGTTTATGCTGTTCCAGTGACATGAATTCCATTTCATTATTTCTTCCAATACATAGTCCATTTCCTGTCCACATTACAGTTTTATTACACAAAAATTATGTATTCATCACCCTGATACTAATTTCTGAAAGTAAACAATCAGTTTGTGTTTTACTTTCGGTATATTCAGTCCAAAGTGCCCAGCAGTCGTCACAAGTGCAGTACCGTCTTTAACATGGTTTTGCATTATAATTTCCCGACATAAACGTCTTCACAGTTTTGTGTTACTCCATGGCTTAGGATTGTCAGAAAACTTATTAGACTAACCCTCATCAAATAATTTTTCAGCGTGTCATTAGATAATCATATTCTCGGCAGAATTCACTATAATCATTACATGTGATATCCATTCATTTAAGGACACCAGGAGCTGATACAATAAGTAGATCTCATTAATGGTTTTAAATATTGGCGACATACGGAGAAACGTGGTTGTGCAGAGATTAGTATGGGTAAAAAAGAAGAAAATTAAAAGAAAGGTGGATATTAGTTACATATATCTCAGAGTGGAAAACTATTTTTGAAAGTGTTACAAGATATGGCTATAAAGGTAAAAGTGGGATGAATGAAAATACTGTAGAAGAAAATTTAGGAACACATAGAAAGCCTACCTAGAAGAAAAATGGCTGAATCGGTTCAAGGTGAGAGTAGGGCAGCGATAAATCATTTTATTGCTGAGGCACAACAGCCGAAATAGCTGCGTAAGAAAGTGACGCTGTCGGAAAGAATATGAGATGTGAAAAATGTTGAAGAATGCAAAGACAACTAATAATGTTGAGGTATACCGAGAAATTGTTAGAACGTATGGCAATGACTAACCCGAAAAATGAGATATAAGAAAAAAGATGGAGCACTCTCGTTATAGTGAAGTGAAAAAAAAACTCTGAGTATACCTTTGTGTGACATATGGGTGATCGAAGTAAATATGTACTTATTATTGTGGAAATGAGCTGTTGAGTGTTGTAAGTATTAAAAAAAAAATAGTAAGGACGTTTTGATGCTAAGGAATATTGTACTGTATTGTGAACGCATGGTGCTGCAAATGAAGAGAACAGTTTAATATTAGAAAAGTATGCGCATGCTACTTATAATTAACTTAGTCATGTAAATAAACATAAGCCATACTGGTTTTATCTCCATCCATCCATCATCCAACCCTACGTTGCCCCACGAGAAGCGTAGGAGCCCGAAGCTAGGCGATATAGTCCTGACATTTAAGATGAGAGTGAACTGGTTATATGTAATACTGTAAATCGATCTTTCACTTAAATGTTAGATAATGTGGAAGAATATCATAGTGTAGCAGTGCGAAATAGGTTATTAATACAGAGAGAGAATTTTTCACGCATAAACCTTGTGTGATGAAACATTCAGAATAATAACGGTATAATAGTTGCAGGAATACAGTAGAATATAGGCTGACCTCCACTGTTGAATGGAATTCCAAGCACTCATTTATAACGGGTTGCACTATTCACCACCTCGTCTCGTTTCGTTTCGTTTTTAAAGGCTCTAACATGCTTGCATGCGTCGGCCTCTGTCACCTAATGGTGGCTGTCCATGCTGCACGATCTCTGGCAGATTCCCTATTCAGTTCCTTATCCCTGAGGTCTCACTCAATAACCTCGTCTCACGTCTTTTTCAGTCTACCTCTCGCATCCCTACCCCTAACATTAACACTTCTCACTTTCTACACGCAGTTATCATCCCCCATCCTCTCCTCATGTCTTAACCATCTCAATCTACCTCTCCGCATGACAGCACCAATAGTTTACACTCCAGTCCCATCCTACCTCTCAACCCTTCCATCGCAAACCTAGCCTCCCCCCCCCCCCCGGGCCTCGCACTCAAGGATGCACTACACATCTGTCTAATCATTGTCATTTCTGTACGTTTGAACCTGCGAATATTCTTTTCCTTTACTGCCCTGGTCTCACAACCATACAATATTACACCCCTAACACATGCCGCATAGGTTACTAAGATACTTAGC
Source organism: Coenobita brevimanus (assembly GCF_032717465.1). Lineage (NCBI taxonomy): Eukaryota > Metazoa > Arthropoda > Malacostraca > Decapoda > Coenobitidae > Coenobita > Coenobita brevimanus. Next base: position 27,917,412 of record NC_137003.1, read on the forward strand.
ATGGAGGGAGAGCCCTCTCAGTATCAGGAGAGGCAACAGCTCCCTGAACTTCCACGCATTCCTCACTCTATCCATAGAGATAGCTTGACCCCCAACTCCAGCACATAACATGTCTCGAAAATAACAAAACTCTTCCACACATTCAAGAGACCCATCAGCAGGATCAATCCTTTCACGCCTGACATTCTCCACATCCTCTCCCCGAAACACCGCAAACATGAAATCAGCTTTATCTCGCAGTCTAACCCTAATACATTATATATCTTATGCACCCACTTATCACAAACACTGCACAAGATGGAATTACTGTTCACTCGCTTGTGGCAAACCGCAAACGGTTTGACAGTACAGCCACCAGCCCTAGATACCATCACTTTTGTTATATCTGCATTTACTCGTACTCTTAAGCCTTTGTGCCCCATGCCATCTCCCCACTTCCTGAATCTCCTTAATCTTTCCTCCGCCTCACTTTCATTCTCTGTAGTCAACACCAAAACATCAACATACACCATATCCCACGGGAGTCCATTTCTGAAATCATGTGAGGGGGCTTCAAGTACCGTGATAAACAACTAGGGTCTCAAGACAAACCCCTGATGCACACCGACATTCATGGAAAACTCGTCACTCAAATATCCATTCACCCTTACGTGGGTGCGAGCACCCACATACGGTACATAGCAATAACCACCCTAAAACCCCTGTCATATACGTCGCAGGATATTTTTCATCGTACGAAATTCTCGGGCCACGATGGTGGGGTGGGCCCTTACGATGCTAGAAGTAGGCTACAACACTCCTAAATCCCAGGTTTTCTCATTGCCCACTTCACCACCTCTCTAGGAACCCTGTCAAAGGCCGTGACCAAATCAACAATAATAAAGTACAGATCCCTTTTCTTTCCTATTTTTTTTTTTTTTTTTTATGAAGCTGTCTAACAATGAATATGGCATCGGTGGTCCGTTTGCCTAGCTTAAACCCAAACTGCATCTCATCAATATTCACCATTTTTCAAATCATACTTTCTAGAACTCTTTCCACTACGTTCATTATCTCGTCCAAAAGCTTTATTCTTCTATAATTTCCTCCTTCCAGGGCATCATCCCTCCCCCTGTTCACATTTACGGTTATACTGTTCAGCCAATCATCTGCTACAACATACATCATTATATAATCGTATTAATCAAGTAAGTAACTAATCCCACTTATATCTCATGAGGCTTTCAGCATTTCAGAAGTCAACTCAGACACACTTGCTGCCTTCCTGACCTGCATCCTGCCTATTGTCCTGCTTACAGTAGCAGCGTCAATGAAAGGCGAAAGGCCAAACACTGGATCTGCCTGGCTCCAATCCTACCCTGTCGCTGCCAAACTCCCCAATAAATAAGGGATTGTAATTCTCTCTCCAGGCGTCTTTAATATCCCCAATGTTCGCCATTATCATTCCTTTATCATTCTTCACACACTGCTCACCTATGATATCCCTATTTTCCTTCTTCATCGTATTTGCCACCTTAAATATCATATTCTTCCTTTCCGCACTATTTAGGTTTAATGCAAGTACAGTATTTGTAAATTACAGGTACATATGATTAAGGAAACACTTCAATAATTGCCAGTACTGGAACCTTACCTAGTCAGTGGTACCCGCCACCAAAAACACTCACGTTGCACGCTTACTGCTACAGTAGACGCCCACGGTTATGTCCTTATATACCGGTGGTCATCACGCCACACCAGAACGCATTGAGGTATATCGATTTTTTTTTATGTACGTAACTCGCGCTGACATTTACTTTCGGAAGACTCTCTCTCTCTCTCTCTCTCTCTCTCTCTCTCTCTCTCTCTCTCTCTCGAACATTGTCTTTCTTTAGGAAGTGATAAATTTTTATTGCGTGTTGTGTGCTGGAGATATAAGTATTTTCAGATAATAACAGTAAACTTCCTACGGCATAAGAAAGCATTTTTTTTTTCCTGTGTCATAAGAAAGCACTCTGTTCCTGTGTCATAACAAAGCTTTATATATATATATATATATATATATATATATATATATATATATATATATATAATATGAAATATATATATATATATATATATATATATATATATATATATATACTATGCAATTTATCCTTCCATCATTCAGTCTTTCATTGTCCCATCAGGACCGTAGGAACTCGGGGCTAGTAGAGGCACTGATGGCGTGAGTGCATTACGGGAGAAATAAATACAAGCAACACCTCGGTTTTCACCATCATTACAATAAAAATCTTGTTAATTTACTCATTCCTGCATCCAGATGATGTATTTCAGACTAAGAAATATCGATTACATAGAAGGGGTTAATTAAAGTTATATTCTTTCCGGTTTGAAAAAATCTCTCAGGAACTGAATATGTTTATTTGGCGATAGAAAAATAAAATGAATACATGATCTGTGGCTGTAGTGGCTAAACAGTTATGGATCACTTATGGTTGAAGTGCACTGATATAGTTTTAACTGTTGTAGCTCCAGGTTCATCAAACGTGAACCTAGTGGACTGCAGGCTTAGGCTATTAGCGTCCTGCAGCCTATTACCCTCATGCAGGGAACGTGGCAGTAGCTGAGGGACGTTTGCTTAATCTACTTATAGAACCTCCCGGTCATATCGGTGCCACCGCATAAAGTGTTCTGCCCCAGCATCTGAATCGCCTTAGTATTAGTTGCAGCACTAGGTTCAACTGAGTGTGAACTCACTGGACTGCGAACTGAAGCTGCCTTCTGCAGTCTACTCATGGGGATAACAGAAGGGCTTGAGTACATTTGTCCAACCGGACATCAGCATCGCCCAGTTATATTGGTGCCACCAAATGAAGGCGTCCCTCTGCTCAAACCTATTATATTGGTCCCTGTTTGCCTGAGGTTATGAACATTATTTTTTAGCTTCATCGCCTCCCGTATATTTTCTTACATTCATGGAGCAGATGGTCGGCGAATTTCTTTAGCAACTATAGGGGCAAAGGTGTCTGAACTATAGTGAAAACCGTCGTCAGTGTTTCAACGTGTTCGTCAGCATCGTCTGTTTACAGTATGTGTTAGATGTATTGGTATGTCAAGGAATCTAGATCAGAAAATATCATTCTGAAGGTTTCAATCATGGAAGGTTTTATGATGGGTGACAGTTTAGGTTTATTGATAGTACTGGAGTGAATTACTATCCCTGTCCATTAGTGATACTCGTAATAACAATGAGAAGGACTGTAGAGGTTACAGTAGGCTTATTTGTTATTCATGAAAGTTTGTTTTTTGGAATAATACGCCATATTATGTTTTTATTCGAGTGATCCTCAACTATCATCCAAGATGAAAAAGGGGTTTTACGCAAGCATACCGATCTAAAGATATCATCAAGACAATTAAATGCGTTAGAGAGAGCTTTAGTGTGTCCATAGATGCTGCTCGTTATAATAAAGGGTAAATTCCTACAATGTATTTAAATCCATGCACCACCAACGCTTCATTACCGATATATCTTCCTATAAACTAATTCTTAGTCAGGCTGTTGTTCTGCATAGACACAAACACCTTCACCACACCCGTCATCACATCAAAATATATTTTTATATATGTCTACATATACTGCTGGGGTGTAAAAACGTAGCCAGCTTTCGTTAATACAGAGAATTTCTGTCCCTTTCGTACAATAAAAGGTTCACTTCATTGACTTTAGACTGTAAAGACTAAATATTAATGTGTTAGAGTTCAAGGTTATCCTTATTAGCAAAGTAACAGGTTGGACCTTCGCCTCAGTTCTTGATACTGTAATGATTTCACAGGCAGATTTTATGGCCATACCGGCAGACATTTTTTTTTACACTGAATTTATCATCCATTCTGCAGTTTCACTAGCGTTGATTAAGTACTCTGTGACGAAGCTGGAAGTGGTCAGTTGCGTTCACTAGAGGATGAGTTGTGGTGGTATTATGTGAGAGTTGAGGTGAGGAAGTATAATGGAAGGGTTGTGACCTGTCACCTGACGTCTCCTGTTGTTTCACCGTTTTAGGCCTTTCCAAAACCCATTGATTGGTCTTGGGCCGCCCCAGACCTTGTCCTGAGTTGCGGTTGTGAGGGGTGGCAGTTGTTTCCCACCTCACCTCTCTGCCGTGGCCACGGTGCTCGGGAGGCCACGAGGCAGGTTGTGGGTTTTGCTGTTTCCTGCTACCCTCACCCTCCACCCATATTTATCAAAGAGATTGCGTTTGGTGGGACCGTGTACTGTGCTTGTTAATTATGTTTCTAGTTGGGGTTCTCGATGTTTGCTTTTGTCATAATTGCCAGGGCTGTTTATTAGCTTTATATTAGAGTTCTCACTTACAGTAGTTTGATAAAATTTATGCAGTCATTAAGCACTGAGCAACCAACCTTGCTATTGCAGTTCTGTCTAAGAATGAACCTTGGTGTTCAGTCTCCAGTGTAATCTGAAAACGAGATCTGCATTTACAGAAGTGGTGCTCCTGTCGTCAATCTGCCTCACTATATGTTCGTTAAGGTCACAAATTTTTGACCCTTAGGATGTCAGATTCCAGGTTAGGTATGAGTTTGCATACACAGATTTCTATGTGTTCATTTCTGTTCAATTTTACTTTGATTAGTGCAACATGATTGGCTAGAAACTGTGCTGGGGGTTTGTTTCCCATCGCATCATATAAATCACAGTAAATAACGCATTTAGTAGGAACTCACAATAAACTCCTTTACATCGAGTTGGGGACTATAGGTTTGCGAGGTACGTCCTTCAATCCTTCTGCAGTTTTGTGTTTGCTCTGTAACTTCCACATGCATGGACAGATATTGTTATAACTTCACACTGTTGTTCCACATACCACGACGGGTGTCGGGTGCAGCAACCAGCTGTCTACTCCCAGTGTCAGCGTTATACCTGGGATTCAAACAAGGTCGAGTGCTGTCATACTTCACGGTCATACCAACATTCGTTTCCGCTCAGTAACTTCCGCATGCATGGACAGATTTTGATATAATTTCAAACAATTGTTTACTATACCATGACGGTGTGTCGCGCGGAACAACCAGCCATCTACTCCCAAAGTCAATGCATGGTTATCATCCGGTAGGGAAATTTGTATTGCATGGAAATACTTCATTAGCTTTTTTTTTTTTTTTTTTTTTACTTCATTTTACCATGGATATATTATGCATCAGTAACACTGATGGCGATACTAAAGTGTAATGTAATACAGAGTGAATCACTAAGGAAGAGGCGTTACGAAACCTCTGAGGCGACTTGGAATACTCACGTATGTAGCCTAGTTCCGGTTGCATTGTCCGTCCTGTGTAGCCTACCGTTTTTGAACCTACAGGAAAGTCTTCTTTAGTATAGGTTTGTTTAACTAGTGTTAGGTTAGGTTAGTTAACCTGTTTCATTACTATGTTAGGTTAAGGTAAGTTAAGGTTGAGAGAGAGAGAGAGAGAATGTTCATCGTGGGAAAATCATACTTAGCTCATCGTTAAGGAATAATATACAGAGCGGAAATCGCGTCCCGGTTCCATACGCTCCTTGTGAACCAAAGGAAGACTGGATGAGATAAAAAGATACATGAATTTATGGTCATTATCAAAGGAAGTTGTCATTTCTGCGACTTATCCTGTTTCTTTGACCAATCCAACTCATTTCTGAAGGCAGTAGAGTTGGTGACTGGTATTCATTACCATTATTTTTACATGATAATGAAGGATTATACCTTGACCTCTTCAGTCTGATAACGTATTCTTCTTCTTATTGTTGCTGCCTCCAGACGACTTATTAAATTTCCGAGGAGAGTTTTCCATACGGGGTGTTAGATATTGATGCCACTGATTCCCTACATACAAAAAGTTCTCCTCTGAAGTTAAGGAAATTGTCTGTTTGTAATAAAAATTAACCATTCAGGCTGAAGCAAGATAAGGTTAAAGGATACCAAACTCAGATGCGATTAAATTAAATCTCGAGATAAGATATTTATTTTAGGTGTTTGAATAATAGGGTCAAATGTGGCTCAGATCGGAAAGTTCTATGACATAATTATTTTGCCTCATCAAACCATGGCATGAAATATTCCCCTTACATCATCTTATCATGAAATGACGTGGGAACATCAGTAAAATAACCTCTTCATTACTAAATTAATCGGCAATATTCTAATGACTTAGTTATGGAATCTGACATCACTGTATGTCTATAGGAATTAATACATTATATATATACAAACTTAAGTTCATCTTCTCTTAATCATTTTTGTTCCCGGCACTGCTGGACATATACTGACTTCAGTTAGTGCAGGATGACATAAAAAAGGCAGTACCTTATGCGATTTTAACTACTGCTAATCATACACAAGAACCAATGAAATCCAGGCAAGAAAAATAATCTAGGTGAGAATATATCAGTCAATGTATTAACGCACCAACAATTTTCCAACTTATAGCTTATCGAGACTTTGTCGTAAAATACTCCCAAACCATCTCCGCGGGCACCGTTACCAGAAATTACGAAACAGTGCAGTAGTGAGTAACTCTCTGCTGTGAAAGACACTCGGATGATGGAGCAATCTCTCCAGGACAAAGCTCACGGTACTCAGGAAAACACTCGACACAATTAGTATGAGAGACCTAGCAAGTGCGTGGATTAGTGTGTCATATTAAATGGAGAGGACTGTATCATATTAAGCGGAGAGAAAAGGAACATTAGTAGTACAAAGCTAGCTGTACAGAGTTTACGACACGATGAAAAGAATGGGAGAATGTAACTGATAACACCTTTCATTCATAACTTAGTAACCTATCACTATTAGAGAGGATAAGGTAACTGAACCAGCAGCCTCTCCAACACAAAGACGATTGTACTCAGTATGAGACCGAATAACAGGAGTACGAAATGGAAATGTGTGTGATGGTTAGTGTCTAGAGGTGAATGACAAGCCCTGGGGCCAGCAGGAGATGCAGGAGAGGGTAGTATATGAAACCTTTTACATTTTTTCTTAAGTGTCCGACCATGGGCAACGGCTTCAGGGCCTATCCTCAGGACATATCCCCAAAGCCCAATAGTCCTACTTCTCCACATGTCACTACTTCGACGCAAACACGCACCATCCATATTGAATACATGCTAGGGCTGTCTCAAACAGGACTGGTGTATTGGTATTAGCAGGGGTGCTTTTACGACATTTCGGCGGATCTTCTGTAGGTCAGTAAAGTCTACTTTTTTTATGAAAATCAAATTTATAGACTGTTCCCTGCCCCAGCGAGGATTTGAACCGGGGTTGGTTAGGACTACTTCTCTACCGATTCAGCCACTGCCTCACCCAATGTATGTAATCTCCGGCTATGAAACAGAAAGAAGTGACGAATTTGGCAACCTTTCCCTTGAAAATGACGCAGAACCTAGGATAAGATCCAACACGACAAATATTAGACTCTATGTGTAAGTTAGTGTGTAGGAGCAAGTGGACTCATTTTCTTCTCAAGTGCAAATACTCTAACACATAGGATGGCACATAACTAGAAGAGGATAGTATATATATATATATATATATATATATATATATAGATAGATAGATAGATATATATATATATAGATAGATAGATAGATAGATATAGATAGATAGATAGATAGATAGATAGATAGATAGATGGATAGATAGATAGATAGATAGATATAGATATATATACACAGGCTGCTTTCCCCAAGGAAAGGGAGGTAGCCGAGACAGGATGACACACTCCCCATTTACTCATCTATTCAAACACATTCATTCGCATATTAGCCCAAAGGGAAGAAGGGACAGATCCTCACCACACCACACCGTACAAGGGTCAACTGCTCAGTGCAATCAGTGACATCCGCAGCAAGGCCTGACAGCAGAGCTGGTTTACCCCTGCCACATCATAATAGATCCATCCCCTTACCCACACCTGACCTGACTAGCTGATCAGACCAAATGCAGGAGAATATACCCTCAGGGCTGCGTCATCATTTATTTATTCACAATTTCTCTCTATTTATTTCTGTCACGCACAGCCAATCTTCCTTGTTCAACAGACATCCCTCTCGCAGCCAGTGCTCTCTTCACACTGTCCATCCATCCTACTCGTGGTCTCCCTCTCAGGCTTATACCTCTCACACCAGATCTAGTTATCTTTTTTACCAATTGCTCATTATCCATTGTCCCCATATGCCCAAACAATCGCAACACCTTCTGCTCAGCTCTATCAGCCATCTCCCGAACAACTCCAGTTCTCCCTCGCACTTCATCATTTCGCACGCGATCCATACACGTCACTCCACACATACTCCTCAGACACCTCATCGTCATTACATTCAAACTTTTCCTCTCTGCTACACCCATATTCCATGTTTCAGCCCCATATAACGCCCTCATACAGCCTTCTCTTTACATCCATTCTAAGCGAACATCTAAACACTTTTTTCATTCCTCCCAGCATCTTTCCTACTTCAATCATTCTAAACTTCACTTCTGCATCTATTCTTCCATCCACAGCAACATGTGACCCTAAATATTTAAAACCCTCTACCTCCTCAAGCAACTGACCATTCAAAACTATATTCATCCCCTTACCATTTACCAACCTCGTACACTTCATCTCTTTACGCTTATTGTCATTTACTTTCAATTTCCTCCTTTCACACACCCTTCCAAAATCCTCTACCAACTGTCTCAATCTCTCCTTTGAACAACCATTAGTGCAGTATCATCTGCAAACAGCAGCTGCTTCAGATTCCACTCTCCACCATCAACATTCACTAGACTCAGACCTCCACCTAAAACTATTGCATTCACCTCCCTTACATCACCATCCATATAAATATTAAACAACCAAGGCGACATCACACATCCCTGTGGCAGCCCCACTCCCATGGGAAACAAATCACTCACAGCATTTCCCACTCTTACACACGCTCTACTATTGACATAAAAATTTTTCACCCCTTTTAGTAACCTACCATCAAGTCCATACAGTCTCAAAACAGCCCAAAAAGCCTCCCTATCAATTCTATCATACGCTTTCTCTAAATCCATGAATGCCCAAAACACACCCTTGTCTTTCACTAAATACTTTTCACACACTTGTCTCACAGTAAATTCCTGATCCACGCATCCCCTCCCTCTCCTAAAGCCAAACTGCTCATCACCAATCACTCCCTCTGTACCCTCTCTAACTCTCATAATTAACACTCTACCATACACCTTATCTACAGCACTCAACAGACTTATACCCCTAAAGCTAGTACATTCATACTTATCACCCTTGCCTTTATACAACGGGACCACACAAGCACTTGCCCAGTCAATTGGCACCATACCTTTCACAAAGCACACATTCAACAATCTCACTAACCAGTCAACAATAGTCATTCCACCACCCTTCAGGCATTCCACAGCACACCCATCCATACCTGCAGCTTTCCCTGTTTTCATCTCCTCTACTGCCTTCTCCACTTCCTCCTTCATGATCAAAGAATCATTCAGCTCTCCGAACACATTTATTCCTTGCATCCTTCCATCCGCCACAATCTCAGCCACCCTTTCCTCCTCTACATTTAACAATCTTTAAAAATACTCTGCCCATCTCATCCTTACTGCATCCATCTCAATTAACATCATTCCATCCTCTGCTTTAACTCGCTCTTCCTTCCCAGACTCTCCCTTTCACGCCCTTTTCACCTCCTTTCAAAACATTTTCTTATTCTGTTGAAAATTCTTAGTCACCCGCCTACCCCACCTCACATCTGCTGCCACTTTAGCATCACGCACAGCCCTTCTCGCTCTATTCCTCTTTTCCTTATACTTTCCATGTGACACCTCATCCTTCCTCTGCAGCCACACTTCATATGCACGTCTCTTCTCAGCCACAGCCATACTTACTTCCTCGCACCACGATTCACTTCCTATTCTTACACTAATACCCACACGTCTCACACCACACACCTGTTCTCCATGCCCCACCACAGCACTCTTAAACAACTGCTATTCCTCCTCCACACTGCCATTTTCCTGATTTTTCACTGCGTTCCACTCATCTTTCAATTTCTCCTGACACTCTATCGTTTTCTCTCTTTTATCCAACTCACTCACTTTCAAAACCTCTATACCACACCTAACCCTCCTAGCTCTCACCCATCTCTTACCTACTCTAAACTTTCCCTCCACTAGGTAGTGGTCTGACATACCTCCACCCTTCCCTCTCAGAACTCTCACATCCAACAATCTTCCTATTACATTCCTAGACACAACCACATAGTCCATCAGTGCACTACCAACAACCCTTCCACCCTCCTCTATCACCCATGTATACTTATAAATATCTTTCTTCTCAAACAGCATATTTCCAATCATCATCTCTCGCTCAACAGACATCCATATCATTCGTTCCCCATTTTCATTTCTTCCAGACACACCATGCCTACCAACTACACCTTCAACTGCTACATTTCCCACTCTAGCATTCAGATCTCCCATCATTGCCACATTCACATTCACTCCAAAACTCTGCCGACACTCATCAACATCATTCCAGAGAGACTCCCTCTCTTCTTCATCCCTTTCGCTACCAGGCCCATATGCACCCACAAAAACCCACGACTCACGTCAAATTTCGCTTTCACCCACATCAGTCTCGATGACACCTTCTTCCATTCAATCATATAGTGCTGTACTTCCGGACTCACTAACAAGGCCACACCTTCTCTTGCCCTTCCTCTAACAACACCTGACAATCTTCCATTTACACTTCGAAACATAGACTCACCCTTCCCTTTCACTCAAAGCTAACACATCCAACTTTCTTCTCACACACATTCTCCCAATCTCCTCCCATTTAGCCTCAATCGTACTTCATCCATGCACATTCATTGACCCAATCTTCAGGGTATATATGAATGTGCGTGGATGTAGTACGATTGAGGCTAAAAGGGAGGAGATTGGGAGAATGTTTGTGAGAAGAAAGTTGGATGTGTTAGCATTGAGTGAAACGAAGATGAAAGGGAAGAGGGAAACTATGTTTGGAAGTGTGAATGGAAGATTGTCAGGTGTTGATAGAGGAAGGGCAAGAGAAGGTGTGGCCTTGTTAGTGAGTCCGGAAGTTCAGCAATGTGTGATTGAATGGAAGGAGGTGTCATCGAGACTGATGTGGGTGAAAGCGAAATTTGAACGTGAGTTGTGGGTGTTTGTGAGTGCATATGGGCCTGGTAGTGAAAGGGATGAACAAGAGAGGGAGTCTTTCTGGAATGATGTTGATGAGTGTCTGCAGAGTTTTGAAGAGAATGTGAATGTGGTAATGATGGGAGATCTGAATGCTAGAGTGGGAAATGTAGCAGTTGAAGGTGTAGTTGGTATGCATGGTGTGCCTGGAAGAAATGAAAATGGGGAACGAATGATAGCGATGTGTGTTGAGCGAGAGATGGTGATTGGGAATACGCTGTTTGAGAAGAAAGATATTTATAAGTATACATGGGTGAGACAGGAGGATGGAAGGGTTGTTGATAGAGCCTTGATGGACTATGTGGTTGTGTCTAGGAATGTAATAGGAAGATTGTTGGATGTGAGAGTTCTGAGAGGGGAGGGTGGAGGTATGTCTGACCACTACCTGGTGGAGGGAAAGTTAAGAGTAGGTAAGAGATGGGTGAGAGCTAGGAGGGTTAGGTGTGGCAGGGAGGTTTTGAAAGTGAGTGAGTTGGATAAAAGAGAGAAAAAGATAGAGTATCAGGAGAAATTGAAAGATGAGTGGAACGCAGTGAAAGATCGGGAAAATGGCAGCATGGAGGAGGAATGGCAGTTGTTTAAGAGTGCTGTGGTGGGGCATGCAGAAGAGGTGTGTGGTGTGAGACGTGTGGGTGGTGGTGTAAGAAAAGGAAGTGAATGGTGGTGCGAGGAAGTAAGTATGGCTGTGGCAGAGAAGAGACGTGCATATGAAGTGTGGCTGCAGAGGAAGGATGAGATGTCATATGAAAGGTATAAGGAGAAGAGGAATAGAGCGAGAAGGGCTGTGCGTGATGCTAAAGTGGCAGCAGATGAGAGGTGGGGTAGGCGGCTGACAGAGAATTTTCAGCAGAATAAGAAAATGTTTTGGAAGGAGGTGAAAAGGGTGCGAAAGGGAGAGTCTGGGAAGGAAGAACGAGTAAAAGCAGAGGATGGAAGGATGTTAATTGAGATGGATGCAGTAAGGAAGAGATGGGCAGAGTATTTTGAAAGATTGTTAAATGTAGAGGAGGAAAGGGTGGCTGAGATTGTGGCGGATGGAAGGGTGCAAGGAATAAATGTGTTGGGAGAGTTGAATGATTCTTTGATCACGAAGGAAGAAGTGGAGAAGGCAGTAAAGGAGATGAAAACAGGGAAAGCTGCAGGTATGGATGGGTGTGCTGTGGAATGCCTGAAGGGTGGTGGAGTGACTATTGTTGACTGGTTAGTAAGATTGTTGAATGCGTGCTTTGAGAAAGGTATGGTGCCAATTGACTGGGCAAGTGCTTGTGTGGTCCCGTTGTATAAAGGCAAGGGTGATAAGTATGAATGTACTAGCTTTAGGGGTATAAGTCTGTTGAGTGTTGTAGGTAAGGTGTATGGTAGAGTGTTAATTATGAGAGTTAGAGAGGGTACAGAGGGAGTGATTAGTGATGAGCAGTGTGGCTTTAGGAGAGGGAGGGGATGCGTTGATCAGGTGTTTGCTGTGAGACAAGTATGTGAAAAGTATTTAGCGAAAGGCAAGGATGTGTTTTGGGCATTTATGGATTTAGAGAAAGCGTATGATAGAATTGATAGGGAGGCTTTGTGGACTGTTTTAAGATTGTATGGACTTGATGGTAGGTTACTAAAAGGGGTGAAAAGTTTTTATGTAAATAGTAGAGCGTGTGTAAGAGTGGGAAATGCTGTGAGTGATTGGTTTCCCGTGAGAGTGGGGCTGCGACAGGGATGTGTGATGTCGCCTTGGTTGTTTAATATTTACATGGATGGTGTTGTAAGGGAGGTGAATGCAAGAGTTTTAGGTGGTCTGAGTCTGGTAAATGTTGATGGAGGAGAGTGGAATCTGAAGCAGCTGCTGTTTGCAGATGATACTGCACTGGTGACTGATTCAGAGGAGAGATTGAGACAGTTGGTAGAGGAGTTTGGAAGGGTGTGTGAAAGGAGGAAATTGAAAGTAAATGAGAATAAGAGTAAAGTGATGAAGTGTACGAGGTTGATGGATGGTAGGGGGATGAATATAGTTTTGAATGGTGAGTTGCTTGAGGAGGTAGATTGTTTTAAATATCTAGGGTCACATGTTGCTGTGGATGGAAGAATAGATGCAGAAGTGAAGTTTAGAATAAATGAAGTAGGAAAGGTGCTGGGAGGAATGAAAAAAGTGTTTAAATGTCGTTCGCTTAGAATGGATGTAAAGAGAAGGCTGTATGAGGGTGTTGTGGTACCGACTGCATTATATGGGGCTGAAACATGGAATATGGGTGTAGCAGAGAGGAAAAGTTTGAATGTAATGGAGATGAGATGTCTGAGGAGTATGTGTGGAGTGACGCGTATGGATCGGGTGCGAAATGATGAAGTGCGAAGGAGAACTGGAGTTGTTCGGGAGATGGCTGGTAGAGTTGAGCAGAGGGTGTTGCAATGGTCTGGACATATGGAGAGAATGGATATTGAGCGATTGGTGAAAAAGATAACTAGATCTGATGTGAGAGGTGTAAGGCTGAGAGGAAGACCACGAATTGGATGGATGGACAGTGTGAAGAGAGCGCTGGATGCGAGAGGGATGTCTGTTGAGCAAGGAAGAGTGGCTGTGCGTGGCAGAAATAAATGGAGAGAAATTGTGAATGAATAAGTGATGACGCAGCCCTGAGGGGATATTCTCCCGCATTTGGTCTGATCAGCTAGTCAGGTCAGGTGCGGGTAAGGGGATGGGTCTGTTATGATGTGGCAGGGGTAAACCAGTTCTGCTGTCGGGCCCTGCTGCGGATGTCACTGATTGCATTGCCCAATTGACCCTTGTGCGGTGTGGTGCGGTGAGGATCTGTCCGTTCTCCCCTTTGGGGCTAAGATGCAAATGAATGTGTTTGAATGGATGAGTAAATGGAGAGTGAGTCGTCCTGTCTCGGCTACCTCCCTTTCCTTGGGGGAAGCAGCCTAGGTATATATATATATATATATATATATATATATATATATATATATATATATATATATATATGTGTGTGTGTGTGTGTGTGTGTGTGTGTGTGGGTGGGTGGGTGGGGGGGTGTAAGTGATAGTGTGAGATAGAGCATAACAACAAATGAAGGAGTACACCACGGAAAAAAAGAGTTGCAGAACATACTTAGGTTCAAGCAGAAAAGAAGAAATATCCTTTCAGCCAAGAATTAGTAGTCACAATCCTGCTTTGAGAAAGAAGCTGTTGACTGACATAGGAGCCTCTCCACCACAAATGCTACCAATCCGAAGGCAAGACCCAATGCTAAGAGCAATAGAGGACCCTGTATGTGTGTGATAGTCAGACTCCTTAGAGTGGTAGTGAGGGTGGGGTTGTCTGAGAAGTCGTCCTGTTCCCGTTGCCTCCTGTGCTCCTCCCGCTGCTGTACCCGGCGCCAACGGGCAGCAGCTTCTATTGCTTCTTTCGTCCACTGCTTGTACAAACCAACCTGTTGGTTGAAGTGGTTGTCGTCTTATTCATCATCCACATCATCATCAATTTCATCATCATCATAACCATTTGTAATTCTTTTTTTAAAAACAAAGATGCACATAAATGTACTGGTATAGAGGGAATGGAGATCATGGTGAAAGGAGCCTGATTGGTTACCTGCTTGTAGAGAAATCAATGCCGGGTAATGTTGCTGATACGAGGACAGTGAGAGGAAAATGTGGAACATTGTCACATCATATGATTGTGGTATGCAAGACCACGCTGAGAGGAGTGAGGTGGACTAAGCGAGAGGGGAGCTGTCAGAGAGAGAGAGAGACTGAAGGTCGAGGACATGAGGATAAAAAAAATGGCAAATGAATACAGGGCAAAGTAGGGCAGGAGTTAGTGAATTGGAATGAAATGGATTTGGACAGCTTGTGAATTGTATATAGGGATTGCTTAGTTAGGAATGCTAAAGCGGTGTGTGGTGTGGCAAGAGCAACAATAAAGAAGCAAGGTACGGCATGGTGGGATGAAGAGGTTATGAGAGCAGTGGAGGAAAAGAGGAAGATGTGGCTAGAGTGGATATAACACAGGGGTTCACTTGAAACAAGAAATTAATATATCGAGATCAAGAAGCACGTAAAGAGATAAAGAGACAAGTGAAGAGGAAAAAGAAGGAGGTATATGATGATCTAGAAAGAAAAATGAACGCATATTACACTGAAAATAGGACGATTTTCTGGAAAGAGGTTCGGAAATGTAGAAAAGACTGTGGAAAGAAAAGAGTAAATGTGAAAGATGTAAGTGGGAGATTATTAACCCATGTGGATGAAGCAATGACCAGGTGTAAAGAATATTTTGAAAGTCTGATGACTGGGAATGGACACAGCAAAGCGACTGTTGACATGATTGCTTTTGGAGGCGTACTGAGAAGGAATGCAGTGCCAGGAAACGTGACACTCGCAGACGTGAAGAACTCTGTAAAGAGGCTGAAAAATCGGAAATCATCTGGGGTTGATGAGATGTTTGCAGAGATGATTAAGTGTAGTGGGGAGGGCGGAATGAAGGACTTGTTGGAGATATGTATGAACGCATGGGTGAGTGAAACTGTGCCTGTACAGTGGAAAACGGCGGTGATTGTACCCCCGTACAAAAATTAAGGATAGCGAAGTGAGTGCAAGCATTATCGTGACATAAGTCGATTGAGTGACGTAGGGAAGGTATATGGATGAATTATTATAGTATAGAGAAAGTAAGAGTGAAATCAGAAGTCCTAGTGAGTGACGAACAGAGTGGCTTCAGGAGTGGTAGAGGATGTGTGGATCAAATATTTGCAGTCAGACAGAAAGTGGAGAAGGCCTGTGAGAAGGACTATAAGGTGTTTATGGCATTTATGTCTCTGGAAAAAGCATACAACAAAGTAGACAGAGAAAGATTGTGGAAGGTGTTGGGCATGTGTTGTAGATGGTAAGCTGCTAGGTCCCGTCAAGAGGTTTTTTGTGATGATAGTGAAGCATATGTAACGGATAATGGGCATCTAAGTGAATGGTTCACGATCGGCATGGGCGTGAGACAAGGGTGTGTGATGTCCCCATGGTTGTTTACATATATATATATATATATATATATATATATATATATATATATATATATATATATATATATACATACACACGGATGGGGTGATGAGAGAGGTAAAAACACGAGCAATGGAGAGAGGGATGGCGTTGGTAATAAATGGTGATGGATGGAATATCTCAAATTTGTTGTATGCTCCAAATACCGGACAAGAGCTTGGTAGACCATTGCAAAGTTTTGTAGATGTCTGTGAGCGCCGTGCCTTGAGATTATAATGTAAAAAAAAGATTAAAGCGATGGTTACTGAGAGAGACAGTGACTCCCATTGTGGTGTTACAGTGAACAGAGAGAGACTGGAATTGGTGAGTGTGTTCAAATACTTGGGTACAATGATAGAAAAGAGGAAAATGTGCAAGAGAAGTGGAAAGCAGAGTGACACAAGGAAGGAAAGTAGCTGGTGCCATGCAAGTCATTATAAAAGACATGCTTGAGTGTTGCAAATGCACGAATCTTACATGAAGGAGTGTTAGTATCAAATTTAACATTCGGATATGAGACTGGTGTGTTGCATGAAAACGAAAAGTGAAGATAAGAGCATTGGAGTTGGGACTGGTGAGGAATGTATGCAGAGTACAGAGACTGGATAGGATACAGAATAATGTGATTCGCGAAAGATGAGGAGTAAGGAAGTCTGTGAACACCACAATCACAGAGAGTGTACTGAGATAATTTGGTCATGTGGAGAGAATGGATGACAATATAGTGGTGAGAAAGGTATATATGAGAGAATTTGAAGGAGGAAGGAGACAAGGTAGGCTAAGAAGAAGGCGGAGGAATAAGGTGGATGAGTGTATGCGGAAGAGAGGTATGGAAGTTGGTGTAGCTAAGGGACTGACAAGAGGTAGAGCTGGCTGGATGAAAATTGTGCAGAGAAGCGCATAACCAGGGATTTGGCACCCCTTTCTAACGTGACAGCATTCAGGTTGACTCTGTCGAATAGGTGTATATGTGAAGCTACAGAACATGGTGAAAATTTCTTGGGTCTATTTGTTGGAGCCAGGATTCTGTGGGCTTGAATGATGAGTGAATGGAAGCATGGCCCATTGAACTGGGCAAACTTAGGCTGCCTGGACCTACTCCTCACCCTGCCCTAGGGTCGGCAAGGAGGTCCGGATGATGATGATGATCTATCTATCTATCTATTGCCAGACGCCTCAATCCCGTTTGGGGTGGCCACAAACAAATCGCCTCCAAGTCGCCCTGTCCCCCGCCATTTCACTGCCCTGCTCCCAACTCACACCCCCCTCTCTCATATACCTCTCCACCCCATCCCTCCATCTCATCCTCGGTCTCCCCCTCCCTCTTCCACCCTCCACCTCACTCACATACACTCTCTTCGTCAATCTTTCACCCTCCATCCTCTCCACATGGCCAAACCACCTCAGTGTGTTCCTCACAACGCTTCCTATCACATCCACATCCACACCACAACGCTCCTTTATATCCTCATTCGTCAGCCTGTCTCTCCACGTGACTGCACAGGCTCCTCTTAAATAACTCATTTCCACTGCTCTCACTCTTGACTTGTGTCCTTCCAACAATGTCCAAGCTTCACTTCCGTACATTAGAGTTGGTATCACAATACTGTCATGTAGTAACTTTTTTACTTCCATGCTCACTTCCCTGTTTCTTATCACTGCTTTTAAGGAACCAGCAACCTTTCTTCCCTGCTGTACCCTTTCAAGCACTTCATCCTCCAAACCTCCATCCTTACTCATCACACTACCCAAATACTTAAACGTACTCACATTTTCCAATTCCTCACCATCCAACCTCGCTGTACATTCACTGACTTCACCTCTCTCAAATGATGATTGTTATTATCATCATTATTATTATTATTATTATTATCATTATTATTATTATTAATGAAATAGCAGCCATCGCAACGGAGGGCATCACACCACGCCCCAAATGGCCGCATGCCCCTATTCCATGGAGTGCACCCAGCATGAAAATCTCAGTATGGGTGCATTACCCTCCATCCAATCCAGCCCTCACCAGGATCGGGGTGGAGCTAATAAACCAGCTCCAGACAGCACCCCAGTGATAGCCAGCAGCCGCACAAACAAAGCTATGGCCTGTAGCCATACACAAGTGATGCACTAGCAGCGGCCTGCATCCATGCAATGGTAACGGCTGGCTGCCGCTTGCGTAAGAGTCAGCCAATAGCTGCTCAGAGTGCTGTCCACCCTCCCTGCAGAACTCGTGACTGCTGGTTGCTGCATGCGAGGAGGGAGCAGCATGTCCTCTCTCCTTCTGCAGTTGCCTTGAAGGGCACGACACCGGTGATGGCCGGTAGCTGCACCAGTAGACAGGGGATGGCCTGTAGTCATCCCTCGCCTATGTATCGCCCTTCACAAGGGACTTCAGCGATGGCCCGTGGCCACACCCTTAGGCAGGTGACGGCCAGCAGCTGCACTCTGTCTGAGGTCCCGTCAGGGAGTGGGGCCCGGGGACAGCTACTTGCCGCACTGACGGGAAAGGGACAGCCAGTAATCGCCCTCCTCCTTTTGCTTGCGGGACCTCAACGATGGCTGGTGGCTGCGCCAGGAAGGGACATCCCAAAAGTCCCTCGCCCTCTTTTACTCCACAACTAGAGGGAAACCCCCGCTCGAGCTGCACCACCAGTGGGGGGGTACCACCTCTAACTCCCCAGCCAGAGGCAGCCTCCAGAAAGAAAACCTCCCGACAGCAGACTGGTGGAGAGGCCCTGTATCGACCCCGGGGCTGCACTCTATCCAGCCAGCACCTGAAGGCTGGCAGACTCCTGTCGCCACCAACACCACAGTCCTACCATGACAGCGAAGAAGCAGGAGCGAGACCACAGCAGATGGGCCCTCCACACCACCCTTAGTACCCCAGGGAGCAACCTCTTCAGCCCAGATAAGGAGCAATGCCCTTCCAACACCTGGCGGCTGCAGGAGCATCTACAGAAGATATTGGGCCCCAGTCCTGAAGGCCAAAAGCCTTTACCTAGCCCCTCCAGTTCAGGGCCCTTCACCGTGCCCAATCATAGCACACTCCGGAGAATGACGCCACTATGAGAAGTCTCGTGCCCCCTAGACAAGAAGACATCCAAGGGGACTCAGCCAATGCTGGACCGATACCTGTGAGCCACCAGATGGCCGCTCCCTTGCCCCTCCCCACTACCATGACTGTGACTTCCATGCCTGTGAAGTAAAAGTGAAAGTGACAATCAGCGTACAGTGACAGTGTTTAACTACCTCAACTCCGCTATGTGTGAGGCGAGACGTTAGCAGTATTCTACCATCCTGACCCACTCAGTGAACACGGGACATGTGTATGATTATTATAAAATATATGCAGCCCAAGAATTAAGTGTACTCCCAACTTCACTTAAATACGGTGTCTGTCCGCTTATCCTCGAGACTGCTGGTATCCTGCATCATACCTGTAATATATATCTGCCAATCTGAGCTTTGCCTTTGTATAGAGTCTTGTGGATTGTCTAGCTTCCCTGTATTAAGAATTTGGCAATATACATGCAAGGTTGTCGCCCTGTGTTTTTATGCCTTGTTCCTCTTACACTGTGTCTTAGCTCCGGTCTAGAAAGGAAATCCAGGTATACCTTAGGTGTTGCTAGGACAAGAAGCTGACCTAAAAACACCTAGCATAACACTGGTGGACAGCAGTGGTTCTTGACCCGGGCAGATACAGAGAGAAGCAAAACAGGGAAATCATCAAAATGACAACCAAACCACATGTACAATTGCCTTAATTCGACCAAGAGCAGTACGACATCCAAACCTACCTATCCATAGTCAAGCCGCAGTTAGATACTGGCTTCAAAGGCGACAGACAGAAAATTGCAGTCACCCTACCACTTTTGGGCAAAGCAGCAGCCAGTATCACACCTAAAGTCGACCCTGAATTAACATGGGTGAATTTTACTAAAATAGTGGTGGAAGCGATCACACCTTCTCTAGGAAGAGTGGTGGCGCTGTCCCAACTGGACAGCCTAACGTATGATGGAAGCCTGGGTGACAGTCTTATCCAGGCTAGGTGGCTCTTCACCGCCACATACCAGGAAGCAGACGTAGAGACCCGGGAACAGCATACTTTCAACACCCTCCTCAGAGTTCTCCTCAATATGGTCAAGGAACACTTCACCATCCAAGAGCCAACGGGAGATCTGGACAGGGACGTCCAGCTGATACGGCGACTGCTGACCTAGTTCTGGTGCCAATATTGTTTCCCATGACAAGTTGTAGTTTCACACTATTGTTGCATATTTCATATAAAGTTGTTTATTCATATTTAACAATGTGCAACGAAGTGTGAATGATAAGTAACCAAACACCATTTCACTGTAAATTGAGGCATGGGAAGGATAAGCGATCAGGACTTGCAGAGCCCAGCATTTTCTATTATAAACACTAGAGTAAAGGGAAGGCGATAGAGAAATAAAAATTGTATATATGTTTAAGTCTATCTATCTATCTATCTATTGCCAGACTCCTCAATCCCGTTTGGGGTGGCCACAAACAAATCGCCTCCAAGTCGCCATGTCCCCCGCCATCTCACTGCCCTGCTCCCAACTCACACCCCCCTCTCTCATATACCTCTCCACCCCATCCATCCATCTCATCCTCGGCCTCCCCCTCCCTCTTCCCCCCTCCACCTCACTCACATACACTCTCTTCGTCAGTCTTTCAACCTCCATCCTCTCCACATGGCCAAACCACCTCAGTGTGTTCTTCATAACGCTTCCTATCACATCCACACCCACACCACAACGCTCCTTTACATCCTCATTCGTCAGCCTGTCTCTCCATGTGACTCCACAGGCTCCTCTTAAATAACTCATTTCCACGGCTCTCACTCTTGACTTGTGTCCTTCCAACAACGTCCAAGCTTCACTTCCGTACGTTAGGGTTGGTATCACAATACTGTCACGTAGTAACTTTTTCACTTCCATGCTCACTTCCCTGTTTCTTATCACTGTTTTCAAGGAACCAGCAACCTTTCTTCCCTGCTGTACCCTTTCACGCACTTCACCCTCCAAACCTCCATCCTTACTCATCACACTACCCAAGTACTTAAACGTACTCACATTTTCCAATTCCTCACCATCCAACCTCGCTGTACATTCACTAACCTCACCTCTCTCAAAGACCATCACTTTACTCTTCCCTACATTCACCTTTAGATTCCGTTTCTTACACACACTCCCAAACTCATCCACCAAGCCTTGCAGCTCCCCTTCGTCTTCACTCAACAACACAGTATCATCTGGAAACAACAGTACAGGGAGTTTCCAAACACTATCCTCTCTCACCAGGGCCACTCCAACATCCACTACCCTACCTTGTACCTCTTTTATTACCCCATCCATGTAAAGATTGAACAACCATGGAGAAATGACACATCCCTGTTTTAACCCAACTTTCAAAGAGAAAAATTCACTTAGTTCACCATCCACATGCACTGCAGCCTTCGCACCATCGTACATACTCTTCACAGCATTCAACAACTTCCCATCTACTCCATATATTCTTAACACTTTCCACAATCCTTGTCTATCCACCCTGTCATATGCTTTCTTCAAATCCATGGAAGCCCCATACAACTTCTTTCCCTTCTCTAGAAACTTTTCCACTAAAGATCTAAGAATGAATATCTGATCTACACAACCTCTTCCCTTCCTAAAGCCTCAATGTTCTTCTCCAACTAATTTCTCTGTTCTTTCTCTAACTCTGTCAATAAGTATCCTACCATACACTTTTCCTATTATACTGAGAAGACAAATGCCCCTATGATTACCACACACTTCTTTTTCCCCTTTTCCTTTGTATAAGGGAATAATTATACCTGACTTCCAATCCTCCGGGACTCTACCTTCCTCCCAGGCCAATCTGCACATCTTCCACATCCATTCTACTACTATCTCTCCCCCATGCTTCAGCATTTCACCACACACTCCATCAATTCCTGGGGCTTTCCCCAATTTAACTTTCTTCATTGCTTCCACAACTTCTATTCTACTGATTTCTTCCTGTCTCTTCACCTCCCTCCTTCTCCCAGCCATTCCCCAGCCACTTGCATTACTTCCATCCTCTATGTTCAACAATTCCTTAAAGTGTTCTCTCCATCTGCTCACTTTTTTTCCCTTCTCCACTAGTAATCTACCATTTTTATCTTTCACTCCCCTGCTAACTTCACTTCCACCCTGTCTTACTCTTTTCACCTCTTTCCAGAACATTTTCTTACAGTCCCTCCACTTTACACTCAAATTCCTTCCAAATTCCTCATCCACTCTCTTCTTACTCTCTCTTACTAATCTTTTCATCTCTCTCTTTCTTTCTACATATAACTCTCTCTTCGGCCTCTCAACTTCTTCCACGCCCCTATTTCTCATCCATTCATTGTATGCTTTCTTCTTTTGTGCCATAGCCTGTCTCACCTCTTCAGTCCACCACGCTGTTCCTTGCACCCCCATCCGTCTTCTCTCCCTTCCACACACCACGTCACATGCTGTGCATATTTCTTCTGTAAAAATCCTACACACACCTTCCACGTCTCCCATCTGCTCCAATTGATATTTGCCCAATCGTTCCTCCACTTGTCTCTTATACTGTGCCTTTTTCTCATCCTCTTATAACCTTTCCACTATCCTTGCAACTACTCATTCCTCTCGTCTTTCCCTTCTTCTATTCCTCCATCTTACTTGAATTCTAATTCTGGCCACCACCAAGTAGTGGTCAGAAAGTCCACTTCCCCAACCTCTATGAGCTCTTGCATCCATTACACATCTTTGCATCCTTTCATCCACACACACATAATCAATCATTGCCTTCCTTTCATTCAGTTCACCACCCACCCTTCTCATCACTCGCCATGTATACCTGTGGATCATTTTATGCCTGAAGAGGGTATTGGCTATCACCAACCCCCTCCCAGCACAAATGTCCACTAACGCACTCCCATCCTCATCTATCTCAGCAGGCACACCCCACTCACCAACTATTCCATCCACGTTCACATTCCCAAATTTATCATTCATATCACCAATCAAAAACACTCATTCCTTCCAAACTTTTCCATGCACACTTCTACATTTGTCCAGAACTCTTCTCTCACTCTTCTAACACGATCTTCCATTGGCGCATACACACACACAATCGCCCACATTTGTGTTCCAACTTTCAACTTTACCCACACAATCCTTGACCAAACTGATCCATACTGTCTTATGCTCTTCTTCCATCTTTTACTCACAACTATACATACTCCTTCCTTTGCGCTCTCATTCTCACCTACTCCTGCACATATACCCCATCCATACTCCCATTCTCTCACACTTTCTCCTCTCCATTTTGTTTCAGTTATTCCACATACATCCACTTTCACACCTTCAAGCACCTGGACAATCTCTTTCTCTTTCACCTCATCATTCACTCCCCTTACATTCCATGTTCCGATAACCATGTCCTTTGTCTGGTCCTTGGTCGTCATTGTTTGGTCAGTCCTTGTCCGGGGCTTATTGTTTTTTTTTTTTAGTTAGTTGTTTTCCGGGGAGGGGCATTAACCCTCCGCCAACCCTTTTAGTCGCCTTTTACGACAAGCAGGGATACTGGGGGAGTATTCTTGAAAAAAACCCCAACCCCCATGTATAAATCCCACTTGTCTGTGGAGGTTTAGCAACTCTGATTTTGCTGACCCAGCGCCACACCCAGAGGGGACGCCGGCCAGGTAGAGCAGAATGCACGTATCATTAGAACGAGAGGGACGTATAACTCTGAGCTCTCTCTGTGTCGCAGTTGTATCTTCCTGTGGTCAATAAACAGATTTAATCTGCTCAGTTTCAGTTCACCTGCACACGCTACCTTCTAAATTCCTTTCAACAGCATTCTACACCGATTTCCCACCATCTCCAGTGAGTGAGAAGACGTTTTGGTGGAGTGTGTCAGCCGGAAGTGACTCTGACCAGGTGCAACGTTATAACCTTGCTTGGAAGTGTGAGGTCATGACTCAGCTGATGTATAATAATTGGTGATCAGGCTGGGGTTCCAAGCTGATATATTAGTGACTAGTTGAGGAATCCATACAGCCGAAACATATTTTTGGTGGCAGCGGTGGGATTCCTGCCTACTGTTACATACACTATATTTTTGGTGCCAGTGGTGGAACGACAGTGCTAGGATGTGACAAGGTGCTAAAAAGATTGTAAACCCTTGCAACAGCTCGTGATCCTGCAGGTGAATAGAAATCTTACTCTCCTATTGCAAAGGGACTAATTGTAGAGTAAGTAGAGCAGATATCAGAATAATCTCGTTTTCTCTCCATCTCTGGCTGGCGAGATATCTCTACTTTCAAGCGCGAACTGGCAATTATCTCGCTCTAGCACCGAGGCCAGTGCGGTGAAGGGTTGGATCGTCTGGACGCATCTAGCAACTCTGGACGTGGAGGCAGGGTGAGCGTGTGGTGTGGTGTGGTGTGTCACGGCATCGCCTTGAAGCTGCTCAAGCACAACCGTGAGGGATAATCGTCGTGTCGTTGGAGGAGAAACATTGCAGGGCGTTTGGACTTGCAGTACGAATCTACCGGGAACTTCAGCATCATGCAACACATAGGTAGTGTACATGCACGGTGAACCCTCAGACACACCTTTTAAGCAGCACATGTTAGTTAGGTAATGTGTGTAAAAAAATAAAGGTTTCTCAGTTTCCCCTCAATACATACATTTTCTGTACATCTTGCCTGCATCCCATTCTCTATTGCTAAAAGCCATAACTAATCTATTTGTGTCAATTTAGATTTTCCTGTGACTGGGAAGGGAATAAATTCTGACAAGGTTAGATGGATACAGTGAAGAGGTGGGGACGAAAATTAAGGGGAGATTCAGACAATCCAACCACAATGGAAGGTGAATCAGACTCAGAATTGGGTGAGTGGTTAGACACTCTGGAGAAAGGCATCCAAACTTTAAGTAGTCAGGACACTTCTAAGGAACTAGATAGTGGGGACTTGAACACTTTACATTTGCATTCTGGTTGTTCTTATTCTACAGTTCCTGAAAGTTCAGTTAGGTCCAAAATGGCCACTAGATTTGCTAATGAGGGTACTCGTAGTGAAGAGATTGTGGGAGTTGAACAGACTCCAACAGCACCCGTGATCACTCAGGATAACCAAGGTCCAATAATCTCTGCTAGCTATGCAACCACTCACATACCCTCTTACACCTCAGGCATGTTCAGTACACCATTAACTTTTGGACAGCAAGGACAAGACCATGTATTTGCTAATGTTCCTTATGCTAATTCATAGGGCATGAATACTAACAGTATTGGCATGCAAACCCAGTATCCTTCTGGTAATCCATGGGGCATAAATACTAACTGTATTCGCATGCAAACTCAGATGAATCTTCCTCCCTTATGGCAACTCCCTAACATGGCACCCACTAATTTGGCTACTGCTAATGTTCCTTGAACTTTACCTCCTGTAGCGCCGGTTAGACAGTCCCAAGGACAGTTTGTTCTGGCACCTTCGAACCCAGATTGAATAAAGGTGCTACCTATAGCCCAACTGAGTTTACAGTTTACTGGGGAAGATGATTATAACATCCATCGCTTTCTACGAGACTGCGAGGCCCAGATACATAGATTACAGTTTGCTAGTGATGGGGAAAAGATTTGGCATATTAAAGCAAATATCAAACCCAATTTCCAAGCAGCAGAAATGCTGGAAGCCTCATTATTCCAAAGTGGGCCGACTGCTCATGAGTGTGAAAAGTTTAGGGAAGCCCTCATTAATACTTTTGCAAGTGACTGCTACATGTTGGATGCTTGGGTATTTAGGTTCATAGATAGAGCACAGCAGCATCCTAATTGTACTGAAAGTCAGGCTTTGGCGAAGGCAGGCGTATGCTTGCAGAAGCTAGCAAAGCCTTGCAAACTTCGGGCTGGGGAGACACAGCTTGGGGATTTACTTTTGAGAGGGTTGCAAGATTACTCAAGTACTTGCAATTCCTGTCCTGTTTAACCCCTGCTAGGTGACACCAAGTACTTAGGCAGACCAAAAGACCTCCTGAAATAGCCTTGCCTGACATGAGCTTTAAGCTAAAGGCAAAGGCAGAAGGAGAGGGCGGTAGTGTCTTAGCCGTGCACACAGAGAAAAGCCCTACTGGAGGGTATTGTAAAACCTGCAATAAACCTGGTCACACAGATAAAAAGTGTTGGCATGTTAAAAAGGCAGCTCGTCAGGCAGCCAAGGCCAACCTGCCCACCATGTCTGGACCTAGTACTGAAAAGCAGGTAGACAACAAACAACCCATTACTAGTTCTCCTCAGAAAAAAACCAAAGTTGTAAAGCCAAAAATGCAAAGATGGTGTCATCCATGGGCAGTGTCCTCATTCATCGGACTATTGCCCAATTGTTCTTGCCAATCGGGAAAAACTAGGTAACCAATCTAGTTCGGGGGAAGTTCAGGGCCACACGCAGAAGTAAACAAACTCGTACAGTTCACCAATGCGTGTGTGGCAGCTATTATAAAGGTGGGTTTGCTCTCGATACCTTGGATATTAGGGAAAGGCCATGTGTCTTTGATAGTGGACACTGGAGCATGTGCAAATATTATTTCTAGTACAGTGCTAGAGAGGCTGAAGTATGAAATGCCTTGAGCTAATTGGACGTTGTCAGCCCCTGACGTGATTTTGTCAGGTGTGACAGGGAGTAAAATGAAGATCGTAAGCCAGGTACCATTGACACTGAAGGCAGGTAAACGATCTTCTGTGTTACGTGCTACATTGTATGTGGTTGAGGATTTCCCTCTGCCAGCTGATGGGTTATTGGGCTTTGAATCCAGGGAGGAGTATAACGTGATTATACACTCTCAGAGACATTCTATTTCCTTTAATGGAAAGGAGTTTGTAGGCCTTGGTCCCTCAGTAACACAAGCTGGAACAGGCATCCAATCAGGAGCTGTTCAACCAGTTGTGACCCCAACAAGTGAAGCGTCAAGGGAGTCCCCGGATGCACACAAAACAGACAGTATGGATTGGAAGCAGGTCAGGGCTATAGTGAGTGGGAATCACCACTTACCCTGTCGAACTCTCTGCAAAATTCCTGTCCAACTACCTGATGTGTCGGAGGGAACTTTTTTTTATTTTTAATTTGAGGAAGAAGGAATCAAAGGCAACGAGCCTGCAAAACTATTCCTTCCAAGAGAAAAACAAAATATAAGAGAGAGACAAATTCAAGATCCGATCATTTCCAGATGCCTGGACACACTGCGTTTGAAAAACTGGAGATCACAGGAAGTAGGAAATACAGACCGAGGGAGACAGTTCCAGAGATGACCTGTTGCATAAATGAAGGACTGGGAGTAACAGTTAACTTTTGCATTAGAGAGTTGGACAGAAAAGGAATGAGAGTTTGCTGCTTGATGGGTGCTACGCGCCCGTTGTAGGGGTGGAGGAATGCATGCAGACAGTTCAGAGGAGCAGTGATCATTGAAGTAGCGATAGAAAAGAGATAAAGATGCAACAGTGTGACAAAGAGACAAAGGTTGAAGGGAGTCAGTAAGAGGAGGAGAGTTAATGAGGCGAAAAGCCTTTGACTCCACCCTATTGAGAAGAGCTCTATGTGGGAAGCCTCCCCACACATGAGAGTTGTACTCTACACAGGGGCGGATAAAACCCCTGTATAGAGTCAACAATTGTGCAGGGGTAAAGAAGGAAAGGAGTCGGCTTAGCACACCCAATCTCTTGGAAGCAGATTTTACAATAGATGTAATATGATCTTTCCAAGACAAGTCCCGAGTAAATGAAACCCCTAGCATGTTCATGGATGATGCAGGATTAAGCTGAATATTATCAAACATTAGTGGGTATACCTGTGGAAGATTTTGTCGGGTTGATAGGTGCAAAAAGTGAGTCTTTGATGCATTAAAAACAACAAGATTAGTTTTACCCCAGTTAGAGATATGAGCCAAGTCAGACATTAGGTGTGCCATAGCCTCATCCCTTGTCTCTTGAAGTAACTGCTGAGATGGACGTTGCGGGAATCGAATGGAAAGGTGAAGGGTGGAGCCATCAGCGTATGAGTGGATAGGGTTAGATGTACATCTTAGAAGGTTATTGATGAATAAAAGGAAGAGAGTTGGTGATAGGACAGAGCCCTGAGGAACACCACTGTTAATAGATCTAGGAGAAGAACGATGGCCGTCTACAACAGCGGCTATAGAACGACCAGAAAGGAAGCTAGAGATGAAGGCACAGATAGAAGGATAGAAACCGTAAGAGGGCAGTTTGGAAATTAAAGATTTATGCCAGACTCGATCGAAAGCCTTAGAGATGTCAAGTGCAATGGCAGAGCCTTCACCAAAGTCCCGAAACGAGGATGACCAGGAGTCTGAAACGTAGGTGAGAAGACCGCCGGTGGAGCATCCCTGACGGAACCCATACTGACGATCAGAAAGAAGGTTGTGATAGGAAAAATGCTTTAAAATTTTTCTATTAAGAACAGACTCGAAAACTTTTGAGATACAGGATGTTAAAGCAATTGGACGATAGTTAGAGAGTTGGGAATGGTCACCCTTCTTTGGGACTGGCTGAATGAGAGCAAACTTCCAGCAAGAAGGAAAGGTACAAGTCGACAGACAAAGGAGAAATGAGTATGCCTATGCAAGGTGTAGGCACAGAAGCACAGTTCTTGAGAACAACAGGAGGGACTCCATCAGACCCATATGCCTTATTAGTATTGAGGTCTGTGACAGCAGAAAATACATCAGCTGAAGGAATTTTAATGTCAGCCATGAAGAAGTCAGAGGGGGGAAGTAATGGAGGAACAGCACTGGAATCGTCTAAGGTGGAATTGGAGGAGAAAGTCTGAGCGAAGAGATCTGCTTTATCAGTAGAAGAAATAGCTACAGAGCCATCAGAGTAGAAAAGAGGAGGGAAGGATGATGAGGTAAAGTTGTTAGAAAGGTTTTTGGCAAGGTGCCAGAAGGAGTGGGAAGAATTCGAGTTAGAGAGTTGAGAGCACTTAGTATGGATGAAATTATTTTTAGCAAAGCGAAGAACACACTTAGCACGATTCCGGGCAGAAACATGTAAAAGATGTGATTCAGGGGTGGGTTGCCTCTGGTACCTTTTATAGGCCCTCTCATTGTTGTGGACAGCATTAGAACAAGCGTGATTAAACCAAGGCTTTCGTGCATTAGTCAAAGGATATGAGAAAGAAATGTATGCTTCCATGCCCTAAAGAATAACCTCTGTAATGCACAAGGCACACCCAGATGGCTCCCGGCCATTGAAGCAATAATCGTTCCAGGGAAAATCAAAGATGTCCGCAGCTCTAAAGTGCCACAGACGACATTATTTGGAGGGTCCGCAGGCCATACTGGAGCGATAGGACAGGTTAAGGTGATAAGGTTGTGATCGGAGGAGCCCAACGGAGAGAATTGATTAACAGTGTAAGCAGAATGATTAGTTGTAAGGAAAAGGTCAAGTATGTTGGAACTCTCTCCAAGGCGATCAGGGATACAGGTAGGGTGCTGTACAAGCTGCTGTAGGTCATTAAGAATAGACAAGGTGATGTGGTATGTTTACCAGAGACCGTAAAACATAAGGCATTGTCGCTAGAGTCCACCCTGAGTATTGTTGGACCTGATCAGAAGACACCCCTCTTCATCGCAAATATGAGTGGTGGCGCAATTAAGCTCAGAGGTGGATGTTATATAGGCGACTTGATGTTCCATGGTGCCCCTATAAAGGAAGTTAACGATGTACCAGTGATCTCTCCTGTAGTCACATCACAGACAATGACTCAGTCAGAACCTACACGTCTTGGGAGAGAAAAGCTGCTGGAACAATACGTGAAGGTAACAGATAATGTTGCTCATAAAACGCGGTTACTAGCAATTCTTAAAGAATTCTCCGATGTAGTGGCACTTCCAGGGGAACCGCTGGGTAGGACGGACAAGGTGAAGCATCATATTGGGTTGTGCCCTGGTACAAATCCGATATATATGCCTGCATACGACCTACCACACAACCAAAGGAAAGCAGTGGAGGAGGAAGTTGAAAAGATGCTTCATGATGAAGTCATTCAGCCTTCTTCCTTACCTTGGAATCCACCACTCTTTATAGTGCCTAAAAAGGACAGTGGTGTGAGACCTGTTGTAGATTTTCGACAAGTGAACAAGGTAACCATGCCGGATCGTTACCTGATTCCATATCTCAGAGACTTACTGCAGTCCCTGGGTAAAGGAAATACCGTGTTCACCTGCCTGGATCTAGCGTCAGGGTATTGGCAGGTGGAGCTGACAGAGGAGTCACGTCCCATCATTGCCTTTAGCACTCACCGTGGGCACTTTGAATTTCTCCGGATGCCTTTTGGACTGAGAAATGCTCCCCTGACATTTCAGAGGATGATAAATCAGTTGTTTGGTGACATGATTGGGCAGGATGTCCTGGCTTATCTAGATGACTTGATAATTGTAAGCAAAGATATCCACACTCATTTTAGTAAGTTAAAATGAGTGATGGAAACCTTAAGATCCGCAGGTCTGAAAATCAAGCTATCAAAGTGCGATTTTCTAAAAGCAAGTGTTAGATTCCTAGGGCACTTAATTGATGGCGATGGCATCAAGGCTCTGCCGGATAAGGTTACAGCCATGGTAAATTTCCCTGTACCCAAGTCCAAGGACGATGTTCTCTCATTCCAAGGGCTCCCTGTTTTTTACAGGAGCTTTGTCCACAATTATGCTGCTATTGCATCACCATTGATGACGCTACTTAGAAAAGATGCTGCATGGCAATGGGGACCATCAGAAGAGAAAAGCTTCAACTTCCTCAAGAAAGCCATGGCAGTGACTCCTGTGTTAGCGTTTCCTAATTATACTCAACCTTTCTACCTGTGCATAGACGCCTCAGGTTTGGGACTGGGAGCGGTGTTACAGCAAAAGGATGAGGAAGGCAAAAAGCACACTATTGTGTATGCCAGTAGGGCACTAAGACTCCCAGAACAGAACTACTCAGTGACAAATTTGGAGACATTAGCAGTCATGTGGGCGTTAAGACATTTCCGGGATATAATTTTCGAGTACTGGATAATTGTTTTTACGGATCATGCACCCATACGTGACTTGTTTAAGGGGAAGACCTTGCACGGTGAGGTTGCGCATTGGTTCATCAAGATAATGGAGTTTGATCCAGAGGTCAGATATTTACCAGGCCGACAAAATGTCATTGCCGACGCGCTGAGTAGAAATATTGCTGTTACCATATATGAGGATATCCCTCTTTCTGGGTATTCCCCGGACACGGTAAAGGCAGAACAACGTAAGGATATGATGTGGTCTTGAGTCATCTATGCCTTGGAGTCTGGCGACAAGTCATGTCTACCTGAACTTCCAGTACCGATGACTCACTTCCATCTTCAACTGGGCCTTTTATAAAAATAGCCCCTTGGGAAGGACACTGTGTATCAGTTGCTTGTTCCTACAACACTACAGCAAGGCGTGTTACAGCTGTTTCATGACGTACCTCAAGTGGGTCATCCTGGACACGACAGATGCATATGTGAGGAAAGAAAGAAATACTACTGGCCGACCATGAGGAAGGATATACAAGCCCATGTTAGTCAATGTGTCAAGTGCGCGGAAAGGCGAGGAATGACGGGACCTCTGACTCCCAATTTGGAGTATCCTCTACCGGAAAAACCGTGGGATACAGTCTCCATTGATCTCTTAGCGTTGCCGAGGAGTCATCAAGGCTCAAGCTATGTACTGGTGGCAGTGGACCATTTTTCGCAATTCACTGTTTTAGCACCTTTACAGACGAAAACTGCAGAGGAGGTGGCGCACGCTTTTATAACCTCAGTGATTTATCCATACTCAACACCTATGGTATTGCTCAGCGATAATGGCACTGAATTTCGTAACCAAGTGTTAGAGAAAATCTGTTGTACATGTGGGGTAAGGCAAGTCTTTATTATGCCTTAAAGCCTCAAGAGTAATGGCCTGGTGGAGAGGACAAACAGGAAGATACTGGAAGTCTTGAGACCAGCAATTACCACTCAGACAGAGTGGCAAGATTTACTGCCACATGTAGCGGTGGCCATCAACTCATCAGAAACTTTGTCAACGGGGAAATCTCCTCATTATATCCTTTATGGAGAGGAGAAGGTGTTACCCTACAATTTGCTAGCTGGACCTCCTAATCCAGTGTATAATCAAGAGAATTATGCCAAAGTACAGCTTGCAAAGTTTCAAAGCATACAAAGCGAAGTACGAAAAAAAATTAAAAGCCTCAAGAACGGAGATGATGGTGAAAGAACACAAAGGTAGTCAAGAAAAGATGGAGATAGGCCAGAAGGTTATGATCAACAACCCTGAGAGAACTTCCAAGCTCAGACCTAAGTTCCGCGAACCATATACCATTGTGGAACACGTGCGTGGACATTCCATCAAATAAGGAATGATGCTGATGGAACTCAGGAGACAGTACATGCTGACAGGTTCAAATCAATAAGTCAAGAGCTAAGCCTAACTAACCAATCGTCTGATGTGCTGCCCCTCTGTCTTCATCGCAGTCTATGTCGTCGTCCGTACCTGTCCCTAACCAAGAGTATTGCAGCAAGCTACGATTCCACAGTAAGATCGATTAAGGGAGTATCTTCTCTTACAGACATGTGGCTCGCGATTGGACTCCTTTTCTGTTGCTTGGAGTGGACCTATGGAACAATGCTGGATACGGACACAACTGCGTTGATGCCAAGAGCACTGAAGAGCCCACTTGGAGAGGTGGTAATAGTAGAGGATGCGGTATGCATTTACTACCCAATGGAAGGATATCTCCAAACTCCAGATGTTGTTAAAGAGGTCTCGAAGGGACTGTTTCACCTCAGACAGGAACTGTCGGAAGTCGGCAAATTATTCAACCAGAATCCACAGTTGATGACCTCAGATAATGAAACTTTGGTACAAATCATGCATGGTATAACCGAGCTCCACACTGGACAAATAGTTAGGCTCACAGACAAACTCACTAAATTGCATGTCGCTTTACTTAATGCAGATTCTGATCTTTCCAAGCATGTCCATGCACGTACTAAGAGAGAACTTGTGGATCTCCTAGGTATCCTCTCTCAAAAGCTTTTTGTTACAGCGCTAGACAAGGACGTACTGCAATTGGGTAGACAGATGCATGATTTGGCATTGGCGGAAAAGGCGAATAACAGGCTAATCGTACACATGTATGAACAGTTAGGTGAGTTCACTAACAAAGCAAACGAGATAATTAAGACTACCAACCATCTCATAAGTGTTGCGAACAACATCCAAACCACCTTACCAACCTTGGCTAACTTAGTGTTAATCGCTGAGTACTTACATGCTCTCGACGAGTCAACTACTGCTTTGGAGTTGCATGCAGCCAATATGGTGGACGGCTTAATCGATGCAAGTTTGAATAGGGTTAATGCTTTATTGCTTCCTACTCACATTTTGATCAATGTTCTTGACGTAGCTGTGGTGAAGCATGGATTTACGCCACTTGTTGGTATTAGTCACCTGGAATATTATTACCCATTGTT
Source organism: Coenobita brevimanus (assembly GCF_032717465.1). Classification (NCBI taxonomy): domain Eukaryota; kingdom Metazoa; phylum Arthropoda; class Malacostraca; order Decapoda; family Coenobitidae; genus Coenobita; species Coenobita brevimanus. The sequence goes on from NC_137003.1 coordinate 27,951,276, forward strand.
AGAGGCCCAGTTGACCCATGATGGCATCCTGATATTGGCGCCTATGAGGAATGCTGTAACATACCATGCATGGCGGTTCATTCCTTTCCCTTTTGCTACTACTAACAATACACTTGTTATTCTGAATGAGAGACCAGAGGTGCTAGTTGTGTCGGATGACAAAGGGTATATAGCTCAAACGACTGTGGATGAATTTGAGAAGTGTAAGGCCTCATTTCTTGATATCCATGTATGTCTTGCTTTCCATTTTGTCTTCATTCCATCAGGGGTAGAGAAATGTAAGATGACCTTGTTGGACACAAACACTTCCTCTGCACTGCAATATTGCACTCTCCAACCCATTCAATTGAGGTCAGTTTTCCATGCTAATGTACATGCGAAACAATACTTCTTCTTTCCTGAGACAGAGGACGTAACACTCACATGTGCCTCACAAAACCAGTTCCTTACGGTAAAGGGTTACTATGTTGCACCTGATTATTGTGAGTTACACAGTAAAGAGACAGCAGTTCCACCTAACAAGCACCATCTAGCCTTGTCGGTGAACTCGTCCCAGTTACGACCCTTTTTACCTTCATTCATTGTTTCTACCTTGAATGCGAACAGGCTGTCTTGTCCTGTGTTTGTGTTTGGGACTACTATCTCCAAGGCCGAATGAGAAACCCACTAAAACCACGGGTCCATACTCGCGATTTGCAAGTGGACAAGGCTGAATAGTTAGCTACCCTACACATTGGTTCGGCTACACAGTAGCTAGGACAACAGTGTTGACGGGGACGTCGAAGGGTATGGCCGAGCAATATTTTGGTGGCAATATTGTTTCCCATAACTAGTTATAGTTTCACACTATTGTTGCATATTACATATAAAGTTGTTTATTCATAATTAATCATGTGCAACGAAGTGTGAATGATAAGTAACCAAACACCATTTCACTGTAAATTGAGGCATGGGAAGGATAATTGATCAGGACTTGCAGAGCCCAGCATTTTCTATTATAAACACTAAAGGGAAGGTGATAGAGAAATGAAAATTGTATATATGTTTAAATCTTGGGGGATATATTTACCTTGTTGGTATACTTTAATGTAATCAATACTGTTTTATTGAGGTGTATAAAGTACATGGTACAGTTATGATACTTCTATTCATGTATAAATCCCACTTGTCTGTGGAGGTTTAGCACCTCCGATTTTGCTGACCCAGCGCCACACCCAGAGGGGATGCCAGCCAGCTAGAGCAGAATGTACGTATCATTAGAATGAGAAGGACATATAACTCGGAGCTCTCTCTGTGTTGCAGTTGTATCTTTCTGTGGCGAATAACCAGATTTAATCAGCTCAGTTTCAGTTCACCTGCACATGCTACATTCTAAATTCCTTTCAACAAGATTCTACACTGATTTCCCACCATCTCCAGTGAGTGAGAAGAAGTTTTGGTGGAGTGCATCAGCTGGAAGTGACTTTGACCAGGTGCAACATTATAACCTTGCTTGGAACTGTGAGGTCACGACTCAGCTGATATATATAAATTGGTGATCAGCTGTGGCGTTCCAAGCTGATATGTTAGTGACTAGTTGAGGAATCCATACAGCCGAAACAACCTCCGACTCTATTCCCCAACAAAATTCAATGTGGTGAGCAAGTTTCAAATGAACAAACCAGCCCCACCCAATAAGCCTTGGCCACTACCAACCCATACCAACCCTACACCAGATCCACCTAGGGCACACCCACCAACAAGCACTCTGCATCCAAGGAGAACCAGAACCTAATTATGATCAGTCCATGGGAGTTTTCTGTATGCAGTCACCAGTGTCCACTCAACAACATCAGGGAGCAACTCAAAGCAGCCTGGCGCAAACCAAATACCCAAGGGCGATGGAAGATATCATCATTACAGAATGAGGGCCCCAAGGATGACACCGCACCAGGCAGAGATACTGATCCTGGGGAAACAGAGCCGGAGGAAGACAAGCTCCCACAACAGCTGGATTTTTAAGCCCACCCCCCCACCTCCCCACAGTGGCGGAGGCCATCTCTCAGATATACTGCCCCCCAGTCTATGATAAGATGAGACTGAACGGAGTTAAAACGAGGCTTCTGGTCGATGCGGGAGCAGCCAGATCATGCCTCTATACTCACTTTTACTCCCGTCATAAATTGACTTTTGGCCTGCTTTTCCCTTCTTTGACTCAACTCATAGACGCAGGGGATGGTCCCCCACCCATCCATGGGGAAACCTGAGCGTTACGCACCGACACTCACCAGAAGGTCTCAACCCAGCACAAATTAATCGTTTTTTACTCAGCCTGTCACACCTATGATGGATATCTGGGACTGGACCTCCCTCAGAAACTGTGAACGACCATCAACTGTCACAAACGGCAACTCCAGTGTCAGGAGCCACCAGTCCCCTCTCCCAGTCCCTCACAACCCCTTTGTACTTGCAGACCCTTCCCCACCCCTCCTCCTCAGCAACGTTCCCCACCCCCCGCCCCCCCTGTACCAGCCCCGTCTCCAGTTCCCCCGCCCTCCCCACATTTCCTGCTACCACCACTTCCACCATCACGATTCCCCCTGATCACGAAGCATGGCTGCCATTAAACAGGCCCACCGGAACATCCCTCTTATTCTCCCCAGACCTGCTTCCTGTAACCCTCTCGACCTGTCTCCTATCCTCCACCTTCCTCCCCCCCCCCCACATCGCGGCAGTCCGAATTGTAAACATCACCATGCACCCCCACCAACTCCTCCTTCCCCGCCCCACTGCCCCCCCTACCCAAGCATCTCTAACCCCATCAAGCTGACACTCTCCACCATCTACTCCTGGACTTTCAGGACCTTTTCACATCATGGCCTACCGATATCGACCACACTACCTACCTGGAGCACGAAATACACACCACAGGACCACCTATCTGCCAGCCATCCAAACAGAAAAACCCAAAACAACAAGCAAAGGAAGACTGGCAGGTCCAGGAAATGCTCAATGCTAACGTTGTTTCACCTTTCACCAGCCCCTGGTCCTCTCCTGTCGTCTTCATCAAAGAGAAAGATGGCACCATGCGATTCTGTGTGGATTACCGCCACCTCAACGACGTTACCATCAAGGATGTCACCCCACTGCCCAGGATCAATGACTCCCTCGACTCTCTGCATGGTGTCTTGTTGTTCTCTACCCTAGACCTTCAATCTGGGTATTGGCAGATCCCCGTATACCCCAATGATAGAGGGAAGACCGCGTTTTCCACCAGTAATGGAAAGCATTATGAATTTAACGTCCTGCCATTTGGACTCTGCAATGCCCCCCCCCCACCTTCTCCCTTTTGATGGAGTCCGTCCTGAGTGGCCTCGCCTGGGAAATCTGTCTGGCATAACTGGACGATGTCATCATTTTTAGCAAGACATGGGCCGGTCACCTTCAACGCTTCAGGAAAGATTTTCAACACATCTGCCAGGCTGGCCTCAAGCTCTGGCCCTCCGAATGCTCCTGGCCATGAGGACTGTCAGTATCCTGGGGTATATAGTCTCAAAAGATGGAATCTCAACTGACCCCGACAAGCTACGTGCTATCGCAGATCTCCCCCTACCACGAGACGTCCACGAGGTCCGAGCCTTCCTGGGCCTCACCTGATACTATCGTCGGTTCGTTAAGGGATTCGCGAATATTGCCAAACCCCTCCACTACCTGACCCGGAAGGGAGAATCTTTCACCTGGACTGACGAACGAAGGGCTGCCTTTCAAAAACTTAAGGACAAACTCATAAAAGCCCCAGTCATTGCCTTCCCCGATTACATCCTGCCCTTCCGATTATACACCGACGTCTTCCTGATCATCATCGGTGCTGTCCCAAGTCCAGGAGGGATGAGAACACATCATCGCCTGTGCCAGTTGCACCCTCAACCAGGCCAAAAATAATTATGCCATCACCAAGCGAGGATCCCTGGGCATCATCTGAGCCTTGGAGCATTTCTGGACCTACCTTTCCGGGACAAATGTTACCATCATCACAGACCATCAGTCGCTCCAATGGCTACAACAGTCCGACACCCACAATGCCTAACTTATCAGATGGAGGAAGATGTTGGAAGAATTCAGTTACAAAATCTCTTACCGCCCCGGCAAGCTCCACACTAACGCCGACACACTCTTATGCCTGCCCCTCCACGCAATATGCTGCGAGCCGGAGCTCCTCCAACAGAGGTGAGGCAAAGACCACCCCCCCTGGATTCCATCATAATTGTTCACCAAACTCCATCAGCAGGGTGACAATTTATTCACCCCCTTGGGTCATATTATCCTTGACCATATACAGCCTTGGATACCATGAGACAACTCCACACCAACAATGGGATCCACTTAGGTATTAAGAGGATCTTCCAGGTGTTCAATGACACCTATTGGACCCCCAACCCCAGCAACCTGGCCAAGCAAGTCGCACAGTCCTGCCAAGGATATGCCTCAGGCAAGGATGCCACCAACACGGCCGGCCCACCAGGCTGCATAACCGCCCACAAGCCTTGCCAATTACCATCAGTAGATGTAGTGGGGCCCCCTACCACCCAAATCCGGGTACTGATTCATCATCACCTTTGTGCATATGTATTCCAAGTTCCTTATCCCATGCCCAGCCAAAGAACACCACGCCATCGCCGTGGCCAACACCCTGGTCCGATATGTCTTCCCCTATTTTGGAATACCTCAGGGCCTACACTCGGTCAATGCCTCCGAGTTCACTAGTAACACCTGGCGAGAGGTAGCCAACATATTTGGCTATTGCATCTCCCACTCCTTTCCATACTGGCCACAGGGGAACGGAATTTGCAAGAGGAGCCACTGCACTCTTATGAACCAGGTGTGCACGAGAATCGAGGAGATAAAAAAAATGAAGATTGGCCAACCCACATGAAAATCATCCAGTGGGGAATGAATTCTTTCCCCTAAGAAGATGGCATTTCCCCTCATGAGCGGGATTTTGGGGAAGTCCCTCTCCTCCTGCCCCTACGCCGACACCTCCAGCCTCCCACCACGCCCCCCCCGTCTGACCCCCTCCACCACCTCAAGAGGCGCCTTCACCACCAACAAAACAGCCGACACCATCCCCTCAAACCCTTACAAACCAGGTGATTCCATGATGGTTGCAAAACTGCCGATTCCCCATAAACTCTCCCCTCGCTTTATTGGTCCCTACACCGTCACCCACGTCCCTAACCCCTATCAAGTCACAATAGATTTTCATAACACCCCACAAACATACAGGAATCGCCACGTGCGTCCATTCGGCACCACTGCCTCCCCTCAGTCCATCCCGCCCACCTCCCGCACCACCTCACCTCCACTCACTACCCCCGAGCCCCTCCAGACTCCTACAATTGCTACATCACACCCTCCTCCTCTCTCCCATGTTCACCCACCCCCTCACCACTGGCTCCCTCACCCCCTACCCCTCATGCCACCCCACCCCCTGCCTCACAACCACCGCAAATCCCTTCCCCCAGCGAAACCCCTGCTCCCACCTCACTGCCTCCCTCGACCTCCACACCTCACTACCTCAATGGCCACACCGCCGCCACCACACCGTCCGAGCACGACCAGACCACCCACAACCGACCTACACACCCACACACCACCCTCTGCCACCCTTACCTTTACCTCACCGCCCTCCGGCACCACCTCATTTTCCTCCGCCACCCCCAAACCTCTTCCCCGGACACCACCATCCAACACCGCCCACCACCACCCCACACCATGCACAACCAGAGCACCGCGTGGCAGTACTCCTACCTCACCACCCACTCCCACCCTGAGAACCACCATCACCCGATCTGACTGCCTCTCACGCCCTCCTACCAGACACACCACCACCCCCTCCACAACCCAACCCGCCTCCCCTCTCCCACCAGACTCAATCACCACCAGCCCCCACACCCCCACCATGGCTCCCATCACCCTCAGACTACACCAAGCCCTGTTGATATACCCATCCACCCCTATCCCTGGGGAAAACACCAGCGCTCCTTCACGGCATAAAACCGCCACCCCCACCTCCATCGCCAGCACTCAGCTGAGATCACCGGAGAAGCAACCCCCTGCAGGGATGAGAGTCCAACGCACCACCTGGGCACCAACCTGCAGCAGGAAGTGCCACCTCTGTGGACCTCACCGCCTCCTCCAGATCATCTGCATCTCTTCCCAAGCCTCCACGCTCTACCTGACCTGTGCCCCTCACCACGAAGAGAACCGAGCAACCACACAATGGATCACCCTCCTCCAAAACCTGACCCCAAACCACTACACCAACACCACCAAGACATACTTCCTCCAGCCACAATGACATGTTTGTTGTTATTTCGGTAGGTGAAAGGAGGTGACAACGGTGGGATAGTAAGGCACACAAGACGTCCATGTGATATGGGCATACGTCCCATATGGCCGCACACCCCTATTCCACGGAGTGCATGCAGCACAAACATCTCAGTACAGGTGCATTACCCTCTGACCAAACCGGCCCTCACTAGGATCGGGGTGGAACTAATAAACCAGCTCCAGACAGCATCCCAGTGATGGCCGGCAGCTGCACAAACAAAGATACAGCCCGTAGCTGTACACAAGCAACAGCCTGTAGTCATGCACCACCAACGGCCTGTAGTTGTGCACCAGCAACGGCCTATAGCCGTGCACCACCAGCGGCCAGGCATGCAATTGTGACAGCCAGTTGCCACACACCTAAGGGTCGGCTAATAGCTGCTCAGAGTGCTGTCCACCCCCCTCCTGCAGAACCCATGACAGCCGGTTGCCGCATGTGGGGAGAGAACAGCATGGCCTCTCTCCTTCTGCAGTTGCCTTGAAGGGCACGACACCGGTGACAGCTGCCAGCTGCACCAGTAGACAGGGGACAGCCTGTAGTCACCCCTCGTCTACACGTCGCCCTTCACACGGGATTTCGGTGATGGCCTGTTGCCACACCCATAGGCATATGACAGCTGGCAGCCGCACTCAGCCTGCGGTCCTGTCAGCGAGGTGGGCCGCAGTGACGGCCGCTTGCAGCACTGATGGGAAATGGACAGCCAGTGGTTGCCTTCCTCCCGTTGCCTGCGGGACCTCAGCGACGGCCAGTGGCTGCTCCAGGGAGGGACATCCCAAGAGTCCCTCACCCCTTATGACTCCACAACCACAGGGAGACCTCCGCTTGAGCCACCCCACCAGCAGCAGAGCGAGTACCACCTCAAACTCCCCAGCCTGAGGCAGCCTCCAGAAGGAAAACCTCCCAACAGTGGACTATTGGAGAGGACTTGTATTGACCCCAGGGCTGCACTGTGTCCAGCCAGCACCTGAAGGCGACCAGCACCTGTTGGACTCCTGTCACCAACAATGCCACAGTCCTACCCTAATGGCAGGAGCGAGACCACAGCAGACGGGCCTTCCACGCTGCCCTTAGTACCCCAGGGTGCAACCTCTCCAGCCTGGATGAGGAGCGACACCTTTCCTGCACTGGGCACCTGCAGGAGCACCTACAGAAGATATTTGGCCCCAATCCCGAGGGACAAACTCCTGTACCTAGCCCCTCCAGTTCAGGGCCCTTCATCACGCCTGATCGTAGCCCACTCTGGAGGATGACGCCCCTACGAGTAGTCCCGTGCCCCCTAGATGAGAAGACACCTGAGGGGACTCAGCTGACGCTGGACCGACACCTGTTAGCCGCCAGACAGCCGCTCCCTTGTTCCTTGCCCCTACCATGGCTGTGGCTTCCATCTCCATGAAGTAAAAGTGAAGGTGACAGTCAGAGTACAGTGACAGTGTTTAACTAGCTCAACTACACTATCTGTGAGACGAGACATTAGCAGTACTCTACTCTCCTGCACCACTCAGTGAGCACGGGACATGTGTATGATTATTATAAAATACATGCAGCCCAAGAATTAAGTGTACTCCCAACTTCACTTAAGTATGCTGTTTGTCCACGTATCTTCGAGACTGCCGGTATCCTGCGTGATACCTGTAATATATGTCTGCCAGTCTGAGCTTTGCCTTTGTATAGAGTCTAGTGGATTGTCTAGCTTCCCTGTATTAAGAATTTGGCAATATAATGTAAGGTTGCTGCCCTGTGTTTTTATGCCCTCTTCCTCTCACACTGTGTCTTAGCTCCAGTCCAGAAAGGGAAACCAACTATACCTTAGGTGTTGCTAGGACGGGAAGCAGACCTAAAATCACCTTCCATAACAATTATTATTACTATTATTTTCATCATCATCATCAGTGGTAGGTGGGGGCACTCACCATCCACTCACTGGATGTAGTGCTGCTCTCAGGCGACTACCCTGTCCTCTCTCCTCCCTTCTTTCCTTCCTTCCTCTTCTGTCTTCTTTCCTTCATTCTTCCCCCTTCTTATGCCTGCGGGTGACTTTACCCTGCCTCTTCTGTCTTTTTTTCCTTCATTCTTTCCTCATCCTTCTGCCTTTGGGTGAATCTACACTAAGTGACAATCCAAATTGTTTCCAGTACACCAGGAAACCATTTACTGACCTGAGTGGTAACCATAAAACCAAATTATGGTGCCTGGTGGTTTAGTGGGTAATTAAGGCGCTCCAGTTGGATTCAGCCTGTGAAGGTTTATATCCAAGGGGTGGTTGGGGTTTATTACTCATGTAATGCCACTCAGGGATGAGTTAGGCTGGTCACTCTCATCTTAAATGTCAGGACCTTCTTACCTAGCCCTGGGCTTCTCCGCTCCTTATGGGGCAACATGGGATTGGATGATGATGATGATTATTATTATTAGTAGTAGTAGTAGTTGTAGTAGCAGTAGTAGTAGTAGTAGTAGTACTAGTAGCAGTAGCAGTAGTAATAGTAATAGTAGTAGTAGTGCTGTTTTTATTATAATAGTTGTTGTTAATGCTGTTATTGTTTTTTTATTGTTTTGTTGCGGATATTTTTGTTTTTATTGTTGCTGTTTATATTTTTGTTATTATTACTGTCATTGATATTATTGTTGTTACTGTTACTGCTGATGGATTATTACTATTATTATTACTATTACTATTACTAGTAGTATTAGTGCTGCTACTACTACTACTACTATTATTATTACTACTACTACTACTACTACTACTACTACTGCTACTACTACTACTACTAATAATAATAATATTGTTATTGTTGTTGTTGTTGTTCCCTGTGTTTTTATTGTTATTAATATTGTTTTATTATCGTTGTTGTTATATATGATTCCTTTGAAATGTACTCATGTGGTCAATAACCCCATCTGTCTCTTAATTTGTCTGTCTGTCAATCTATGTATCTGTTTGTCTAGCTATTTATATATCTAATTATCCATCTATCCATCCATCCATCTATGTCTATCTCTCTATCTGTCTATCTACATAACACATAAGTACAGAAAAAAAAAAATTTCCTTTCACACTGATAAATCAGGTATTATTCTCTGAACCTGTGGATTTACTTGGACGTATCAGAATACTCATCTGCGTGGTAATCTTCAGCTGTTGTAACTCTCATCCAAGTTATAATTCTCTCCAGTGTTATACTCCTCACATGTGTTTTACTCACCTGTGTTTTACTCCTCACCTCTGTTGTACTCCTCACCTGCGTTATGCCGTTCACCTGCGTTGTACTCCTCATCTGTGTTATACTCCTCACCTGTTAAACTTCACTTGTTTTATAATCCTCACCAAAGTTATAATCATCAACTGTTTTATATTCCTCACTGTGTTATAATTCACACCTGTCTTATAATCCCCACCTGTGATATAATTCACACCTGTCTTATAATCCCCACCTGTAATATAATTCATATCTTTTTTTATAATCCTTACTAGCGTTATAATCATGTGTTATATTCATATGCATTTTAATCCTCACAAATGTTATAATTCTCCCCTCTGTTATAATCCTCATCTCTGTTATAATCCTCACCAGTGTTATACTTCTCACCAGTATTATACTTCTCACCTGTTAAACTTCACTTGTTTTATAATCCTTACCAAAGTTATAATCATCAACTGTTTTACACTCCTCACTGTTTTATAATCACACTTGTTTTATAATCCCCACCTGTGATATAATTCATACCTGTGTTATAATCCTTATTAGTGTTATAATCATGTGCTATATTCATATACAGTTTAATCCTCACAAGTATTATAAGCCTCATTTCTGTTATAATCTTCATCTGTTCTATAATCCTCACTAGTGTTATAATCATGTGCAATAATCCTCACCAGTGTTATAATCGTCATGTATTATAATTCACACCAGTGTTATAATTCTCGCATGCTACAATCTCCAAATGTGTTACAATCCTCAAATGTGTTAAAATCCTTACCAGTTTTATCATCCTCACTTATGTAATAATTTTCACTGTTTTATCACCCTAATCAGTGTTATGAGCCTCTCCTGTGTTATAATCATCTACTGTTTTTATTATCCTCACCTGTATTATAATTCACACCTGTTATAATCCACAGTCATAATCCTCACCTGTGTGATAATCATCACTAATATCCCTCGCCCGTTATAATCCTCATATGCATTATAATCCTCACCTGTGTTGTGATCCTCACTAATGTAATAATCCACACTACTGTTCTAATCACAAACTGTATTAGAATCCTTACTTATGTTATAATCTTTTTTTGTGTTAAATCCTAACATGTAAAATCCTCACCTGTTTTATAATCTTCAACTGTTTTATAATCCTCACCTGTTTTATAATCTTCAACTGTTTTATAATCCTCACCTGTGTTACAATTTTCAGATCATCATCCAGTGCTGGCTTGAATGGGGCTTCAGCCGGTAGTTTCCAGGCAAGAAGCGTTTCCAGTAAGCACTGCTAACCCTGGTAGCTTTCACCTACCGATATACTCGTAACAACAAACATATTCGTTTCCTGACCTTCACCGTGGTAGGATACTTTCACCAAGGCAGGTGTACTGAAAAACAGTGAGGCGTAGTCTCTCTCTCTCTCTCTCTCTCTCTCTCTCTCTCTCTCTCTCTCTCTCTCTCTCTCTCTCTCTCTCCCTCTCTCTCTCTCTCTCATTCTGTTTTCTCCCTAATTTCTTATTCTCTGTTACCACAGTCACATTCACTCTACAACTACAATAACTATAGTTAACACCACCGCTATTACCAGATCTAACCTGTGGACTGCGAGCCACAGCTCAGGCTGGGTAGTGTCCCATTGCGAGCCACACCTCAGGCTGTGCTGGCCGTGTATCACCGCTAACTAGTCCAACCCTACGCAAACTTACACATGGCGCCACGCAAAGACGGAGATAGATTTTTTTTTCTTTTCACCAGATGATGCCCCGGATGTTTATCTTCATGTTTATGATAAACAAAAACAAAACATTTTCCTGTTTTTTATTCATTTTTTCACTACACCCTTCGTAAATTTGCGCATGGCCCTACGCAAAGACGGAGACAGAGAGGGAGAGATTGTTTCTTTTCACCAGATGATGCCCTGGATGTTTGTCTTTAAGTTTATCATTAAAAAAAAAAAAGTCTTCATGTTTTGCGCAACACGGGGTGGGATAAAAAGAAAAGGAATTTCGTAGTTCATGGGTTAAGAGACTTGTTTTCATAATCATATATGACAAATTAAAACAAGGTTTTATTCTGAAGTGTGGGTCGTCATCATCTTTCTGGAACTGGGGCAGATCAAGAACAAAAGTAACACACACACACACACACACACACACACACACACACACACACACACACACACAAAACAGATCATAAACTTGGCCATAAATTGCCTAATTTAGTGTATCACTGCCTTAAATATGATGTGAAAACCAATGAACCTAAACGGTCGGATTTGTGGAGCTTACGGAAGTGCTTTGGATTAATGAATAAAAAGATTTTTTTAAAAATGTGTCTTGATTACATATTGTTTACAGAGAACTGGCCAGATAGGTCAGAGGTATTTTATTTACATTTCAGTGGCTTGATTAGGGTATGTTGAGAGCTGGTAAGATAGGTCAAAGATGTTTACAGATATTTACGAGTGATGATTTTTTTGAGAGATAGTGGCTGTAAATGGGCAAAATGCTATGGATATGATAAAGGATTGTATGCTGAGTGGCACAGGAGATTTCGTAACGTCTCTTACCTGGCGACTTATTCTGCACATTACGCATCAGTAACGTCTGTATTTTATATATGCATAAACCGTGGAGATAATAACTATACAGACAGCATACACGAGAATGGTAAGGTGTTACAGCAAAACAGATCGATGCGGAGAAGATGGTGCGAATCTTCCAGTGCCATCTAGAATATGGCCAGAAATGATGAGCGTTTCCCAGTAATGATGATGATGATGATGGCGTTTGAATAAGTAACGTAGATAGTAGGAGAGAGAGAGAGAGAGAGAGAGAGAGAGAGAGAGAGAGAGAGAGAGAGAGATTGGGGAATGTGGAAATGGTTATGATGATGGTAATGATGACCAGTTGTCGATTAGGTAGTGATTTACTAGTGAAAGGCACAAGCGAGGGAGGTAGGGTGGTGGTGATGATGTGAAGTTAAACTAAGCAGCATTATCAGTCGTTATAGAAGAGATATGGGAGACGTTCAATATAATAACGATGACAATGATGCGCTTTTATGTTGCGTGATCAGTCGTAGAGAGATGGGAGCAGTTAGATATGATAAAGGTGATGGTGACTTTTTTCCGTTAGGTGTTAAATTACTAAAGACGGCCAAAGAAAGGCTAGATGGTAGATGATGGTTATATTCGACTGAGTACAACAGTAAATGGATGACAGGGGGATTTGGAGTAAGTTAACATTATTTTTCTCTCTCTCTCTCTCTCATTTTTGTTACCACCCGTAGTGCTGTAACCGATACGATTCGCCGAAACAATATATCTCCGTTATTCTCATTTTTTCCGATTCAGAACCGATACCGATATTTAATGTTGATATCGGGATATTGGATATGGACGGAAGAAACATTAACATGACTTTTTTGAGGATTTCGGTCATTGTTTTGCCTGATTGTGTGAAAGAATGCTGTTACCTTTTACTGTTATGCAGGTTAAGTCTTACTCAGAATAATTAAAGGTTCATAATAACTGAGCGAGTGGGAAAGGAGAGTAAAAAAAAAAAAAAAAAAAAAAATGAAGGCCGAAGGCAGCAAGTTGAGAGTGAGGTATACCGTGTACGTGTACTGGTGGTGTGTAAGAATGATGGTCATGTGGGTTTATGGACGTAAAGTGTTCACTCGTTGGCTAAATACGCGCGAAATACCAGCACCTATTTGTTACTGTATTCTTTATCTAGTTGTAATAGTCAGTAATCTCACTGAGGTCTAAATAAGTAGTTGCTTGCTGCATATAGTAAAGAAGAAAGAAGTACATGATGGCAACACGAGCACAGCAACTGTTGAGACATGGGGTGAACGACATTTAGCAAATTGTTGAAGCTCGGCATAACAGTTAAACAATAGTTGATGGAAAAAGTTACGTATAGATCTTGCCTAGGCTTCTTCATTACTGTGCCATACGTACAAGGTTTCCGTGTGTGTGTGTGTGTGTGTGTGTGTGTGTGTGTGTGTGTGTGTGTGTGTGTGTGTGTGTGTGTGTGTGTGTGTGTGTGTGTGTGTGTGTGTGTGTGTGTGTGTGTGTGTGTGTGTGTGTGTGTGTGTGTGTGTGTGTCTACAAACAAATATGGAAAGATAGATAGATGATATCGTATACACAATGGAAAGACTGAAAATCGATGGGTGTAAACGTCTTTTGATGATGTGTATGTATGGTCGTTTGTCTGCATGCTACTAGTATTTGTGTATGTAAATGATGCCCTGATTCGAGCGTCATCTCAGAACAAATATTTAGCATGGCTGAATGGCTGATCAGAGGCGTTGCTCTCTCCCTGCTCAGGTAGACATGGGTCTGTGAGACCCCCCCCCCCTGTCCCATTGTCTAGTTCACTAACTTCTAAATACCCGGGAGTCCTGTTCTTCTCAGTAGCTTCCTAACTTTGTGTCTCCATGCAAGGGGTGAGGGAGTAACTTCAAGCTCTCTCTCCATTTCCCCAGTATAAGGGTGGTTTTATATAATAAGGGTCTGTGAGACCCATGTCTACCTGAGGTGTGTGGGGTTTTTGTTCTCCCTGATTGCAGATAAAATTGCGAAGACTGGCAATCTCTCTTCACACAATGAAGCTCCATCCCATACCATGCTATGGGACCACTCAAGTGACCATTCAAATTTTTTGTTGTTTTCTTATAGAAGGTCAAAATTTATTTACTGTTTTTTCGTGTTTTTTTTTTCAAAATTTTGTTAAAAATATATAAAGACAAGAACAGTTCATTTTTTTTTTTCATCCTTGTTGCGGGAACATTAAATATGTTACTTGGTTTTCAGTATTGGAATAAAGGAAACAAACATTTTTCCCAAATTTTTATATTTGTGGGTCTGAGAGACCCACGTCTAACTTCTATGCAACACGGACCGACCTCTACCTGAGGAGGGTTAACAGCATATCCCTCAATGCTTAGCTTTAGAAAGTAAATAAGATATACTTCACTGAGAACAGTCTTAAAATCTACAGAAGCATAGCAGTTTGCGTGTTTAATGCGAGCCACTACGGTACCCACGTATGTGGCTGGCATACACCAAACTTAGTTATGCTTTATTTCATGGAAAACGGTTTTAATCAGGATATATCGTACCGGTATATGAGGATCAGTCTCTGACTACTAGTGTGTTAAATCCAATCTCAGCAATAAAAGCAGGTGTATTTTTTCTACTCAGCACTAACTCTCGGCTGGTCTGACCTGAATTGGCTAATGATCAAGACGTTAAGTACTGTGAGCCACAAAAGTATCGGTGCTTATTGGTCCAGTGCCTACCGACATAGGGCTGCCAGCGTGAAGTAGATCGGACACTAATATTTTATGGTCCTTCGTTCTATTGTCCAAAACGATTCATGCATATTGTGCACCGATATTTTTGTGACCCATGGCACATTCAGACACAAAATAATGTTTAATTCTATGGCTAATGGCCGGCAGGCCAAGATTTTACATTGTCAGGGTCATGATTGTTACAGCAGTGAACTAGGCAGGTGTGTAGGTTCTAATCATGACCTGGTCTAAAGAAAAGGACCGAAATTGAACTGGCTATCAATGAATTACCACAGCAAGGGAAATTAAAACACTTGGAGAAATTATTAAAGTAATATAATAAAGGATCCACAATACAAACTCACCAGACAACTATCAACTACTTGCACATGCACACTCCACCCACACACACACAAACACACTAGGGACATACGAGCCGTAGGACGCAAGGTGATCCCCAGGGTGACCGTGCTCATCTGGATAAGATCAACCTCACTAAAGTAGAGGAACAACCAGTCATTATAGGAGCAGAAGCTGAACAATGCCCAAACTCCAGGGTTACCACAGGCAGGCAGCAGCATAATACCCATAGACACCAGGGCACTGGAGAAGAAGCGCACACTCCTTTGCCCTCCCAGAGGCGGCGTTGTCCTGGCAAGGCTCCAAACATCTGGATTACAACAGGCAGCCAGGAGTACAATGTCCCAAACACCAGGACATTTGAGAAGAAGGCACACTCCTTTGCCCTCTCAGAGGCGTCAGTCGTCCTAGCCAGCAGAGCTACGCCACTGCATCTCTCCCACAGGCGGCAGTCGACCAGGCTAACAGTGCTATGCCACTACGTCATTGCTTCTCTCCCAAAGGTGGCAGTCGTCCAGGCTAACATTGATACGCCACTACATCACTGCATCCCACTATCAAAACATACATATATACAACCTGCATAAGACCAATCCACAATATACACACGTACCCACAACCACACTTAAACCATATGACAATAACAACACATATTGTAAGTTTAAGGGAAGAAGGAACAGTGAAGTGAAGAAGAAAAAATAGTTATAATTACTCTAAATTAGAAAGAGTGGAAACACGCAGTACACAGGGAAGCTGTCCTGACGCCAGTCTGGAATGTACTCTTTTTTTTTTTTTTTTTTTTTTTTTTATGGCCATCACCCTGAAGGGGCATTAGGCCAGCAAGAATCGATAATCATGAAAGCCAAAATAATGATATGAAATATTTGTATCTGTTTCATACCAATATTAAGTTATTATTCATGATTATGAAACATTATAAGTAATAAAGAATACATCAGTATACATGGATAGTACCAGGACAAATACTTCCATCTATACATCACATGTAGACTCATTACTATTCTACTACAAAATAATCAAATAATTATCAAAATTATAAAAAAAACAAAAAAAAAACAAAAGGAACAATATCAAATTTACTGGTCCTGACCAAAAGAAAAGAAATACACATTTATATAAATGTAACCTCCACCTGCGATTCCCAAATATATAAAAGTGTATTGACGTATATACATATGTACAATATCCATATCCCTATATACAAAAAATTGGAGAAAAAATATATATATACATATATACATACATACATATACATACATACACATATACATATACATATATATATATATATATATACACATATACATATATATACACATATACACTTATACATATACTGTATATACATATATATACATACAGATATACATACATGCATATACGCACATACATACATATATATACACACATACACATATATATATATATACACATATGTATACATATATACATACATACACGTATATAATAAATAAGGAAACCACAACCAAGTTCATAAAATTAATCACAACTCTCTGAGTAATCTGGTCTCTTTCAGGAAAGTCATCAATTTATTAGTCACACCAACGTCCCCATCACCCAAGACAGAATCAAGTGTGAAAGGGAGCGCATTTGCCCTACAGTAGGCAGCCAGAGAGGTACGTTCTCCAGCTTACCTACTGCAGTACAAAAGGATGTGGCTAATAGATAACAACGCTTCACAGGTGGTACAACGCGGTGGAAATTGTCTGTTAATATTTGGTAACATATGTGTTACTAGGGTGGAATTCATGCGGAGGCGGGCTAAAGCGACCTCCTCCCGTCTGTTTCCTCGGGAGGAACTGGACCAGTCACATATGGTCCTTTTGACAGATGGAATTGCCAGGTTGGCCCACTGACTTTGCCACAGAAGATTAATTGATTTCTTTCCGAAAGCGAGACTAGACTGTAGCTCACGAGGAACGTCCCAAGTCTCCTCGAGTTCTACAGCCGATTTAGCTAGTATGTCAGCCTGCTCATTGCCGTAAATACCACAATGACCAGGCACCCAGATCAGAGAGAAGGATTTAGCACATGTGTGCAGCTTATTGATAATGCGGCCCAGGACCTCATGTGAAATCAGTCCTACATGAATGAATTGCATGAAGGGCGGACTTAGAGTCCGAAAAAATGACAAAACTGTCATGATCTGAAAGCAAAGCAAAGTCTATAGCTTTGTCTATGGCAAATAATTCAGCAGTGAATACGGACGTACGGGAGGCAATCGAAAACGGATGCGGCACTCTGTAGACAACACATTCGCACCCACACATTCATCCATCTTAGAGCCATCGGTGTACAAGTGGAATGACGCTAGGTGTCTAATGAGGATCATCCAGAATCATCCAGAATAATTGTCGTACCTCCACCTCCGGCGCCCTGTACTTTACGATGGGGAGCCAGTCAGTGTTGAATGTGGTGGCAAGAGACTCTTTTTGATGTTAAAACCTGCTCCCCAGTAGAAAGGCCGTACCCTAACGCCTCACAGAGGAAGTGAAGCCTCACAGCCACCGGCTTGAGGGCCGCATACAGCAGGTATTCCCATTGTAGGAGGATCTGACAAGTCGGAAGGCCAAGTGAGCGTTTACGGTGGGTGGTGATACCGTAAGAAAATAGCAGGTGGTCACGTCGTAGACAGAGGGGAGGCACGTTAGCCTCCACTTCCAACCTCTCCACACGAGTACATCGAAGGGCTCCGAGACATATGCGCAAGCACACGTTTTGAAACACATCCAGTCTACAGAGGACAGCATCTGATGCCGACCCATACACCTGTGAGCCATAGTCAAGCTTAGAACGGATAAGGGACTTATACACCATCAATAAAGACGTTCTGTCTGCTCCCCACGATTTACCGGAAAGAAACTTAAGGACGTTAACTTTTTTACTACAAGAAGCAAGCAAATGATTAATGTGTGTTCTCCAACTGAGCCTACTCTCAAAATGTAGACCTGGGAATCTTACTGAATTTTGAAAAGGTATCGGCTGATTATCTAAAGTTAAATGCAAAGGAGGTGCGTTAAGTTTATGAGTAAAAACAACACCGATACAGTTAGGGACGGAAAATTTAAATCCCCACTCCAGGGCCCAAAGCTGAACAGATTCAAGTGCCAGTTGAATCTGCTGTGCCGAGGATTGTACATTGCGGGAAGAGTGCCACACTGCACAATCATCAGAATAGAGTGAGTATCTAAGCATCCTGGGGATGGAAGCAGACGACAGAATGTCATTAATGGCAATGCTGAACAAAGTAGGGCTAAGCACACTTCCTTGTGGTACCCCGTTCTCTTGGACAAATATGTCCGAAGTTACGTTACAGGGTAACTTGACAGAAACCGTTCTGTCAGTAAGGAAGTTCTGAAGGAAAATGGGCAAATTACCTCTTAAACCAGAAGCGTAGAGTTTACGTAGTATTCCGTTTCACCAGGTCATATCATAAGCCTTATGAATATCCAGAAAAATTCCTATCATGAATTCGCGATTGGCAAAAGCCTCGGCTATGCAATGCTCCAGGTGCACTAAATGATCCAGAGTGGACCTGTATTTACGGAATCCACTCTATTGATCATTTAACACACCCTTCGACTCTAACAAAAAGTAACCTTTTATTAACGATACGTTCAAAGACCTTACATAGACAGTCAGTCAGCACAATAAGTCAAAACGAGCTGGGACTCGTAAGGCGACCGTCCCGGCGAGGTATCGGTATGACGTGCGCGTAGTGCCATGAGTTTGGGAACGTGCTAGATGCCCAAATCTCATTGTACTCCGCTAACAGCTTACTCAGGTTGTCCAGAGTAAGATGCTGAATCATACCATACGTAATGGTGGATGGACCGGGACTGGAACCTTTACAGGATTTAAGGGCAAGGTGAAGTTCATCTAATGTAAATTCGGAGTTGTAGCTGGTGTCTCCATCTTCCGTGGCAAAGTCTAAGTTTTGCAGCTCAGCCGTATGCTTATGGTGGAGAAAGCGAGGATCATAGTTGGCTGAGCTGCTTACCTGGGCAAAATGGTCGGCAATAGTATTGGCAATGTCCACGGGATCGTCAATGACATTCCCAGCCACCTCAAGTGTGGTGATTGGTGACCGGGTGTACTTGTTGTTTAGTACATTTATGGTGGACCAGACCTGACTTAGTGGGGTGGTGCGATTCAACGTGGACACAAAACTACGCCAGTTATTCCGTTTTGCTGCTTTAATTGTCCTCCTTGCCTCAGCCTTAGCTGCTTTATAGGCAATAAAGTTTGATTCTGTTGGCTGTTTCTCAAAAATCCTGTATCTCCTATTGCGCTTAGTGAGTGCTTGTCAGCAATCTGGTGTCCACCACGAAACTCTACGCTTGTTTGGAATTGTAGATGTCTTGGGAATAGCAGCCTCAGCTGCGTGTATTATGGAAGTCTGTAGGTGTGCAACTTTCTCATCAATGTTATCTCCTGATATATCTAGATTGGCGACCCGTGAGTAGTACCCCCAATCTGCTTTCTTAAAGTTAAATTTAGGTGGTGGAGGAGGCCGAGAATCGTTGCGTGTATAAGAAAGATTGGAAAATGATCGCTACCCATCGAGTCGTCATGCGGGTCCCAAGAGATGTTAGTGTGTATATCAGGAGATGACAAGGACAGATCTATACATGACATGTTACCAGTGTGGTCATCTACACGAGTCACTCTACCATTGTTTAGAAGACAGAGGTTTGACTGTAATATTAAGTTGACTACTTGCTCCCCCCTACCATCACTCCTCAAGCTTCCCCACTGACAGTGATGGGCGTTAAAATCACCTAGAATTAATTTTCGACCCGGAAGTTGATGGGTTAGTGAAGTGAAAGCATCACCATCAATGGGACCACGGGGAGGACAGTAGATAGAACAAATAGACAGATACGTGTTATTAAATTTTACTCTGCACGCGACAGCTTCCAGAGTAGAATTTAGAACCACTTCTGTTTGTGGGTGTGATTTGTGTATGTATATGGCAACTCCGTGACCATCATATCTTCTATACGAATGGTAGTGTTTGAACTGTGGAGGATCAGGATGATCCACCAAGGCAGTCTCCTGTAAACAAACAACGTCTGGCCTGTGTATAGATAGCAAAATTGCTATATTGTGGACTTTATTCCCAAGAGTCCTACAATTCCATTGTAACACAGTGAATGTGGCGGTTTAAGATTTACGAGAGGGGCCAGTGTGCTTAGCTTTTTTATACTGCCTGTCCCCAGGCGAGTGGCTACCGGGGGACCTATCCCGGTGCTTACTAATGGAAACCTCCATATGTTGCTCGTCAATAACTAGGCTCCCAGAGCCCCCCGGGGAAGAGGTAACTCTTCTCTCCCTCGCTGGACCAGGAGCAGGAAGGACATGAGGACGTGTCTTTGAAAGGGTGGTGAAGTTATTCTTAACAGTCTTGTCAGATTTTAGTTTAGGCTTGTTTGACTGAAAAGCAGCAGCAGCCTGTGAGTATGAAGAAGCTTTTGAGAGGTCAGTTAGAGAGTTGGATCGTACAGGAGGCTGAGAAGTGGAGGCTGAGGTAGAGTGAGTGACCTGAATAACAAGCACAAGATCAGTCTGCGTCTCCACAATGCACATCACAGGACGGGACACCACCGCCATAGCATAGGACCTATTCGGTGTGGGAGTTGCATGCAACTCCTTCACCTTTTTCCTTGCTTCGTAGTAAGAGATGCCCTCAGTTGCCTTCACCACACAGACCTCTTTCTCCTCCTTCCATTTGGGGCAGTCCCTAGAGGAAGTGGAGTGAGCACCCTTGCAGTGATAGCAGCTGATAGTCTCTGATATGCAATGTTCAGCATCATGACCTTGCATTGCACACTTGCCACAGACTGATTGGGAAGCCCAACAAGTCTTTTCAAGATGCCCATAAATCTGACATTTGGAGCAGCGAAGGGGATTGGGAATATATGGATGTATATTGATAATTTCGTATCCCACTTTGATATTACTGGGAGACACTTTTCCAAAAGTCAAGATGATCGTAGCTGTCTTCGTCCTTATGCCTTCCGTGAAACGAGTGATGAATCGGGCATCTATTACGTCCTGCTGCGCAAGTTCCTGTACGATCTCATATTCTTCCATTACCATGAGATCCCTGCAAGTGATGACGCCTTTGCAGGAATTCATGGATTGCGGGATCCTCGGCTCGACGTCATACTCGTGGAACTTACGCAGTTTAAGCAAGTCCTTATCCTGGGCAGAGTTTACAGTTTTGATAAGGTCTCCAGTAGCAAGTTTTTTCACAAATTCTACCTCACCAGCACATCCATCAATTACTTTCTTTATCATGAATGGATGGAGGCTAGCCAGGGGAGTAGAACCGAGGACATGTAGGGTCCCGAACGTGGCGTTATTTACATGAATGTCAAGCGGGACGCAGGTCTGGGGCCGTTCTGTCTGGGGGCGGTCAGTCCGTAGTACCGTCATGGGATCGTCAGGACCACTTCCCCCCCTGAAGGGGGGGAGGCAGTAGGGGCGTCCGCCATAGTAACCACTCCCCCCTCGCGGGGGAAGTGGGAAGAAGGAGAGAAACGAACAAGGGACAAACAACCCGGGAACAAACACCTAAGGCTGAAATTGCCCTCTCAAACCACTCCAGGGAGGCCAGACCGTGTTAATTCACGCCCCAGAGCGATCAGTGGGGGGGACCCTCCGTGGGCAGCAAGCAAAGGTAATCTCAGTGTTCAGGAACAGACACCTACTGTTCCTAGCTAATAGGGAGGGGAGGAAAGTGAGAAACTAGCTAACCTAGAAGCCACCAGAAGGGTGAAAAAAAAAAAAAAAACTCTTGCCGGTGAGGCAGCCCTACAAAGCTAGAGGAGAGAGCAGATGAATACACATCTACATCCTCCGCGACCCTTCATAAAAAAGTGGAACGCACTAACCCACCATCGCTATCCCTTCAGCTTACAACACTACTGTTGAGACTGCAGAAGCCTTAATCCACAAAGCCTCGAACATCTTTTCAGACCATTCAAGCTAAACCAAAGGCAAATGACAACTTAGAAACAAAACAATGATACAGAACCGAGACACCAAGCTTGGTTCAGTGTGATTTACCCTGACATACATATGGTACAGAACTTTGAAGTAAAAATATATTATAGGGTAATGATCAGAAGCTTTTAAATGTCATGCGTTTCATATATCATTAAATCACCATGATCTGCCTTAGATTTTGAAGCTGTTATATGTTCACTGTTTGTCTTATGACAGTATTAAGTTCCATACTTTTACGGAACAAAAGTTATGGTATGTGCTTCATGTTTCCTATTACTTTGCCCAGTTATCATTTAATAGCTTCTTTATAATAAAATTCCAGTTATAAAAGCTTTAGAAATTGTTATTCAATGAAATTTTTGTATGCATATATATATATATATATATATATATGTATGTATATATATATATATATATATATATATATATATATAGATAGATAGATAGATAGATAGATAGAGAGAGAGAGAGAGAGAGAGAGATGAGATTAGATTTGCAAGTAACGACCAAATTTTCCACTAAATTCCTGAAACTCAAAGAAAGGCAATGATAATTAAATTGCGTTTATTGTTTAATCGTAAAGCAAACATTTTGCTGGAGATTAATAGGAAAAAAAATAAAAGAAACACTTTTCTGCTCACAGCTCTGGTACAGTTGCGGAATGGATTTCTACACCCCCGCTACTACCTCCCTACCCTACCCCCTGACCAAATGTGGCAGGGTGGCAGTAGTAGTGTGAGTTTCTATGAATGAATGGGACTCGCCTTGTTACGTGGGACGGGAGTGATGATTCAGTTTTGCTATTGTTGATGCCGTTAATAGTTTGCAGTATGGCCTTAAAAACAATTATGCGACTCTATGAATCATTACCATAATCATTATATGTAAAGTGAATGCTAATACAAAAGGCGTAAAGTAATATAACTGTATGCTGCGAAGACAGTAGCCATCATACATCAGCCAACCTTATCACACCAACGTAGAGTCTGGTGAATTCGATCTGCTTCTTTGTGCAAGCGATTCGAAACGTCCATGGACGACACGTATGAAGACTGATTATAAGGTTAATGCAAAATATATGGCCAAATTACAGGTTGCAGTCCATCTTCATCAATACAGATCAGTGATTGTGCAGGTGATCGATAGGTGAGAACGATGGTAGTGTAAGGAAATTTTGACAATATGATTAAATTATGATATGCAGTTTAAACCGATATGACACACCTAACAAATGCAAAGGAGACACATACACATCATGACAAGGAGTAAAATAAGCCCATTTGCAACGTTATTTCCAGTATAATGGACACCATTTTCTTAGGGTTAGACACATATACTTACGTACCCGCCATCGAACGTTGACATTCCTGATATCTTCCGTCTATTCGTCCTGCATACAGCCTGTATTTATCTTCATCAATATCATCATCATCATTAACCATTTAGAGTCCACTGCTGAACAAAGGCCTCCCCTTTCCTTTGCATGAATTCCTTAGTAGGGCCAGTCTGTGCAAGGTATTGCCTACAATCTTCTCTGTTAACTCCATCTCTTATATGGTCGTTTTCTACTACGCTGCCCATCTCGTGGAATCCAGTCAGTCATTCTTTTACTCCATCGGGTTGCCCTTAATACTGCTAAGTGATCTGTGCATACACACACACACACACACACACACACACACACACACATTATATATATATATATATATATATATATATATATATATATATATATATATATATATATATATATATATATATATATATAGATAGATAGATAGATAGATAGATAGATAGATACAATTCAGTTTATTATACTTATCATTATATATCCAAGTGCATCCCCCGAATCAAACAAAAAGATAGGTAAGCTATGATTAATATTTTCACCTGCTCTTGACTTGCGAAACTTACTTAAGATTCACGACTGAAGTTATGATTATTTATAGGCTACTAATACAGTACCCTCTTGATAAGTATATGCAGTGCAGTCCCAGGCAAAATACTTATCGATAAACTTAACATGGGTTGCCATTGGTCAATCATTCCTCCCCCCCCCCCAAACCTAGGAAACAACTCCGCTACTACCTCATTCTTCACTCGAAACAATTGTTTAACCCACGACCGCTTTAAACTCGTAAGCAGATAATTTATATGGAAAGCATTAGTCTGATGTTCATAACGTCAGCATTAGGACACTCGTATGAATAAATATCATTTATCTATCCATATCATGTTTCATGTATATATGACTGATTTCATGTAACACAATATGCTTAGGAGGTCAAAACATTTAACACATTAACCCATTATAATTTTAGTAGATAATTATATAATGTTTTCCAGCGGAAGTCGCAAGGATTTGTTGCCACCTGGCATACTGTTGTTTTTCCTACACACCTCTCTAAATACACTATACAATAGTTAATAAACAACTATCCTAACTGGTCAGTGTTACCACAATATAACCTTGTTACCAAAAGTAATAATATTTACATTGCTGATGCCCACGGCACCGCATCACACATTCTCCCACATCAGACACCCCATCCACCACACCCACACCACCTGATCAACCCCATCCGCCACACCCATACCACTTCACATCCCATCCCCTACACCACCACCATTTCATACTCCATCCCCCACGCACACACTACCAGCACCTCACACCCACACCACCTGATCAACCCAATCCGCCACACCCATACCACCTCACATCCCATCCCCTACATCACCACCACTTCATACTCCATCCCCCACGCACACACTACCAGCACCTCACACCCACACCACCTCACACACACAAACACACACCAAATCCACTTCACATCCACATCACAATCACTTTATACGCCATCCCCCCCACACACACTACCAGCACCTCACACCCACACCACCTGATCACCCCATCCGCCACACTCAACCACCTCACATCTCATCCCCCACACAACCACCTCACACCCACACCACCACCACTTCATACCCCATCTCTCATTCACACACTACCAACACCTCACACCCACATCACCTCACACACACACACACACACACACACACACACACACAATTAGGCAAGTTAGCAGTCTTATTGACCAGAGCAGTGATATTGAGGAGAAGATAACACAAGTGACTGAAGCTGTGCAAAGCTACAAAAATGATGTAGAAACCACGTAAGCTGAAATGGTGAAAGTAAAGAAAGACTTAGAAACAAGGGTGGAAGAAAAAAGCATTAAAAAGGAGGTGAAAAAAATAATCCAAAACAGTCCAAAGTTAGTCTGAGATTCAGTAGAGATAAACAAATCAATAGTAATCACTGGTATAGAAGAGGAAGAAGTTAAAAACAAGATCACAAGAGACAAAAAGGAGATGGCAAATGTAATGAGCTTACTGAAAGAAGTATCAGAGGAAATCTGTAGTAAAGACATAGAGGAACACAAAAGGTTAGGGAAATACGAGAAAAGCAAGACAAGACCTCTAAAGGTGACTTTCCAGAGTGTAAACACTGTGGAAGAGATACTAAAAAATGCAAAGAATCTTAAGGAAAAAGAGGAGTTCAAAAATATATGGATAAAAAGATGCCTAACACAAGAGGAACTGGAATTACTGAAAGAGAAAAGGGAGGAAGCAAAAACAAAAAATGAGGGAAGATCAGAAGAGGAGAAGAAGAAATTTTTTTACAAAGTATATAATAGGATTGCAGGTACGAAAGTGGTACACAAACAGGATGGAAGAAAAAGGAGGAAGGTAGTAGAACCATGTCATGACAAGTATATAAACAAGATGTTAAAGTTGATGTACTCAAATGTGGATGGAATGGTATCTAAATTACTAGAGATGAATGATTTTGTCAGAGAAAATGAACCACAAATAATATGCCTAAATGAAACAAATTTAATACCAAGGATATCAAATGACATACTAAACTTAGAGGAATACAATATATGGAGAAGAGACAGATATTTAAAAAAAGGAGGAGGAATTATAATATCAACTAAGAAAAATCTAAAAGTCAATGAAATATAACTAGATATACCATCACAAGTAGAACTGATTGCAGTAGAGATCGACACATCTGAAGGTAAAGTAATTGTAGCCAATTTGTACATGCCACCCAGATCAAACACATGGGAAAGATACGAATATGAGGACCTGGCAGAGAGTACAATTCAGAGTGTAAGATCATTGCTACGTTAAATGGAAGATATATCGGAAAGAATTATACTAACTGGGGACTTCAATACAAATATAAATTGGAATACTCTAGATATAAATAGCCAGGAAAGCTGTTGGGACCAAAAGCTCCTGGCTCTCGTACAAGAGTTTTTCTTAACGCAACATGTGAGGGAAACCACCAGAAAAAGAGGACTTGATGTACCTTCAGTGCTAGATCTAATATTTACAAGGCAAGAAAATGATATTGACAGTTTAATGTATCACCCTCCACTCGGCAAAAGCGATCATGCAGTACTAAATTATAACTTCAGGATAGCATATGACATAGTAAACAGCAATGATAGTTACAAAAAGAGCCTAAACTATAAAAACGGAAATTATCAAGACCTAAAGAAGTATTTCTTAGAAGTTGATTGGGAAAATGAGCTTAGAGGACAAGATTTAAATGCTGTATATAAAAAATTTTGTGAATTTTATGAAATAGGAGTCCGGAAGTACATCCCACAGCACAAAGAAGCAGATAAGAAAATACAGAAATGGTTCAACACAGAATATAAAAAATAAAAAGAAAGAGATTTGTTGTGGAATAGATACTGAAGACACAATAGTGAATGGGCGTATAATAATTACAAACAGGCAAGAAACGATTATACAAGAATAAGGAGGGAAGCCCAAAAACAGTTTGAGGAGGATATAAGTAATAAAAGTAGTGATCAACCAAAGCTGTTTTACAGCGATATCAGAAGCAAAACCAAAGTAAAATATATAATGCAATCAATTACGGACGAGGGAATCACTTATACACAAGAGAAAGATATTTGTGAAGCACTAAATAAGAATTTCCAATTAGTTTTTACAGAAGAAAAAAATTTTGAGAGGGACTATGTGGAACATGCATGTCCACACATACTATCAGATATACAAATAGCAGAAAAAGTAATACAGGAGGAGTTAAGTAGATTAGACAGAGGAAAAAGCAAGTGGTCCTGATGAAATTTCATGTTGGGAACTACGAGAATGTGCACAGGAGTTAAGTAAATCATTATTTTTAATTTTCAAGAAATCCTTGAGTCAAGGTAAACTACCTGATATTTGGAAAAAAGCAAATATTGTCCCCTTATTCAAGAAAGGAAATAGACAAAATTCACTCAACTACCGACCAGTATCACTGACCAGTGTTGTAAGCAAGGTATTAGAAAAGCTTATAAGAAAAGCTTGGGTAAATCATCTAGAAGAACACAGTATGATAACAGAAAAACAGTGTGGTTTCAGAAAAGGAAAATTATGTGTTACTAATCTGTTGAGCTACTATGACAGAGTAACAAACACAATACAGGAAAGGGAAGGATGGGTGGACAGTATCTATTTACATTTAAAGAAAGCTTTTGACACAGTACCACACCAAAGACTTTTATGGAAACTGTACCATCAAGGAGGAATTCGAGGCAAACTGTTTTGTTGGATGCAAGACTTTTTCATAAAAAGAGAAATGAGAACAGTACTAAGAGGAAACTACTCATCATGGAAAGAAGTGACTAGTGGAGTACCACAGGGCTCAGTGCTGGCACCAATCATGTTTTTAGTGTATATAAATGACATAAACAGTAACACTGGAAATGAGAGCTATCTGAATATGTTTGCAGATGATGCAAAAATACAAAGGAGAATTACTAACACAGACTCTTGTAGGGAGCTACAAGAAGAATTAAATAAACTTCATGAATGGAGTAGTACATGGCAAATGGAATTCAATGTGGACAAGTGTCATGTAATCAAGTTTGGTAAAAGTGGAAAAAGACCTGATTGGGATTATAAGTTAGGAAATAAAATCCTATACACATCAGAAAGAAAGAAAGACCTAGGTGTGATTATCAATAACAGACTATCTCCGGCTGACCACATCAGTGAGAAGGTACGGAACATGTGTACACTACTTGCAAATATGAGAATAGCATTCACATACATAAATGAAGACATGCTAAGAAAGATAATAACATCATTCATTAGACCAACCCTGGAGTATGCATCAGTAGTTTGGAGTCCTCATCTCAAAAAGGACATAGACAAGATTGAAAAAGTTCAAAGGGCCGCTACAAGATGGATACCAAGCTTAAGGGACCTAAGCTACGAAGAAAGACTAAATAAACTAAATCTACCAACACTACAGAAGAGAAGGAAAAGAGGTGACATGATAATGCTATATAAGTGCATATCAGGGAAGGAGAAAATAGACATAAATGATTACTTAACATATGGAGAAGCTTCAGCAAGAGAACACGGCAAAAAACTGCATAAGAAGAGAGGTGATAAAGACGTAAGGAAATTCAGTTTCCCAAACAGAGCAACTGATCAATGGAATGCACTACCGAATGAAATAGTGTGTGCCAAAACAATTCACAAATTTAAGGAGATGTACGATAAATATGGTTTAAGACACGGGACAGTACGAGCTTGACTCATTCCTGTAAAGATACAATTAGGTAAGAAAAATTAGGTAAGAACACACACACACACACACACACACACACACACACACACACACACACACACACACACACAACCACAACCACAACCACCGCACATTTACATCACCGTCACCTCATATCCCATCCCCCCCCCACACACACACACTCCCAGCACCTCACACCCACACCACCTCACACCCACACCACCTCACACCCACACCACCACCACTACATATCCCATCCCACCACCCAAAGACACTACCAGCACCTCACACCCCATCCCCCCCCCACACATACCACCACCACTAATTTGATACTTAACACATAGTATATACATCTTGTCTACTGTATAGGTATTTGTGTATGTAAGCAGATTACATTTATTGACAATGAACTTATAGGGCTACTCCTAACAAATCAACACTTTGTCCAGCCATCATCATTTTCTATTACAGCCTGTAACCTGCTGGACAGGGACGAAACGTGGTTGTAAATAAGAAGTCCATTACGACGGCGCAGTTCCCACTCGTCCATAGTGTGGTGGAGGAGACGTTGGCGAGTCACTGACCTCCTCCCACGAGTTGACAATATTCCCCCAAACATCCTCAATGGGGTTGAGGTCGCATCCTTTGCTCGGCCACAGCAGCAATTCAATATCGCGTTGCTCAGCAAACCATGGCTGAACAATGCGCGCAGTGTGTATGGAATATTTATCCTGTGGATATTTTGCATGAGACATGGTAAGCTCTGATAGCAGGTAAATAGACTATTATTGTTAGGGTGGGATGTTGCGTCCTAACGTGAAATATTTAATAGTGCTTTCATTACATAATACCCTGGGCTAATCCATTTCAGTTATATAATAACCGAAGATAATCCGTTTAATTTAACATGTGTTCTCGTGACTGAGCTTAATTTTTATTAATAAATGAATTTAATGTCAACGACAGGTATTACAAAGTATCGTGATGTTGAAACAATTTATGCAATGATTTACACTGATATAAAGCTACTGTATTAAATTTAAATATTAAGTAACTGGTAGTGCTACAAGATTAAAGTCCTCTGATACATTACACCTTCAGTGCACCATCAGGAGCGTAGGGGCCCGTGGCTACGCTATGCAGTCCAGACATTTAAGGTGCGAATGGCCACTTGCCATCCCCTGACTGGCACTATGTGAGTGCAGTTAACATCAACCATTCCTTGGGTTTAAGCAATTCACTAGGTCACCAGGCGTCTAACTGTTGGTTATATGGCCACCATCCAGCGTATTTTCTAGATTACAGATAACCATTTTGCTTGTCATTCACTATAGAACGCCTGAAGGTAGCTGTGAAAAATGTTTAATAGTTCTGGTAAACAAATCGGGGCCCTCTTTCTGGGCACCAAAATGTGAAAAATATTTAATGTATACAAGTCGGTATCCCTGCCGGTGCACCGCTATCTAGAAAATTCTGGCATTTCCTAATAAACAACTCGTAGGTCGTTACTCGTCTATAAAGTTGTCCTTAAGTAATTCAAACAAGTCTCATAGAGTTAGGTGAAACGTAACTTAACCTTAACTCACCTACAATAACTATTTCTCTTCTATCTCATAGCTAATCCCCCCTTGAATTGGCCAATTCGTAAAGGTTACTTAGCTAGTGAAGAGGGAGTGATCGATAACCGATGACGATGGGGCTGCTTATGTGAAGCTGCTTGAGCAATCAAGCGTCCTGTAGGTGCTTATATACAACGTGCTAGCTTAGCTATGTCTAGGAACAGAGTGCTAACTCCACAAGGTCTGGGAGCAGAGTGCCGTGTGTGGCAGGATCTACCTCCGCCATAGAATGGTAGGTTGCCAACTATTAATTAATTACAGTACTTAATACAGCTAGATTACATCATGATATGTACAGGGCGAATCTAACAAACTAATCTTAGTTTTACTTAAACTAAAGGTAAACCAAGTATTCCCTTGTGTAAATATCATAATTCCACATCTCCTTAACACGAGAATCTTTCCCTCCTCGCCACGTCACCTAACGCCCAGACGCAGTTTAGGTCAGTGGAAAATTCCATATAATTACATGTATTTACAATGTATAGTTGTCCACGAGGGATAAAAGCAGTAGCATTTAATTTATCAATAACAAGAATTATTAAAGAGAACATAATTTCTGGGTTATAAAAAATGCTTGAACTGTTATCAACGGTCTCAAGTTTTCCTCTGCCTTTAACCAGTGATAACTCATACAAAATGTAGAAAGCGCAACCGCTCTGGGGAAAGATATTTCCCACAGTTTTGGGGCCGGCGGAAAATGATACGCTGTATTATGTACTATGACCCTTAGCCAAGAGCTTCCTCCATAGCTCTCGAGAACCCTATGCCGCGGCCCTTCTAGGTCGCACATCCTGACCCGTTTGATCTTCACCATCCCCAGGATCCGGAGTGGCTGCTAACTCAAGGGGTACCAGTTTATGAATAGTTTTAAGCTGGTATGTCTCCTACATTTTATTTTTACGAGTCTCAGTACCTCCTCAGAATTTGGGTGTGTGGAGATCACCGTAGCTAATGGCCACTGGGATCTTGGCTGTTCAGTCTTCAATAAGACCACATCTCCTATGTTAATAACTGATTTGTTGCTGGCAGCCTGAGCTCCATAAAACCTTTCGCATAGGCTCAAAAGATACTCCTCAATCCAATGCCTGATCCAAGTATCCAACACCCTTTTCAAACGTTGATATCCCTCCCGAAGATGTTGTCCTAAATCACTATTTTCAATGTTAGGATCATCAACTTCTTCCTGGATATCCACACAAGGCATCGGATGGAGCTTCCTGCCATATAACATATGAGCCGGTGTTAAGGCCTCTAGCAAGTTGCTAGTGTCATCTTGATAAGTCAAAAGGTCTATTATTAATCCTGGTTTCAGTTTCAGTTATTACTGTTCTTAAATCTTCTCTCGTGATCTTAGTTCTATGTAATGTTTTCCTCAGGCAGTTCTTGACAATACCAATCATTCTTTCGGTAAATCCATTTTGCCATGGAGCTCTTGGAGCTGTGAACTGCCAAATACAATTTCGGATTCCCAGTGCCGACTTAACCTTTGGGTCGTTCATTAGGTTCAACAGTAAGGGTGCTGCTCCAACAAAATTAGTTCCGTTGTCGCTTATTAACTTGCCAGGACAAGACCCTCTAGCGGCAAATCTGCGAAAGACATTGAGGAATGTCTCTGAGCTTAGGTCTTCCGCTAATTCTAGATGGACTACCCTTGTGTAGGCACAAGTAAATAAACAAATGTAAAGTTTATGGGGAGTTTCCTCACCCGTAACAGTTATAGCCCCTGTGTAGTCCACTCCTGTTATATGAAAGGGCCGACTTATGCTCACCCTTTCCTTCGGTAGGGCTGGTGGTCCTGGGAAGTTATTAGGTCGCTGCTCATACCTCCTACAAATGATGCAGTTTTTGAGATATTTTTTAATAACCTGTCTATCCTTAGGAATCCAGTACCTTTCCCGAATTTGGGCTAAGGTCTGCGGTACACCTCCAAGGAGAGTGGAATCATGGGCTTCTTTTACAATAAGTTGTACAAAGCATCCACTCTTGGGTAATAAAATGGGATGTTTGGTTTGGATGGGCAAGTCAGCCTTTACCAATCGGCCTCGACATCTTATCAGACCTTTTCCGTCTAAGAACAAGCCAAAATTCTTCATCAGCTTATTCCCTTTTCCAGTGTCTTGGCCTAAAAGTTTATATATTTCCCCGTAAGAATTTCTTTGTACTCTTTTCAGCCAGTATTCTAGGGGATCTAATTTCTGAAACACCACCTTCTTATTAAAAAATTCAACAACCAATTTAGTAGTATTTAGAAGTTGTCTTATTGACGAGAATCGTCTGATGTCAGTTACTTCTGGCTCAGGTACTACAGAATCCAAGTTCACTACACTAATCTCAGCAATACTGTACTGTTTCTGTTCAGGCCAATCCTTAGTGAGTAACCATTTAGGACCTTTAAACCACAAATTATCTTTGATCAGTCTCCTTACGGTCGAACCTCTCGAGAGCAGATCAGCTGGATTTTGTTTGGAGGATACATGCATGAAATTAAATTTGGAAGACAGCTCTTTAATAGTCTTCACTCTGTTACGGACGAAAGGAATTTTACTGTCTTCCTTTCCTATCCAGTAAAGACAAATCTCACTGTCAGTCCATATGTAAATATCCTCAAACTGAGTATCAAGAGTAGTAGTTATATACCTGGCCAATTTAGTTCCTACTTCTATGAAAGCCAATTCCATTTGAGATAGGGTTCTTCCTTTAATTGGCGCAACTCTGGCCTTGGACATAATAATCTTACTATCCTTTCCTGTTGCGCAATAACCTACTACTCCATAGGCCCTTTGAGAAGCATCACAAAATATGTGTAAGTGCGACTTCTCATTACTGTTTATTTTCCTGGGAATACATATGCTTGATGTGGTTTCAAACTCCTTCTTAATCTGTTCTCATTGTTCCATATATGTCTCACCTAATTCAGTGTCCCAGTCTAACTTTTCTCGTCAAGCCTCCTGTACTAAACATTTGCCCCTAATAACTATAGGACTGACCAAACCTAATGGGTCAAATAGCTTGGAAACCTGACTTAACAAGGACTTCTTGGTGAGAGTGACATCAGAGAACTTAATTGGTTTCAGACTTATTACATCAGCTGTTGTATCCCAGTTAAGACCTAACACATTTTGAATTTTGGGAATGTCAGAATCTGGATAGTCCTCCTGTATTTTATTCCTCAAAAGCGGTGAATTTGTATTCCAGCTCTGTAACGGCAAATTTGCCTTCCCACATTCGGAATTGGCTATTTCATAAGCCTTCAAAGCTTCCGACTCTGTTTCAGCAACACCTTGCAAATTATGCATCTAAAAAGCTTGCCCTATTTCTGGGCATTTGGCATTTTCAAAATGATGCTTGTAAGTGTTGCAAAGTAGGAAAGGACTAGCACAAGAGTCAAAGAGCACCGATCGGAAACAGTAAGTTTTCAATGGACTATCCTCATTTTGAGGATCATGAGGCCAGAGGAATTTTGTAAATTTCCTGTCCTCATCTCTCAGTCCTATTCTGAGAAAAGCCTTACTAATGTCTGCTGTGTAAGCGTAAGGTTTCTCTCTCAATCTTAGTAACACATTCCCTAACTTCTCTGTTAGTGTAGGTCCAGAGTATAGGCAATCGTTCAAGCTAGCTGATCCCTTGGACACTTTACTACTACAGTTGAATACTATCCTTATGGGAGTAGTTACTGAATCCTTGCTTACAGCATGATGTGGTAAGTAGTGTACTTCTTTATGGTTAACAGGGTATTCTACCTCTTCTATAAATTTATTCTTCAGTTGATCCTTTATATTATCATCATTTATGATTAAATGTTCTGGTTTATCTCTCAACTTTCTTAGAAGAGAATTTAACTGAGCTTTAGCTGCTTGGTAATTTGTTGGTAATTCAGAATGGTTTAGTTTCCATGGTAATCCTACCCAATACTGTCCATCCTTAAATTCCACAGACTGATTATACAAGTCCAAGGTTATTTTATCTTCAGGGGTTTGTTCCTCAGAGTGTATACCTACACTGTCTAGGTCCCACAGTTTGTGTTCAGGTTCAATATTTTCATCCAACAAGTCATTTATCTGAGTAGGTTCAAATTCTGCACCTATTCTAGCTACCATCAATGACTGTGTGGGGGTAACAAAGACTGAGTCTACTAGTTTGGCCTCTCCTTTAACTTGTTTTGGAAAAGGCAACTGACCCATAATAAGGTTACCTCCTGGACTCTTGAACAACTGTACCTTATTCCTTTTGAAAGTCCTATGTAGGAATCTTCCACAATAATCAGAACCAGTTATTTTTATGGGACCGACAGTATCTGATTCCACATTCCGTTTAGCCAACTTTATCCCTGAGCTTTGTAGATGATTAGAGGTTTCCTTCAATCTCTTTATGTATAAACTTGTCTCCATATTATCAAGCACAGCTGCTGTTATACGGCATTTATATCTGCCTGATTGTATTACAGGTCTAGCTAAATCAAAAGACTGAGCTTTCTTAGTTGTTAAGAATCCTGTAATGGCTAGATTTACCTTGCCGATAATTGGTAACTTTAATTTCTTCACGATGTCTGCAGAAATGAAGGTTTTCTGAGCACCCTTATCAAACAGGGTACATACTCATAGGTTTCTATTCTCAGTCAATACCTTCACATTGGCTATGGGTACTGCAGCTGGCCTTACTAATGGAGCATTCCCTTTTGCAATTGTCATATTGACACTTGCAGGTTTAGGAACCTCAATTATCATCCTAGGGCATAAAGCACTATGATGATGATCTTTTTTGCATTTAAAACAAAGATTTAATTTAGTCTTACAGTCCGCAGCAGTATGTTCGGAGTTCATACAGATTATACAACACCCCAGTTCCTGAAGCTTTCCTACTCTAGAAGCATAATCAGGATACTGTTGACAAGATGCACTGGAATGTTGCTCAACACAAAAAACACAAACTTTCCTGTCTTTTACCATGGAAGGTTTTACTTCCTTAATATCCTCAGCATGTCTATTACATGGCTTTAATACTTTATCCTCAGCCTTTAAGGAGCTAAGGAAAGTACCTATCTCTTCTTTAGGCACATACTTAGTCTTCTCTGACTTAGTTTTCCCAACCAGTTGGTTAGTGGGTTTTTTCTTTATTTCAGTCTTTTGTTTGATCTCGGTAGTGTTTACAGTTCTTTGCAAATGTTTACAGAGTTGCATCAAGCCTTCCTCAATCTCTTTACAGGAGAAATTATCCTTTTGGTACCTACCATACAAAGCATCCTTGGTTTTTGGTAGAAGCTTTAAGGACACAATTCTTGAAAGCACCCAATCTGATGTCTTAATATCTTCGTAAGTACCTAAGGCCTTTAATTTACAACTTAGTGTAATCCTAAAGAGTTACAAGGAATCAAAGTCGTGTCTAGGCGTGGGTAATTCAATTAGAGCATTCAGCATTTGAGTTATAACTTGCTACCTGTCTTCGTAATTTTGTCTAAGGATGGTCAAAGCCACCTCATAATTATTTTCTTCTACTGGTAATTCTTTTATCAGTTGATATAGTGTTGCTTTGACTTGTCCTAACAGATACGTAAGTTTGCTGACTTTAGGGAGATCTGTTCTATCTTTTACCAAATATTTGAATTGGTCCCAAACGGATTTCCAGTTCTGCTCCCCATCAAACTCCGGAAGTGTTATTTGTGGTAACACAGCTCTACTCTGCTGTGCCACAACTTGTGTTTCCGCGGCAGCGTCAGCTAATTTTGATTCTAGTGTCTTTACTACAGTTAAGAATTCTTCTAATTTGCTTTCAAACTTCGTAGTTTCTGACTCTAAGAGTTCCTTATTCTCAGCCTTTACTATAGCCGCTTCTAAAGTTATGTAACTCTCTTCATACTTATTCCATCGATCTTTTAGGATATTTAGGAGACTATTTATTTTTTCCTTACACAGAGGTATTTGGTCCAACGACTGGTTACAATCATTTATGGCTCTAGTTACCTATCCTGCCTTACTACTAGAAGATCTTTGCAATAAAGAAACAGACATGTTGACTGAATTCTAATTTAATAATTTAATTATGAATTCCAACCACAAATTTACCTCAACTTAGTAATGATCTGATTATTTTAAATTTTGAAGAGGGTGGGGATTAGGTCCTCTGTGTACAAACTATCCCCCTGGGTTATTAAACTTCTGAGGTTGCATTTATCACCCCTCCCAATTTCGAAATATTCATTACAGCTCAGCTAATTATTCATTTAATTTTGAGGAGTGTAGGGATTAAGTCTATAATTTCAACCTATCCCCCAGGGTTATTAAACCTCTAGGGTTCTATTTCATCCCCACACTTAATTGCCAAAACACCCATATTCCCTGAGCTCAGAATTAATTACCGGTACCTCAATACTCCATAGGCCCACCCATAGCTTGTACAGCATAGAACTCTCCTTTCTTATGTTCTACATAATTTATAAATTTCTGCAGAACCGCTTCCCTACCATGACGGTTTCAATGTATACCATCAGTTTTCAACATTGCTTGGAAGGGCTTGGCATTAAAATGTATGAAATCCCTCCCCTTCCTGATCCGTTGCAACTTCCTGTTCACAGCTCTGCTAATTAGTTTATATGTTCCATAACAAAATGGAGAGCCATATGGCAGGTTCTTTGGCTCAAGGAGAGTTATGGCTACTGAGGATTTACAAGAGCCCTCTATGGCTCCCACCACTGCTAAAATATTCTCCACTACTTCATTGACCTCCACGTCCTCATGGATATCATTTCCTCCAAGGAACAGGACCATAAGGTCATGCTCCCAGTCTAGTACGGCATTCAGCCTTTCATCTTCAGAGAAAGAGCTTGCCTTTCCTCCCGGAACTCCATAGACACGTACGTCCACGTCTTCCACTTCAACCGAACGGGGTAGTAAACTGTGCCCCACAAAAGCAACTTTAAACACATTCAGCGCCTCGGCACACATTGGCCATCCTCACTCAGTCGGGGCACCAAAATTTTGAAAAATGTTTAATAGCTCTGGTAAACAAATCGGGGTCCTCTTTCTGGGCATCAAAATGTGAAAAATATTTAATGTATACAAGTCGGTATCCCTGCCGGGGCACCGGTATGCTAGAAATTTCTGGTATTTCCTAACAAACAACTCGTAGATCGTTACTCGTCTATAAAGTTGTCCTTAAGTAATTCAAACAAGTCCCATAGAGTTAGGTGAAATGTAACTTAACCTTAACTCACCTACAATAACTATTTCTCTTCTATCTCATAGCTAATCCCCCCTTGAATTGGCCAATTCGTAAAGGTTACTTAGCTAGTGAAGAGGGAGTGATCGATAACCGATGACGATGGGGCTGCTTATGTGAAGCTGCTTGAGCAATCAAGCGTCCTGTAGGTGCTTATATACAACGTGCTAGCTTAGCTATGTCTAGGAACAGAGTGCTAACTCCACAAGGTCTGGGAGCAGAGTGCCGTGTGTGGCAGGATCTACCTCCGCCATAGAATGGTAGGTTGCCAACTATTAATTAATTACAGTACTTAATACAGCTAGATTACATCATGATATGTACAGGGCGAATCTAACAAATTAATCTTAGTTTTACTTAAACTAAAGTTAAACCAAGTATTCCCTTGTGTAAATATCATAATTCCACATCTCCTTAACACGAGAATCTTTCCCTCCTCGCCACGTCACCTAACGCCCAGACGCAGTTTAGGTCAGTGGAAAATTCCATATAATTACATGTATTTACAATGTATAGTTGTCCACGAGGGATAAAAGCAGTAGCATTTAATTGATCAATAACAAGAATTATTAAAGAGAACATAATTTCTGGGTTATAAAAACCGCTTGAACTGTTAACAACGGTCTCAAGGTTTCCTCTGCCTTTAACCAGTGATAACTCATACAAAATGTAGAGAGCGCAACCGCTCTGGGGGAAGATATTTCCCACAGTAGCACTACATTGAATGAGTGGATAATGGGTGCCATCACCGACCACATATATTAAAATGGTGAACACTGTAATACTAAAATACCTAAATGCGGTGATTCGGCCCATGTAAAACCATATCAGAGGAAGACAGACAAATACTGGAAGCTAACAGGCAGTTTCCCTTACAAAATGCAGTTGCTATTAATGGAAAGACTGCAGTTGCAGGTCTGTGCAAAATCTGTACGAAACAGACTACATAAATCGGGAATTCATCATTGAACACCAGCAGTTAAGGGGAAGCTCGAGGATCGCCATAAACAGACACGGGTGGCATTTGCTCAAGAATGTGTTAACAACGGTCTCGATAACTGGGGCCGCGTGATCTTCAGTGATGAAGATAGCTTCGCATCAAATACCCACGGACGTCTCCACTGTTGGCGACCTAACAAAACGAGATATGAGACCCAAAACGTTCATGAGGAAGCTAGAAGTGGACACATCACCCTTAATGTTTGGGGTTGGGTGCACCTTTATGGCATAGGAGAGCTGACAGAGATACATGGACGCCTGACCGGTGATCAGTATATCGAGATCATGGAGAGGTGATGGTGCTTTCTGTTCAGGCATATGCACTTCCGTATCTTGAACGTATTATATGCATGCAGGTATGTTACTAATGGTATGCATATAGGTATTTTAGTAATACAGTGTTCTCCATTTTAATATATGTGGTCGGTGATGGCACCCATTATCCACTCACTCGACATAGTGCTACCTTCAGGCGTTCTATAGTGAATGACAGGCAAAATGGTTATCCGTAATCAAGAAAATACGCTGGATGGTGGTCATATAACCAACAGTTAGACGCCTGGTGATCTAGTCAATTGCTTAAACCCAAGGAATGGTTGATGTTAACTGCACTCACATAGTGCCAGTCAGGGGATGGCAAGTGGCCATTCGCACCTTAAATGTCTGGACTGCACAGCGTAGCCACGGGCCCCTACGCTCCTGATGGTGCACTGAAGGTGTAATGTATAGGAGGACTTTAATCTTGTAGCTCTACCAGTTACTAAATATTTAAGTTTAATACAGTAGCTTTATATCAGTGTAAATCATTGCATAAATTGTTTCAACATCACGATACTTTGTAATACCTGTCGTTGACACTAAATTCATTTATTAATAAAAATTAAGCTCAGTCACGAGAACACATGTTAAATTAAACGGATTATCTTCGGTTATTATATAACTGAAATGGATTAGCCCATGTTATTATATAATGAAAGCACCTTTAAATATTTCACGTTAGGACGCAACATCCCACCCTAACAATAATAGTCTGTTTACCTGCAATCACAGTTTACCTAATCTCATGCAAAATTTCCACAGGATAATTATTCCATACACACTGCGCGCATTGTTCAGCCATGGTTTGCTGAGCAACGCGATATTGAATTGCTGCTGTGGCCGAGCAAAGGATGCGACCTCAACCCCATTGAGAATGTTAGGGGGAATATTGTCAACTCGTGGGAGGAGGTCAGTGACTCGCCAACGTCTCCTCCACCACACTATGGACGAGTGGGAACTGCGCCGTCGTAATGGACTTCTTATTTACAACCACGTTTCGTCCCTGTCCAGCAGGTTACAGGCTGTAATAGAAAATGATGATGGCTGGACAAAGTGTTGATTTGTTAGGAGTAGCCCTATAAGTTCATTGCCAATAAATGTAATCTGCCTACATACACAAATACCTATACAGTAGACAAGAAGTATATACTATGTGTTAAGTATCAAATTAGTGGTGGTGGTATGTGTGGGGGGGGATGGGGTGTGAGGTGCTGGTAGTGTCTTTGGGTGGTGGGATGGGATATGTAGTGGTGGTGGTGTGGGTGTGAGGTGGTGTGGGTGTGAGGTGCTGGGAGTGTGTGTGTGTGTGGGGGGGGGATGGGATATGAAGTGACGGTGATGTAGATGTCCGGTGGTTTTGGTGTGTGTGTGTGTGTGTGTGTGTGTGTGTGTGTGTGTGTGTGTGTGTGAGGTGATGTGGGTGTGAGGTGTTGGTAGTGTGTGAATGAGAGATGGGGTGGTGTGGGTGTGAGGAGGTTGTGTGGGGGATGAGATGTGAGGTGGTTGGGTGTGGCGGATGGGGTGATCAGGTGGTGTGGGTGTGAGGTGCGGGTCGTGTGTGTGAGGGGGATGGCGTATGAAGTGATGGTGACGTGGATGTGAAGTGGTTGTGATGTGTGTTTGTGTGTGTGAGGTGGTGTGTGTGTGAGGTGCTGGTAGTGTGTGCGTGGGGGATGGAGTATGAAATGGTGGTGGTGTAGGGGATGGGATGTGAGGTGGTATGGGTGTGGCGGATGTGGTTGATCAGGTGGTGTGGGTGTGGTGGATGGGGTGTCGGATGTGGGAGAATGAGTGTGAGGCGGTGCCGTGGGCATCAGCAATGTAAATATTATTATTTTTTATAACAGGGTTATATTGTGGTAACACTGACTAGTTAGGATAGTTGTTTATTAACTATTGTATAGTGGAAAACATTATAAATTATCTACTAAAATTATAATGGGTTAATGTGTTAAATTGTTTTGACCTCCTAAGCATATTGTGTTACATGAAATCAGTCATATATACATGAAACATGATATGGATAGATAAATGATATTTATACAAACGAGTGTCCTAATGCTGACGTTATGAACATCAGACTAATGCTTTCCATATATATTATGTCCTTACGAGTTTAAAGCGGTCGTGGGTTAAACAACTGTTTCGAGTGAAGAATGAGGTAATAGCGGAGTTGTTTCCTAGGTTTGGGGGGGGGGGAATGATTGACCAATGGCAACCCCTGTTACGTTTATCGATAAAAATGTTGCCTGGGACTGCACTGCATATACTTATCAAGACAATACTGTATTAGTAGCCTAATCATAATTTCAGTCGTGAATCTTAAGTAAGTTTTGCAAGTCAAGAGCAGGTGAAAATATTAATCATAGCATACCTACGTTTTTGTTTGATTCGGGGGATGCACTTGCATATATAATGATAAGTATAATAAACTGAATTATATATATATATATATATATATATATATATATATATATATATATATATATATATATATATATATGTGTGTGTGTGTGTGTGTGTGTGTGTGTGTGTGTGTATCACGTAGCAGTATTATGGGCAACCCGATGGAGTAAAGGAATGACTGACTGGATTCCACGAGATGGGCAGCGTAGTAGAAAACGACAATATAAGAGATGGAGTCAATACAGAAGATTGTAGGCAAAACTTAGCACAGACTGGCCCTACTAAGGAGTTCATGCAAAGGAAAGGGGAGGCCTTTGTTCAGCAGTGGACTCTAAATGGTTAATGATGATGATGATGATGATGATAAATACAGGCTGTATACAGGACGAATAGACGCAAGATATCAGGAATGTCAACGTTCGATGGCGGGTACGTAAGTATACTGTATGTCTAACCCTAAGAAAATGATGTCCATTATAATGGATATAACGTTGCAAATGAGCTTATTTTACTCCTTGTCATGATGTGTATGTGTCTCCTTTGCATTTGTTAGGTGTGTCATATCGGTTTAAACTGCCTATCATAATTTAATCATATCGTCAAAATTTCCTTACACTACCATCGTTCTCACCTATCGATCACCTGCACAATCATTGATCTGTATTGATGAAGATGGACTGCAACCTGTAATTTGGCCATATATTTTGCATTAACCTTATAATCAGTCTTCATACGTGTCGTCCATGGACGTTTCGAATCGCTTGCACAAAGAAGCAGATCGAATTCACCAGACTCTACGTTGGTGTGATAAGGTTGGCTGATGTATGATGGCTACTGTCTTCGCAGCATACAGTTATATTACTTTACGCCTTTTGTATTAGCATTCACTTTACATATAATGATTATGGTAATGATTCATGGAGTCACATAATTTTTTTAAGGCCATACTGCAAACTATTAACGGCATCAACAATAGCAAAACTGAATCATCACTCCCGTCCCACGTAACAAGGCGAGTCCCATTCATTCATAGAAACTTACACTACTACTGCCACCCTGCCAAATTTGGTCAGGGGGTAGGGTAGGGAGGTAACAGAGGGGGTGTAGATACTCTTTTCCGCAACTGTGCCATCGAACGTAAATATTAAGGTTAAATAATATCACTCATGGAACACCGCCAGTGTGTGTGTGTGTGTGTGTGTGTGTGTGTGTGTGTGACACTGGCAAGTTCTTACAAGTCTGCCACAGGTCTTTGACAGAACACTGTTTTCTTGGTAATTGTGTCGAGCTTCATTCTAACAATTGTTATATTAGGATTTAAATGTTTCGTATGTTCTACTTCAAGCATTTTATCATTTAAAACAGATATTAAAATGTGGGATGCGACAGTTCCTCAAAAATCATCAGTACACCGTTAGTTCACGCCTCCAGTGGAGGAGAAATAAGTACTACAGACTAAGGTCATTAGGTAAAACAAGCATTTATGTATTTTTCATTGTTTCTCGGCCGATTTGGATACGAATCCGATTACCTGATAATTTTTCCGTTCCGATACCGATCTCAATCGACTCTTGCCTGCCAATTTGCAGCACTAACCACCGACCGATTTTGTAACTTTTAACAGACTTCTATCAGCGGACAGGTAACTGAAGGCTGTAGTCAACTCTTCCAGGTTGAAAAATCGTTTGACGAAGCAGTAACAGAATCACTGCAGTTACGTGGTTAAGAGATTATTTCTCACGGTCATTTAATCTCACATGGATTGTAAATTGAAGAGATGAAACTATGGGAGCGATTGATGTTGATGATGATGTTGGTTTTATTATTCCTGAAAGAATGTTTTGTGGTATGTGGGGGCGCTCACCATCTACTCACTCGATGTAGTGCTGTTGTCGGGTGTCTGCCCTTTCCTCTCATCCATCCATCTTTCCTTCCATCCACTTGTCTTTCTTTCCTTCATTCTTTCCTTGTCCTTCTGCCTACTGTTAACTTTTCACTCCCTCTTCTGTCTTTCATTCCTTCATTCTTTCCTCTTCCTTCTGCCTGTGGGTGAGTCTACACTGAGTGACATGCGAAATGGTTCCCTGTACACCAAGAAACCATTTACTACGCTGGGTGGTAACCATTTAACCAAATTTTGGCGCCTGGTGATTTAGTGGGTAATTATTGCCCTCCAATTGGATTGAGCCGGTGAAGGTTTATATCCAAGAGATGGTTGGGATTTATTGCTCACGTAATGCCACTCAGGGATGAGTGAGGCTGGTCACTTTCATCTTAAATGTCGGGACCAACTTCCTAGCCCTGGGCTCCTATGCTCCTCATGGAGCAATGTAGGATTGGATGATGGATGGATAAATGAAAGAATGTTTGTAGTAAAACAGTCGAAGGAGAATGGTCAAGGATGCTACATAATAATGACATTGTGTGTGTGTGTGTGTGTGTGTGTGTGTGTGTGTGTGTGTGTGTGTGTGTGTGTGTGTGTGTGTGTGTGTGTGTGTGTGTGTGTGTGTGTGTGTTTAGCAAGGATGTAAACTGAATAGGAAGGTTAGAAAAGGTGAAGGGGAGAGCAGAGAATCTTTGAGGACTGACTGTGCACGTTTTATCCTATTTAAACTGAGGCTGTAGTTCAACATCTACTGAATAGTACTCTTCGATGTGTTATCCTGGTTAGCTTCTATCATTTTCTGTGATCTGTTTCTTATATGCCATTTTCTCCAACTTTTCCCTGTGTTAAGTGAGTGAATATATTACGTTTTTGTTAACTGTAGTCTGGTGCAGCCTTTGTCTTGCCCTGTTTTCCATGTGTTGCTTCTTCAGTAATTTATCCACACTCATGGTTGTGTTATGTGAAGGGAGGACTGTAATAATTCATTTATTTAGTTTGTATGTTGCCTTTTATGTTAGATAAATATAACATGCAGTACTAGCTTTTTGTGACTGCTCTTGGACTGGTCTAGCTTTGTATTGTGTGTGTGTGTGTGTGTGTGTGTGTGAGGGGGGGTTCTTTCCATCTTTAGTATTTTTTCCCCTTAACTATTTTCTGTGATACGTGAATGAATAGATTACCTCACTGACTTACTATGGACTGTTATATATATATATATACCTAGGCTGCTTCCATCAAGGAAAGGGA
The DNA here is from genome assembly GCF_032717465.1 of Coenobita brevimanus. Taxonomy (NCBI): domain Eukaryota; kingdom Metazoa; phylum Arthropoda; class Malacostraca; order Decapoda; family Coenobitidae; genus Coenobita; species Coenobita brevimanus. The sequence continues at coordinate 27,995,878 of NC_137003.1, forward strand.
GGTAGCCGAGACAGGACGACACACTCCCCATTTACTCATCCATTCAAACACATTCATTCGCATCTTAGCCCCAAAGGGGAGAACGGACAGATCCTCACCGCACCACACCGCACAAGGATCAACTGTGCAATGCAATCAGTGACATCCGCAGCAGGGCCCGACAGCAGAACTGGTTTACCCCTGCCACATCATAACAGACCCATCCCCTTACCTGCACCTGACCTGACTAACTGATCAGACCAAATGTGGGAGAATATCCCCTCGGGGCTGCGTCATCACTTATTCATTCACAATTTCTCTCCATTTATTTCTGTCATGCACAGCCACTCTTCCTTGCTCAACAGACATCCCTCTCACATCCAACGCTCTCTTCACACTGTCCATCCATCCTATGCGTGGTCTTCCTCTCAGCCTTACACCTCTCACATCAGATCTAGTTATCTTTTTCACCAATCGCTCATTATCCATTCTCTCCATATGCCCAAACCATCGCAACACCCTCTGCTCAGCTCTATCAGCCATCTCCCGAACAACTCCAGTTCTCCTTCGCACTTCATCATTTCGCACCCGATCCATACGCGTCACTCCACACATACTCCTCAGACACCTCATCTCCATTACATTCAAACTTTTCCTCTCTGCTACACCCATATTCCATGTTTCAGCCCCATATAACGCAGTCGGTACCACCACACCCTCATACAGCCTTCTCTTTACATCCATTCTAAGCGAACGACATTTAAACACTTTTTTCATTCCTCCCAGCACCTTCCCTACTTCATTTATTCTAAACTTCACTTCTGCATCTATTCTTCCATCCACAGCAACATGTGACCCTAGATATTTAAAACAATCTACCTTCTCAAGCAACTCACCATTCAAAACTATATTCATCCCCCTACCATCTATCAACCTCGTACACTTCATCACTTTACTCTTATTCTCATTTACTTTCAATTTCCTCCTTTCACAAACCCTTCCAAACTCCTCTACCAACTGTCTCAATCTCTCCTCTGAATCAGTCACCAGTGCAGTATCATCTGCAAACAGCAGCTGCTTCAGATTCCACTCTCCACCATCAACATTCACCAGACTCAGACCTCCACCTAAAACTCTTGCATTCACCTCCCTTACAACACCATCCATGTAAATATTAAACAACTAAGGCGACATCACACATCCCTGTCGCAGCCCCACTCTCACGGGAAACAAATCACTCACAGCATTTCCCACTCTTACACACGCTCTACTATTTACATAAAAACTTTTCACCCCTTTTAGTAACCTACCATCAAGTCCATACAATCTTAAAACAGTCCACAAAGCCTCCCTATCAATTCTATCATACGCTTTCTCTAAATTCATAAATGCCCTAAACACATCCTTGCCTTTTGCTAAATACTTTTCACACACTTGTCTCACAGCAAACACCCGATCAACGCATCCCCTCCCTCTCCTAAAGCCACACTGCTCATCACCAATCACTCCCTCTGTACCCTCTCTAACTCTCATAATTAACACTCTACCATATACCTTACGTACAACACTGAACAGACTTATACCCCTAAAGCTAGTACATTCATACTTATCACCCTTGCCTTTATACAACGGGACCACACAAGCACTTGCCCAGTCAATTGGCACCATACCTTTCTCAAAGCACACATTCAACAATCTTTCTAACCAGTCAACAATAGTCATTCCACCACCCTTCAGGCATTCCACAGCACACCCATCCATACCTGCAGCTTTCCCTGTTTTCATCTCCTTTACTGCCTTCTCCACTTCCTCCTTCATGATCAAAGAATCATTTAACTCTCCCAACACATTTATTCCTTGCACCCTTCCATCCGCCAGAATCTCAGCCACCCTTTCCTCGTCTACATTTAACAATCTTTCAAAATACTCTGCCCATCTCTTCCTTACTACATCCATTTCAATTAACATCCTTCCATCCTCTGATTTTACTCGCTCTTCCTTCCCAGACTCTCCCTTTCGCACCCTTTTCACCTCCTTCCAAAACATTTTCTTATTCTGTTGAAAATTCTCTGTCAGCCGCCTACCCCACCTCTCATCTGCTGCCACTTTAGCATCACGCACAGCCCTTCTCGCTCTATTCCTCTTTTCCTTATACCTTTCATATGACATCTCATCCTTCCTCTGCAGCCACACTTCATATGCACGTCTCTTCTCAGCCACAGCCATACTTACTTCCTCGCACCACCATTCACTTTCTTTTCTTACACCACCACCCACACGTCTCACACCACACACCTCTTCTGCATGCCCCACCACAGCACTCTTAAACAACTGCCATTCCTCCTCCACGCTGCCATTTTCCCGATCTTTCACTGCGTTCCACTCATCTTTCAATTTCTCCTGATACTCTATTTTTTCTCTCTTTTATCCAACTCACCCACTTTCAAAACCTCTCTGCCACACCTAACCCTCCTAGCTCTCACCCATCTCTTACCTACTCTTAACTTTCCCTCCACTAGGTAGTGGTCAGACATACCTCCACCCTCCCCTCTCAGAACTCTCACATCCAACAATCTTCCTATTACATTCCTAGGCACAACCACATAGTCCGTCAAAGCTCTATCAACAACGCTTCCACCCTCCTGTCTCACCCATGTATACTTATAAATATCTTTCTTCTCAAACAGCGTATTCCCAATCATCATCTCTCGCTCAACACACATCGCTATCATTTGTTCCCCATTTTCATTTCTTCCAGGCACACCATACATGCCAACTACGCCTTCAACTGCTACATTTCCCACTCTAGCATTCAGATCTCCCATCATTACCACATTCACATTCGCTCCAAAACTCTGCAGACACTCATCAACATCATTCCAGAAAGACTCCCTCTCTTGTTCATCCCTTTCACTACCAGGCCCATATGCACTCACAAACACCCACAACTCACGTTCAAATTTCGTTTTCACATACATCAGTTTAGATGACACCTCCTTCCATTCAATCACACATTGCTGTACTTCCGGACTCACAAACAAGGCCACACCTTCTCTTGCCCTTCCTCTATCAACACCTGACAATCTTCCATTCACACTTCCAAACATAGATTCCCCCTTCCCTTTCATCTTCGTTTCACTCAAAGCTAACACATCCAA